>NC_141554.1:6346923-6653076 GCF_021556685.1 Rattus norvegicus | reverse complement strand
GTGAAACATCATTAAAGTTTGGACGCAAATGCTTTGGCAATTTTTGTAGAGTTAATTTGACTTTTTAAATACTTCTTGATTTTTATTTTCCAAGTAAATTGGAATTTAAATAATGATGTAAAACTTACAGATAATCAAGTTTTATGAAGAAAACAAGCTACTAAGCCAGTGCGAATAAAACTGTGCTTATCAAAGTCTACAACATAAACATGACAAACACCTTTGAGTTTTAAGTTATTAGCAAATACTAGCAGAAGGAAAATGTCAGTACCTGACAAGGTACAGAAGATGCCAAAGTGAAATTTCCCAACTCAATGGAATAGTTATTGTTCAGTTCTACAAAAAACAAAGTTTATGTTTTTTTAAATTGATGGGTAGCTTTTTCAAAGCTTCTTAAAAAGCATTTTTAAAATTCTTCAAATTGTCTTTGAAAAACATAAAGCAATTTAGAAAGTATATTTTTATGTGTAGCTTTATGTAGTCTAGAAATAACCCACTGGTGAACCCTGTTCATTTATCAATGAGCAATTTGACTCACTCATAGACAATTGGATGGCATAATATACTCACAGTGTATTTAATCTATTTTAATATTTTTTACTGTCTTTTTGACCCATTACTGAAGGATAAAAATTAGATTGCACATTCCCAGAAGGAAAAGTTATTATCATTATGACCCAGCTATAAATCTTGCTACACAGAACAGTGACTTTCTGCAATAGTGGTACAAATGCTACAAAAAAAAACAAAAAACAAAAAAAAAACAAAAAAAACAAAAACAAAAAACCTACTATTTTGTTGGATGTAAAACCTATTCCATGAGATAGAAACCATACCTAACACTGTTAAAGTGGCCAAGAACCTGATTTAGATTGGTCCCTTATGAGCCGGAGTTGGCAGAGGGAATCCAATGCTATTATTCTGCTACAGAAACTTGACACGTTCACATGCTGAAAGGCTTAACAGTGTCCCAATACCCCCTGAAATATCTCATGATTTCTATGGGTTAAAGTGTTGTCAAGAGTTAGTTATGATCTCCGCTAAATGTGGGACATGGATGTATCACAGAAATGGCTGAAGGGGATCAAATGTGAGGCTTGGGATTGGCTCTGAGCAACTGGAAGGACCCTTACCTTTATTTCTGATGATGAGAGCCTCGTGTTCTTGCTGGCGCTATTTAAGTTATTTAAGTGTTTTCTCATCTACAGACAAATAAAAATTAGTAGGAAGTTTTCAAGGGTGATTTTCAATGGCTTTGACTCCTAGTAGGTAAATTTTATCCAGTCACAACCACTTAGGGGTATGGGGGCTCCATCTAGTAACCTATTTTAAATAATTAAAACAGACTGAAAGTGAATCTGTGTCTTTTCCATGATCAATAAAAATATTGTAGTTATGCATCGGGGTCGGGAGGTCACCCTTCAAGATGTTCAGGTGCTGGGCCATAGAACAAAGAGCTGAACCAGAGACATAAAATTACTGGTAGAAATAGAGACTATTATTAAGAGAACATTTTGAAGAAATGAAATGGGTTATAAAGCTGGAACGATGGAAAGGTCAAAGGTCCTGAACCAGGTAAGTCCTTACCCTTTTCTGAGTCATTCACAAAGCTTTACTGAATTTGAAATCTGTAGGCTTTTGTGTAGTTTACTCTGGCCTTCACCTGTAGCCTGGGTGGGGAACATTTTCAGTCTTTCTCTTTGTCCTTAGTTTCTTTCATATGTTAATGGAATGACCCTTGGCTTCCGCACCCCCATTCATTCTCTACATTTGCAAATGAAAAGTCAACAATTCATTTAATTTTACCATCTCCCTGTTATTTGTGAAGGAAGCTCTAATGTTGAAAGAGAGATGCTCTTAAAGAAGGTCCACAAGTCAAAGTGCTTGAGGGAAGCCCATAGCTAAAAACTAAAGGGGAACTAACTCCACCAGCAACCACATATGTATGCCAGGCTCTGAAGCACAGAAATTGGGAAAGAACAAATACTGAAAGCAATTAAAAAACTAGCTCACGGTTTTTAAGCTCCTGAATTAGCTTATTAGATATGAATACATTTTCAGAAAACGACATTTTTTTAATTTTTCTTTCTTCTTTTTATATCATATACACACACAAATACACATACACTTGTATTGATAACTTGAAATAACACATTTTTGTTTCAAAATAAATAGTATAAATGATTTAAGATTAATATTTTGCCATGATAATAGGAAGGGAATTATCTTCAATATCACATATATTAGAAAGAACTTAAGGTAGAAGTTTCTTCATACTGAAGGAGAAGTAAAATAGACCTACAGTGCCATCTATCTTTCATTTAAATGTTGCTTTTCTATTATTTTATAATGGATTTCTTTCTTTTTTAGACAAATTTGAAATAGTAATTTACTATGGAAAGTTGGTTTATTTTCTCTAGCATTCTTATGAAAATTTAAAAATCATTACAATATAACTTTTAAAGACTACTTTTCTGTTGGTCCTTTTTACAAAGCCATAATAAGAATTTGTACCATTCTTTCTTGTACCTATTAAGGTAATTATGATGGGTGTATCATAAAAATCTTAAGTAAAGGTGCATGCGGGAATTCCTGTATCATGAGTTTCTGCATCAATGTTTTTCCATCTCTCAAAAAGGCTACTATATCTCATGACAGCTTTTCAGTACATGTTTGTTAAGTGTGGACTGGGGCACCTTGGTCTTCACAACCTTGAGCTCCTCAATATTTTATTTACATAGAATATCCATGGAATTCAGCAGTGATCCAGTGATTCTGTGGTGAGATATGCTTCGCTTTGACCCACTTTCTTGTGTCTTTGCAATGATGAGAGTTTGTTTTGTATGGCAACACCAAGACCCTGTCTAAGAATTTTTAAAAGTTACAGATTACTGGAGAGAGCAAATTTGAAAGTCCCCAAATATCTTACTGCCCATAGGAAAGCATGTTAAACTATTTAAATATTATTAATACTTCTTTCAACAATTTCTTCCTAGTCCTATGCAGCTTGTGTATTCCATCCAGTCTTTTCTTCTGATTTTTATTTTATGCACTATTCAGTTATTTCATGTTGTAGAAACTATACTACCAGGTTTTATTAATTTTCCATTAATTTTTTTCAAAGTTTCCATCCCATATGGAAGTCACCTCCTGAAGACTTATCAAATGCATAGCAACATTTAATCATTAAAAATTTGCATAATATTAAGCTACAGATATCCTTGTTGAAAAATTTCTCCTCCAGGTATAAAACGCTGACTTCCTATATTATCTCATTCTGCTCTTGTAAATAATTATCACATTGAAAATTGCAACAACTTACAAATAAATATATTCCTTTCCTTTAATGTTCATGCCTCTAGTATAATTTTGCTATTGTATCATTGTAAGGCTCAGATTTCTTTTTATAATTTTAAAATTTCTCTATGTAGCTATTGTTTATTTTACTAAAGTAAACACAAACTGGGTCATCGCCATCTCTAATTAGAAAAGTAAGAATATTATGTATGATGAAATTTGACTCTTATAAGTTTGGCCCATTTATTTGATTCATGATTTATTATTTATTTATTAAAATTTGACTGGCAAAGTATTGTTCTTTTATGTCAAACAGAGAAAAAATGGACTTTAAGTTCATGCGTTCTTTGAGACAACCAAATATTCATTATTTGGAAACCAACTAAATCATCGAGCATTTAATACTTATATAAGCATACAAAAGGGATTTCTTAATAAATATTTAATACAACATTTGAAACTCACAGAATTTCTTAAAAAAACATAATAAAATTGAAAACAATGTGATCACAGTACAATATCTTTACATTTTTTTCAATGAGGATGTGACTAAAGTCAATTTCTAAAAGGCACATTTGTTAAACCAGCCATGAAGGCTATTCACAGAATCCAATCATGTTTGTGAAAATGGAAAAATAAAGTGAATGTAAAAAAAACTGAACTTTTAAAGGTATTAGCTTAAAATTAAACCAACGGTTTTAGTCCTTGGAAACAACAGGATGAACTTCTATAGTGAAGTAAAAAACAAGGCATATTCCAAATAGTTTTCCTTGGCTCCTGAGGAGTTGACAGATGTTACCAGCACTACTCATTGGAGTCTGCTTAAGAAGTCAATGCTGAATTGGTAATGATTGAATAATTAGCTTCTGTGAAAAGCCTGCAGGAACATCCACAAATAACAATATTTTCAAGGAGCACAAGAAAACACAAATTTAGTACAAGCTGAGATGGAATTCGCTAAGTTCTCTCACAGGAGAACACTATATGTGGAACACAAAAGAAGCTTAATTTCATGTCCCTCTTAATAAAAAGGCTCTACCTGTCCCTCTAGAGCAAAATCTGGTTTTTAGAGCAGGCTCCCATCCCTCTAGATCAGGCTCCTGGACTCAGAGGACTCAGGGTACTCTAAACCCTTGCACTAATCTCTACGTGCATTTTTACCTAGGGCCAAAACAGAGCTTCTCCACTGATATCTCCTTTGAAACTTTATACCTCCATTAATTCATGAATTTAGCATCCAATTATCTTGCCCAAGCAATGTTTGTTATCAATCAAAATGTTCCTGTGCCCTTCATACTTAATTTTTATTGTTTCTTAATTGCCGTCAGTTTTTCATTATCCCACTGAGGACACCAGTACTGCTTGATGGTTACCAGCCAGTTCAATTGTCCTTGTGTACACTGTTCAAGCTTATAAAAGTCTTATTTACTTTATTTCCCTCCTCTGGAAAATTCTTCCGAATCAATGAGAAAATGTTCTAACAATAGAGACATCTTTTTCCGAGGCTCTTGGATATCTTATCTACTGCCTGATCTGAGTTGATATCACCAGAGATAAATCAATCCCTGAATCCAGTTGAATGTAGATGCTAATACCCAATTTGAAAGCTAGAGTGTTGTTGGAGTAATCATAAATGAAAAGAAAGTGTGTGGTAGCAATAAACCATGAAATAACATAATTGGGAGGCAAGCATAAAAGGGATGGGAAAGAAGAAGGGGTAAAGAGGCACAACTCATGCTGAAATGCAGGTTATTTTTAATGCATTTATATTTATTTTTAAATATACTATTGGCTTATTTGGATGGTAGTATGTTTATTCACTTTAAGCTGTGATCATTGTGATCACAGCTTCCCCTCCCTCCTATCCTTCCAGGACCTACCTCTCATCTACCTCACCCATCCAAACCTCCTCTCCTCCTCAGAAGAGAGGAGCCTCTCATAGATATTAACCAGCCTTTGCATATCGAGTAGCAGTAAGACTAGGCACATTTTCTATTAAGACTAGACAAGGCATCCCAGTTAGGAGAAAGGGATCCAAAGGCAAGCAACGGAATCAGAGACAGCTGTGTTCCCATTGTGAGAAGTCCTACCTGAAGACCAAGCTGCACAAGCTGCACAATATGTGTAGAGAACCAATATATATCTTACATAGGTCCATTCCATGTATGCTTTCTGGTTGGTGATTCAGTCTCTGTGACCACCAATGAACCAAAGGACCCAACTAACTTGATTCTGTAGGTTTTCTTGTGGTGTCCTCTGATTCCTTCAATCCTTTTTCCTCATTGTCAATGGGACTCTCCAAGCTCTGTCAAATACTTGGCTGTAGGTCTCTGAATCTGTTTCCCTCAGTTGCTGGGTAAATACTCTGATGATAGTTATGCTAGGTTCCTGTATACAAATATAGAGGTGTATCATTAATAGTGTTAGGAGTGGGCTCCCTCTTATGGCATGCATATTATATCAAGTTGGACCACTCATTGGTTCGTCATTCTGTCAATTTCTATTTCATCTTTTACCCCTTCATATCTTGTAGGCAGAAGAAATTGTGGGTAGAAAGTTGTTTTTTTTTTTTTTTTTTTTTTTTTTTTTGCTGGTTTGGTATTCCAATTCCTCCACTGGAAGTTTTGCCTGGTTATAGGAGATGACCATTTCAGGTTCTATATTCCTCATTGCTAGAATTCTTACTTGTGAGTTTCCATTGTCCTAGGTTTTTAGCTTGTTCTAGAAGTGCCTCCTTCTGTTTCTGTTGTCTCCCAGTTCTGTCTGCCTCTGTTCACCCCTACTTGATCCCTCCTATTCCTAATCCTCAGTCCTCACCCTCCACCAACCCCCAATGTCTATTCCATTTCTCCTTCTCAACTTCTCAAGCTTCCCCCTTGAGCTCTCCTTGTTACTTAGCTCCTTTGGATCTCTGGATTCTGTGATGGTTATCCTATACTTTATGACTAATACCCACTTATATACCATGTGCATACCATGTTTACCTTTCTGAGTCTGGATTACCAGATTCAAAATGATCTATTCTAGTTCTATCCATTTGCCTGCAAATTTCATGATGTCATTGTTTTAATAGCTGAGTAATATTCATTGTACAAATGTACCACATTTTCTTAATCCATTCTTCGGTTGTTTCCAGTGAAAACTGAAATATTATCGTAATACTTTACCCCCTAACTTTGGTTCTGCCTTCCCATCCCCCACTACATTCCCTTGACACCCTCCCATGTTTACCTACTCTCAAGTTAATAGTCATATATTCATTGATCATTATTGTTTTATATATGTGCACATAATATGTGATATAAATATATCCTGCTGAGTCAGTCAGTTATTTCTGTGTAATGTTTTAGGGATAACCACTCTGCATTGGACAACCAATAAGGGCCTTTTCCCTGTGAGATATTCATTTTTCTTCTCTCAACAGTCATTAGCCCTTTGTAGTTCTTTGTCTAGGAATAGACCCCAGGGAACTTTCTCTTTCCATGTTAACAGGTCCATTGATCTTCCTTTGCCTGGCATTTAGACTTCTAAAAGTTGCAAGTGTTGACCTTGTTATTCTCTCATTTCTAGGGAAGAATGTTTCCTAGCAGACTTTCCGGTATTTTTCCTATTTTCTCTTCTCTCCTCTCCTCTTCTCTCCTCTCCTCTTCTCTCCTCTCCTCTCCTCTCCTCTTCTCTCCTCTCCTCTCCTCTCCTCTCCTCTCCTCTCCTCTCCTCTCCTCTTCTCTTCTCTTCTCTTCTCTTCAGCAATACTAAACTGAGCTATCTAAATGGGTTTAAAGAGTGGGAAGTTATGCTTGATATTGGAAATATAGCCAGTTTCCTGAAGCTAGTGAAGTCATAGACCTTAGGAAAATTTACACTGCCTCATTGCTAGAACAGTCCAATTCTTTACAACATTATATATTTACCATTATATCCACAGGTAAGTACAGCTTCACATGTAAAAGTAATTGTTATATACTTCAGACAATGGCTGACTTGAGAGTTGTACCCCCTAAGACATTTCAGACTCTGAAATTTATTGCGGAATAAGAATGCTTTTTCTAGTTCTTTCTGAACTCAGTTTGCTGCTTCAACTCAGATATTCTGGCACAATCTCCCCTCAAAGCTGACTGATTCAATCTGACTGTTTTAGCATCTCACTGAATCGCTCTGATTGGCTGCAAATAGTAAGACATTATTTACCATACAAATGACTGAACAGAGTACGATCTAAACTCTGTATGAGAATCTGATGCAGACGTGATCATTGTTGAATGTGGTCAGGTAAATATGCCTGTTGACAGTTAGAGGCTGTCTTAGTTAGGGTCTTATTGCTGTAAACAGACACCATGACCAATGTAAGTTTTATAAAGGACATTTAATTGGGGCTGGCGTACAGGTTCAGAGGTTCAGAGGTTCAGTCCATTATCATCAAAGTGGGAGCATGGCAGCATTGCAGTATCCAGGCAGGTATGGTGCAGGAGGAGCTGAGTTCTACATCTTCACCCAAAGGAAGCCAGGAACAGATTGAGCGTTCCCAGGCATTTAGGAGGAGGGTCTCCATTCTCTTCCTCACAGTGACACACTTCCTCCAACAAGGCCACACCTCCTAATAGTGCCACTCCCTGGGCCAAACATATTGCAAACCATCACAGAGGCAAATTCTATTTTGAAGGAAAATTACACAGTGCATTCTTGTTATGTATTGTTCCTGGTCAGTCTCCCCTCCAAATTGACTGATTCAGTCTGACTTCTCTCAGCTTTTCACTGAATTGCTCTGTTGGGCTGCAATCTAACTCTGACAATCTGTCCTAATTTTCTAGCTTCTTTTTATTCTTTGACTCAGTCTGTCTTCGTTTGTATCTAGCTTGTTCTCTCTGCAACCTGTCTCTGTAAAACTGTCCCTATGAAAACTGTCTCTGAATGTCATGACCTGAACTCCTTCAAAATCCACTCCACTGCACTAACTCTTAACTCACTAATTCAACCAAAATGATTGACTGCAACTCAGAGATCTGCGTGCCTCTGCCTCTTGAGTGCTGGGATTAAAGGCATGCACCACCACATCTCTATCTAAGCTTTTCTTTACCTGAAACCTGCAGTATACCAAGCTGGTCTTAAGATCTGCTTGCCTATGTTTCCTGAGATTAAAGCTGTGCCTGAATTCCAGCTGAATCACACAGACCTAGAAGACCTTTGGATGTCATCCCTTGTCAGAAAAGCCATGATGTTGCTGAATTAAAGTTCCTCTACACTCACCACTAACCAAAGTATTCTCTTTTTAAAGCAAGTGGAAAACAGAAGAGAAAAACAAGACTGGATACAATGAAGGAACTCATGGGCAGCCCAGCTCTGATATACACAATGTAGTTTCTTTTCTTTTTCTTCCTTTCTTTCTTCTTTCTTTCTTTCCTTTCTTCCTTTCTTTTTGTTCTTTTTCTTTCTTCTTTCTTTCTTTCTTTCCTTTCTTTTTTCTTTTTCTCTTTCTTTCTTCCATCTTTCCTTCCTTTCTTTCTTTTTCTTCTTTTTCCTTTTTTTGTTCTTACTCTACTCCTTTCTTCCTCAATTTTCTTTTCTCTTTAAAACATCATTTTATATAATCCATGATAACTTTGACTTTTCTGTGTAGCAGAGGATTGTTTTGAATAGCTGTCCTTCCTTTTTTTGTGTACCCATGATAGGGCTATAGGAACAGGCCACACATCCAGCTGTAATGCATTGCTAGTAATACTTCAACCACCCCAAGAAAGATCTTTGAAGTCAAATAGTAAGACTTTATTTACTGTACAAATGTCTAAACAGAGTACGGTCTGAACTCTATAAGAATCTGACCTAGATGGGGTCATTGTTGAATGCGGGCAATTAAATATACCTGTTGACATTTAGAGGCAAGTTCTAATTTGAAAGAAAATCACTCAATGAGGTCTTGTTACGTATTGACTTTTGCTCCTTACCTGATTCTGACTGTATTGAGGTCTCAGTATAACACAGTATCAGTACACATGATATCAATGTTAAGATGTATCTCATAAAGAGGCAAAAATGATAGACAATAAGTTCCCTCACCACCAAAATATTAGTCTATTAAATTACTAACAGAAAGTCCTAAATTAAAAGCTTAAGTATTTACTAGCATTAGTACCATAAAAAGATTTAACAACGAATGTTATTATTTGAGCAGAAGCATTTGGAAACTTAAAATACCTTTCATTAAAAGTATTTATTTATATGTGTACTTCTTTGTGGTTATTCATTTATTTGAACTCATATTTATCAGGTGCTATAAAATTATTTTCAAAAATTAAGCTAGACTTTACTTTCTATTCATTAAATTAAAGATTTAAACAATATATAATCCTCACTGTATCTTAGCCCAAAGGCCAAGAAGCGATCCTCACTGTATCTTTTTGTAGACATTAAGATTCATCTTAGATTCTATTAGAAAACGTATCTTTCCTAAACAACAACTCCAGCCCTACTAATTATCATTAATTCAGAGTCTGGGCATTATTCACTAAAGAGAACAGGAACTGTCCTTCATATCATTTTCTTATAAGCCTGAATATTTGGAGGAAGGCCTTCTTAGAGTATTGCATATTTGTGGCTTTTCTGCACCTTATAAAGATACCACTGTTTTGTAGTAGATTCTAAACAAGCCAGTTAAACCTGAAGGTTCTGGTATGTGACTGAGCATCTATTCAGATGTCCCCATTACATAGCTGTTTCTTCTATGATGTTGCATTCCCTCCTGGGAGAGGAGAGGTCTCTTCTATCATAGAGCTATAGAAACTTAGTAATTTCTGAAAGTTGCAAGAGTAACAAGGCCATGAGTTAATCGAATGGTAACATTACTGAAGAAAGAACATTATCTGGTTTAGCTGCTTCCAAACTGGCCAGAGGATGTCATTTTCATGAGTTACCACAGATACTTTCTGTAAGGGGCTCCTGAAAGTCGTCACTCACTTATGGTATTTTAAGCGATGCCAATGTAATCACTGGCTCACTAAATGAGACTTAAGTGGGCTTATTTCTCTGGTCTATTATCAGTGCCCTAGCTTGGATCAACAGACATATTTTTTATGTCTCCCAATGAACAGACGACACAGAATGGCCTTTAGGATATTTTTGCTAGCATCAAGTACAGTACAACTACTAGCATCATCTTTTATCCACAGGAGGAATATAAAATAGTTACAAACAATATTTTAGAAATCTGTATACTCAGATAACTTAGAGTCAATTTACATTCGTGGTATCTGTTCATTAGTTTGTGGTGTGTGTGTATGTGTGTGTGTGGGTGTGTGAGTGTGTGTGTGTGTGTGTGTGTGTGTGTGAGATGAAGGAAAGAGCAAAAGACCATATATGCACAAAATATGTAATGCTTCCTCAGTTTTAATCGGTATAATTGATAATATAAACAATGACTCGTGTTATCCAGATTAATGAAAATGAATTTATCATTTATGCAGATGACAGTACAACATCTATTAACATCATTTTTAAATTTAAAAACATACATTTTAGACCAGTTTCTGAATTATAGAGAAATTGAGTCTGTAGTGTTCAAAGTATTAGCACACTCTGTTTGCTTATGAAATTGTCCCTAAAATTAATGTTTTGAGCTACTATTATGTTGATTTAATTACTAATGAACCCACCTAGACAGATTAAAATAACTCCAATGTGAAGGTTTAGTCTTAGGGCCTTGCATGCTCCTGTGCCATACAGGATGCTGTATCTACCCCCACTCCTGTATTACAAAGCAGTTTCACCTTCTTCTCTCCCTCTGAACTCATGGGGACCATATCTGCACAGATCTGATTACTGTCTCCATAACTTTGCTCACCTTCCCCGTAAATGAAAATCTCCTAGAAAGTGACAGCTTTAATCATCCATACGTATTGAATTTGTCACTTTCCCCTGCTACAATCATGCTTGATGACTTATGCCTGAAATCTTATCACTTGGGAGCTCGAGGGAGGAGGTTCAGGAGTTCCAGGTCACCCTCAGTGACCTACCTATTTCAACAACAGCAGCCTGGGATAAATAAGACCATGTCTCTAAAAGCATAAAGTGTTTTCTTTCTGAAGAGGGTGGCATTTCCTCTTGCATTTTTTTCTTAAAAAGTACTTCATATGTGTTTAGTGTATGGATAGTGATTGCTACTCTTTTATTTCTTATACCTAAATATTGGTTCCTTCATCAATTTTACTTGCACTCCACAGTTAAAAGTCCTTTTCCTCTGATTTTACTTGGATGACTGTATCTGTCCGGATCAGAAGTTATTCCCTGAGATTCGCAGTCATTTGAGACCCAGACTTATCAAAGATGTTTTCTACTTCTGTGTCAAAGATTTTTCCAGACTTTTGAGTATTGACTCGTTCTCAAATTTTCTATCTAAATACTCACATTATGCTGCCTGTCTTATTTTGCTTGTCTTATAATTAAAGTCCTAGTCTCCAAAGCTGAAACCAATCACCAGGTATTGTTTACGAATGCTGACTTCTTTGAGAGGAAGAACACTGAGATGTCCTGTAAACCAGAAATCTTTCTCTTTTCCTGTTTCCCTTTTTCCATTACCACAGTCAGTAAAACTTAAGAATTTTTTTCCCTTAAAGTCCACCAGAGAAATCAGTGCCTTGATATCCCAAAGCCTGCCATAAAACCTAGAGATATTACATTAACCTTCTCTGTCTTACTTTTCTATGAAGCACCAAGTAATAATGAAATTGTCTGAGCTATCTTGTCAGATAGATTAAAAAAAAAGTCTCATTGCAAAAGCAGGCCAGACTCAAGAGGAAACACTACACTAGGATGCCAGGAGTAATCAGACCAGGCAGTCCTAGCCATTTCTCTAGAGCCTAAGACATGCCTTGTGTTGTTCAATCTTAATTTTACACATTGTTCACTTGCTTCCTCCCCAGTGTCTTTGTCTCTTGACTTATGCTGGCTGCTGACTCTAACGTTACTCACATTTTGATGAAATAAATCTATTTTGTTTTTTTCCCCCACTGTCTGCTTATGGCTACAGAAGTGTCAGTGATGACCCTTGTGATGAGGAGAACAGGTTACATATTCTACCATAGTGTGTTGGGTCTATTTTTTTTTATTTTATTTTAAAATTTGAACTATCTCTGTCCTGTCCTAGCTTGACCTGATATATACTTTGTGCCTCCAGGCTTCATCTCTTTTACTTTTATTGCTATTATGTCAACAAAGTATTTAGTGTTGAAAGTTAAATACAATGTATATGCAATGGGGGCTAAGGGAATCAGAAGTTTCCAGGGAAATTTCGGGCTACCTTCTAAGACTTATACTGTTAACATTTTCTACAGCTTGGCTGCTAAATATTTCAGTTTGTGTCACTTCAGTTTTGTTTCATTTTGTGCATTTCCCAAGAATGTCTTGAATCTGTTTGCTGCCGATCTCTGTCACAGCCAACTTTTGGAGCTCTGTTAAAGCCCTGGGGAGGAAAAACCTTGTCTATGCCCAAGATTAATGTAGGCCTGCTTACGTGGTATACACTCCCTATGGTGTTAAGGTATTTCCTAGCCCATTTCTCCACAAAGCATTGCTAGAAAGAGGAGACCGAAGCTGGCTAACAATACTTTTTCTAGGTCAGATACAATTCTTGGAAGTAGCTTCCTTTGATGAGAAGCCCACTTTCCTGAGAACACCTTTTGACATTTTCAAATTGCTTCTTTCCTGAGCTTTCTGCTAGAGCGCTCGCGCGTCTTTGTCTCCTCTCTCATCCGTAAGAACCTTGTGAAGTTCTAGTAAAACCCATGCCGTTTAAAGACTCTATGTCAGAGTGGCCCCAAGATCTCCAGACAATAGGCATGCATCGCCCAGCAATTGCTCACTCCTGCTTTAATTTAAACGGTCCTACCAGCTATGGCTCCCATGCTTTTGCTGCGGCTGACCTGATCTCATGATGATGCTGAATTTGCTTGCCTTTCAATTGTCGGGATGGTGGTTTTTTTTCCTATGACCTCATTTCACTTAAGAAAGGAAGATAGACACTAGCTGGGCGCGTGTCTGTTTTAATTTTAGTGCAGTAGCAATGAATTCCTTTTTTCTATATGTTTAAGTGGAAATCACACAGGACACAGTTTTCTTGCTACAGGCCTTAAGCAATTGGATAAAAGACTGGTGATCATCTTCCTTTGCTATATTCATCAGTCGAAGTTTAACCACAAGGCTGCTTGTTCGTTTATGTGCATGAGAGCTTATATTTATTGATTTTCCATCAAGTATAAACCTTAATAAATTATATATTAACTAGTCATTGCATTATTTTTATGACTTTATATTTTCAGTATTATTTACTACAATTTTGATTACTTAGCTCAGAAAATATATCTGTAGAAGACTTCAGTATATACCTCACTTATATTCATTAATTTTAATTCATTAAGCAGATCATTCTAGGCACCTTGGTATAACTAATATGTGCTTATAAAATTTAGAATTTTTAAATATAAAAGCATTGCTTTATTTTTGAAGTACTATTAGTCATAAAGCTGAATATAAGTCTTGTTATTTTCAGTACACTAAAGATAAAACCTGCATTTATATCCTTTACCTGCATATGTTCTGCTAAAGACACATGGTTCTCTGTGCACTAAAGATACTGCTTTCATAACTAGCTTCCTCCATTTTTTAAATTTTATTTTAAGGGATACGAATCAGTTTCACACAATGTGCTACGGTACTCTGACCCACTGGAAAGAAGTCCTTTGACAAATAGGTATAGTAAATTGAAATAAGTCAAACATGCTATTGTATTTATGAGTAAATCTATAATTCTGGAATCAGTGAGACTATTATTCTAAAGAGTAGACATGCTTGCTTTATTGTTACAAGATACGGCATTTGGGGGACAATAGATTGATCCTTGCAGATTGTCCAATGTGTTCTTTCATTTAACAGGGATTCCTGCAAAGTTCACTGAGCTGTGTTTATTTCCATATCCCTTCCAAAGCCCTTGTTCACCTCAGCTAGACTGCACTGCCTCCCTGGTCTCCTCTGCTATTCCAACACCTCACCCTCCCAACTCATTCTCAAAAGCTGTCCATGTTACCACAGCTCCCTTAAAACTGCACCATATCTCATCCTGCATTGTTTGAAGCTCACATATGTGTAAGTAACTTGTTAGGAATAATAGTCTAACTTAGATTTTTCTTACTTTGCAAATTTATCTGACCCTTTTTAATAATTTGCATGGAACATCTTTTTTCAATTTGCTTAGAACATTCAACTCTAAACCCAGACTTGCAATGTCTTCTGTTTACCCCCAGGACTGTAGCAGTATGCATTAGATATTTTAACTATGTAAAGAATTGACTCATGGTTTTAGAATGTTTAAACCATGGCTACTTGGCCCAGGGCTCTCGGGAAGAACACCAGACTGGCAGAATTGCATTGAAGAAGAGAGCTATTCACTTCATGGTACATGGAGGAGCTGACACAGTGGAGGGAAGGATGGGCGATTGTGTCCTGAATGATGTAAGCCTGGTGACCTAAGTCCTTCGATTATGTTCCATTTCCTAAAGTAGGCTCTATAACTTCCCAAAGCATTCACAGTTGCACACGATCAGACACGCAAAGCATGAGGTTCAAGGAACGAATAGTCTCCAATCAATAACAAATGACTTCTTCTGTACAATGTAGAAATTGCACGCTTACCATTCAATAATTAGCCTAAAAGTTAGTGATGGCAAAAGTGAAGGCACTCACTGCTTCTTACAAAGCTGTAGGTTTACTGAGAGGGAGGTCGCTTTGGCCTGTGTCGTCTTCAGAGGATCTCAGTTTTCTCCCACGGATTCAGTTAGGCTTCCCTGTTCTTTATCAACACAAGTGACATTTCCGTAATGCCTGTCCTCTACCCTGAAAGCCTTTTATCCCTCCTGGGATGAACTAGGGTTTTCCATACAGGGGACAATGTCCAAACCAAAAGCTCCCTCACACGGTTTGCAACTCCTTATGTGTGGCTATCTAAGCTATTTCTAAGTAAAAATCTAATTCCTGCCCCTTGGCGCATATAAGCAAAATAAGAACCAAGTGCATATAAAGAATGGAAATCAAGCCCGTGCTTCAGTAACAGTAGCGGGAAATCCAAACCACAAAAGGAATTCAAGAAATTATTTCATGCTCCTTTGAAAATAATCTGCCTCATGAAATCATAATCTTACTTCACTTCCTGGTCCCTGAGAAAGAACATCATAAAACTGTTTCATCTACAAGCTTTGCATGGTTTGGAGTCTTCATAGAATGTGTCCTGTTCCCCACTGTCATTGATTATATGCTAATTATGCACAATTAATATACTATACCCATTTATGGATTGTATTTATAATTATCTTAAATTAGAATCGAGTTGTCTCCATGCTCACACCAGTATAGTCAATAGTCACTATTGTACATACTGAACTGACTAAGCTCGTTTATGTAAATGAATGACTAAGGGTATCTGGAGGAGGCACATATGTTTTGTGGGATTAAAACTCTTTGAAATGTTAAATAGCAAATTTTAATATCTAGATATAAAGTGAGTATTGATACAGCATTCACAGACAAAATTTTACTTCCTTGACAGTTACATAGTAACATATTTCGACTTTTGTAAAAGAAATTGAATGCATTAAATTTGAAAATAGTGTATATAAAAAGAAGATAAAATAAAATTATTTTGAACTAGGAAATAGGATGCGCCTTTTAGACTCTCATTTTACTCGTTCCATAATGTGCTTACTCTTTGATAAAAAGATAAGAGGACTGTGAGCTATTATATTTTATCTCCAAGTATAGGACTCACCCATCTTCCTGGCTGTGAATCCTGAAACGTAACAGTCACTGTCCTGACAAAATAGCCCCACTGGTGCACTAATGGAGAAAACACTTTGGGGTTAATTAACCACTCCCTGATTGGGTTTAAGGTCCACTTTATAAGGTGAAACCTGCATCTGCCCTGTTAGCAGGGCGGAGAGCCCTGAAGAGCAGCCCTATGGTGGAATCTACAGTGGTGGTTTTAGCAAATGGTTATAATATTGAGCCAATTCCCAAGGGCTTGCTATTGCCTTTCTCCATCATCCTAAACATTTCTGTTTTTCGGTAGATGTTAACACCAAGACTCACAACTGATCAAGGAGACTGTAGGATGCTCAGCTGGACACAGGCCATCTGTATAAACTTCCTCCTCCCTGGTTTCAGTGATTATCGTAGAAAAGAGAGCATGATGATTGTAGCAGATTGAGGCCTCAGTGGAGAATGCATGGGCGAGGGGAAGAGGAGACTAAACGCCAGTTGATGAGTGACATAAGCAAGAAGTTACACCTGGATCAAGAGGATGGAGCTGTTGTAGTTAATAGTAACCAAGAGGTGGGAAGTTAGGTGTTTGTTTGTTTGTTTGTTTGTTTGTTTTTGAAGAGTCCAAACACTCACAAGTATTTTTGAGTTTGTCTTCTGACATACTCAATTCAATGAGTGCTTTTTGTAGAAATACAAACTAAGTTCATCCAAAGAGAATAATACTATATACATATATATATATACACACACACATATATATATATATATATATATTTATATATATATATAGGCTGTGATGAAATGATATTGGATAGAAGGTTACAGGCAGACACAGTGGGGATTCTGAGAGGAACAAGGATCCATACTGGGAAACAACACCTGCAATCGGGACTTGAAATGTTAGAGCAATATCTGATCTTGGAAAGACTGTTGTTTGCAAAAAGATGTTCCTTAAGTAGTTCAATTCCAAATAAAAATAGGACACAAAATTTAGCTATATGAATGCCACTAAGGCTGAGAATAGATGCTATAAATGTCTATAAATCAACTTAAGAATTAATAATTATATATTCAGTTACTTGTAGAATTTATAACAAAATAAATTTTAGATAATTTCATATTACCAAAGTCAAGATTTTAATATCAACATTTGTTCAAAGTATCAAATATATCGATCGAGGAAAAAATATATAAGATATAATCAGTGTTGCCAATGTGTCATTATTTTCTTTAAAAAAAATTCTTCATGAATACAAAGTACAAATTTGCATATAACAACACATAATCTAATTACTTAATAGTTTTTATTATGCTTAATCACATTATAGCTTTAATTTTACTATTTCTTCCTCACAGAGATGTTAAATATTTAGTCATATTTTCAGTAGCCTGAAGCTTAGATCAAGTGGAAAATAATTGTCACAGTGCCTTTGTGAAGAGATTACCAAGATGTGAACCGCGTTGTTAAGTTACTCATCTTCCAGCAGATGGCGGCCTTACAACAGGTATTGTCTGATTTTACATGTACTTAGAGAAAATGGATATGTAAAACCCTTTGTGTTATTGAAGCCAAAGAAGCACCACCAGCACGTTACCTACATTCCTTTCCCAAGTCTCCAACGAGGAATCTTCACATATCTGTAATAAGTTGCTTCATTTCATGAGAATTCTGGAGAATTCCAGTCTGCAGCTGTAATATGTATACAAAAGCAACTCTTTACTGAGTTATTTTGCCTTAGATTCCTATCTGACTCTGGTAGTTTGCTTATTCTCAGCAAAATAAGGCAGAATTTATATGTTTTTCCTTGACTTCTTTTTTTTTTACTTTTTTACATCCCCCTCCCCCCTCCCCTTTCTTATGGGTGTCCCCCTCCCAACCCTCCCCCCATTGCCACCCTCCCCCCATAGACTAGTTCACGGGGGGTTCAGTCTTAGCAGGACCCAGGGCTTCCCCTTCCACTGGTGCTCTTACTAGGATATTCATTGCTACCTATGGGGTCAGAGTCCAGGGTCAGTCCATGTATAGTCTTTAGGTAGTGGCTTAGTCCCTGGAAGCTCTGGTTGCTTGGCATTGTTGTACTTTTGGGGTCTCGAGCCCCTTCAAGCTCTTCCAGTTCTTTCTCTGATTCCTTCAATAGGGGACCTATTCTCAGTTCAGTGGTTTGCTGCTGGCATTCGCCTCTGTATTTGCTGTATTATGGCTGTGTCTCTCAGGAGCGATCTACATCCGGCTCCTGTCGGTCTGCACTTCTTTGCTTCATCCATCTTGTCTAATTGGGTGGCTGTATATGTATGGGCCACATGTGGGGCAGGCTCTGAATGGGTGTTCCTTCAGTCTCTGTTTTAATCTTTGCCTCTCCCTTCCCTGCCAAGGGTATTCTTTTTCCTCATTTAAAGAAGGAGTGAAGCATTCACATTTTGATCATCCGTCTTGAGTTTCGTTTGTTCTAGGGATCTAGGGTAATTCAAGCATTTGGGCTAATAGCCACTTATCAATGAGTGCATACCATGTATGTCTTTCTGTGATTGGGTTAGCTCACTCAGGATGATATTTTCCAGTTCCAACCATTTGCCTACGAATTTCATAAACTCGTTGTTTTTGATAGCTGAGTAATATTCCATTGTGTAGATGTACCACATTTTCTGTATCCATTCCTCTGTTGAAGGGCATCTGGGTTCTTTCCATTTTCTGGCTATTATAAATAAGGCTGCGATGAACATAGTGGAGCACGTGTCTCTTTTATATGTTGAGGCATCTTTTGGGTATATGCCCAAGAGAGGTATAGCTGGATCCTCAGGCAGTTCAATGTCCAATTTTCTGAGGAACCTCCAGACTGATTTCCAGAATGGTTTTACCAGTCTGCAATCCCACCAACAATGGAGGAGTGTTCCTCTTTCTCCACATCCTCGCCAGCATCTGCTGTCACCTGAGTTTTTGATCTTAGCCAATCGCACTGTGTGAGGTGAAATCTCAGGGTTGTTTTGATTTGCATTTCCCTTATGACTAAAGATGTTGAACATTTCTTTAGGTGTTTCTCAGCCATTCGGCATTCCTCAGCTGTGAATTCTTTGTTTAGCTCTGAACCCCATTTTTTAATAGGGTTATTTGTTTCCCTGCGGTCTAACTTCTTGAGTTCTTTGTATATTTTGGATATAAGGCCTCTATCTGTTGTAGGATTGGTAAAGATCTTTTCCCAATCTGTTGGTTGCCGTTTTGTCCTAACCACAGTGTCCTTTGCCTTACAGAAGCTTTGCAGTTTTATGAGATCCCATTTGTCGATTCTTGATCTTAGAGCATAAGCCATTGGTGTTTTGTTCAGGAAATTTTTTCCAGTGCCCATGTGTTCCAGATGCTTCCCTAGTTTTTCTTCTATTAGTTTGAGTGTGTCTGGTTTGATGTGGAGGTCCTTGATCCACTTGGACTTAAGCTTTGTACAGGGTGATAAGCATGGATCGATCTGCATTCTTCTACATGTTGACCTCCAGTTGAACCAGCACCATTTGCTGAAAATGCTATCTTTTTTCCATTGGATGGTTTTGGCTCCATTGTCAAAAATCAAGTGACCATAGGTGTGTGGGTTCATTTCTGGGTCTTCAATTCTATTCCATTGGTCTATCTGTCTGTCTCTGTACCAATACCATGCAGTTTTTAACACTATTGCTCTGTAATACTGCTTGAGTTCAGGGATAGTGATTCCCCCTGAAGTCCTTTTATTGTTGAGGATAGCTTTAGCTATCCTGGGTTTTTTGTTATTCCAGATGAATTTGCAAATTGTTCTGTCTAACTCTTTGAAGAATTGGATTGGTATTTTGATGGGGATTGCATTGAATCTGTAAATTGCTTTTGGTAAAATGGCCATTTTTACTATATTAATCCTGCCAATCCATGAGCATGGGAGATCCTTCCATCTTCTGAGGTCTTCTTCAATTTCTTTCTTCAGTGTCTTGAAGTTCTTATTATACAGATCTTTTACTTGCTTGGTTAAAGTCACACCGAGGTACTTTATATTGTTTGGGTCTATTATGAAGGATGTCGTTTCCCTAATTTCTTTCTCGGCTTCTTTCTCTTTTGTATAGAGGAAGGCTACTGATTTATTTGAGTTAATTTTATACCCAGCCACTTTGCTGAAGTTGTTTATCAGCTTTAGTAGTTCTCTGGTGGAACTTTTGGGATCACTTAAATATACTATCATGTCATCTGCAAATAGTGATATTTTGACCTCTTCTTTTCTGATCTGTAGCCCCTTGATCTCCTTTTGTTGTCTGATTGCTCTGGCTAGAACTTCAAGAACTATATTGAATAAGTAGGGAGAGAGTGGGCAGCCTTGTCTAGTCCCTGATTTTAGTGGGATTGCTTCAAGTTTCTCTCCATTTAGTCTAATGTTAGCAACTGGTTTGCTGTATATGGCTTTTACTATGTTCAGGTATGGGCCTTGAATTCCTATTCTTTCCAGGACTTTTATCATGAAGGGGTGTTGAATTTTGTCAAATGCTTTCTCAGCATCTAATGAAATGATCATGTGGTTCTGTTCTTTCAGTTTGTTTATATAATGGATCACGTTGATGGTTTTCCATATATTAAACCATCCCTGCATGCCTGGGATGAAGCCTACTTGATCATGGTGGATGATTGTTTTGATGTGCTCTTGAATTCGGTTTGCCAGAATTTTATTGAGTATTTTTGCGTCGATATTCATAAGGGAAATTGGTCTGAAGTTCTCTTTCTTTGTTGTGTCTTTGTGTGGTTTAGGTATAAGAGTAATTGTGGCTTCGTAGAAGGAATTCGGTTGGGCTCCATCTGTTTCAATGTTGTGGAATAGTTTGGATAATATTGGTATGAGGTCTTCTATGAAGGTTTGATAGAATTCTGCACTAAACCCGTCTGGACCTGGACTCTTTTTGGTTGGGAGACCTTTAATGACTGCTTCTATTTCCTTAGGAGTTATGGGGTTGTTTAACTGGTTTATCTGTTCCTGATTTAACTTCGATACCTGGTATCTGTCTAGGAAATTGTCCATTTCCTGAAGATTTTCAAATTTTGTTGAATATAGGTTTTTATAGTAAGATCTGATGATTTTTCTGAATTTCCTCTGAATCTGTAGTTATGTCTCCCTTTTCATTTCTGATTTTGTTAATTTGGACGCACTCTCTGTGTCCTCTCGTTAGTCTGGCTAAGGGTTTATCTATCTTGTTGATTTTCTCAAAGAACCAACTTTTGGTTCTGTTGATTCTTTCTATGGTCCTTTTTGTTTCTACTTGGTTGATTTCAGCTCTGAGTTTGATTATTTCCTGCCTTCTGCTCCTCCTGGGTGTATTTGCTTCTTTTTGTTCTAGAGCTTTTAGGTGTGCTGTCAAGCTGCTGACATATGCTCTTTCCTGTTTCTTTCTGCAGGCACTCAGCGCTATGAGTTTTCCTCTTAGCACAGCTTTCATTGTGTCCCATAAGTTTGAGTATGTTGTATCTTCATTTTCATTAAATTCTAAAAAGTTTTTAATTTCTTTCTTTATTTCTTCCTTGACCAGGTTATCATTGAGTAGAGCATTGTTCAATTTCCACGTATATGTGGGCATTCTTCCCTTATTGTTATTGAAGACCAGTTTTAGGCCGTGGTGGTCCGATAGCACGCATGGGATTATTTCTATCTTTCTGTACCTGTTGAGGCCCGTTTTTTGACCAATTATATGGTCAATTTTGGAGAAAGTACCATGAGGAGCTGAGAAGAAGGTATATCCTTTTGCTTTAGGATAGAATGTTCTATAAATATCCGTTAAGTCCATTTGGCTCATGACTTCTCTTAGTCTGTCGACATCACTGTTTAATTTCTGTTTCCATGATCTGTCCATTGATGAGAGTGGGGTGTTGAAATCTCCCACTATTATTGTGTGAGGTGCAATGTGTGTTTTGAGCTTTAGTAGGGTTTCTTTTACGTATGTAGGTGCCCTTGTATTTGGGGCATAGATATTTAGGATTGAGAGTTCATCTTGGTGGATTTTTCCTTTGATAAATATGAAGTGTCCTTCCTTATCTTTTTTGATGACTTTTAGTTGGAAATTGATTTTATTTGATATTAGAATGGCTACTCCAGCTTGCTTCTTCTGACCATTTGCTTGGAAAGTTGTTTTCCAGCCTTTCACTCTGAGGTAGTGTCTGTCTTTGTCTCTGAGGTGTGTTTCCTGTAGGCAGCAGAATGCAGGGTCCTCGTTGCGTATCCAGTTTGTTAATCTATGTCTTTTTATTGGGGAGTTGAGGCCATTGATATTGAGAGATATTAAGGAATAGTGATTATTGTTTCCCTTTCTATTCATATTTGGATGTGAGGTTATGTTTGTGTGCTTTCATTCTCTTTGTTTTGTTGCCAAGACGATTAGTTTCTTGCTTCTTCTAGGGTATAGCTTGCCTCCTTATGTTGGGCTTTACCATTTATTATCCTTTGTAGTGCTGGATTTGTAGAAAGATATTGTGTAAATTTGGTTTTGTCATGGAATATCTTGGTTTCTCCATCAATGTTAATTGCGAGTTTTGCTGGATACAGTAACCTGGGCTGGCATTTGTGTTCTCTTAGGGTCTGTATGACATCAGTCCAGGATCTTCTGGCCTTCATAGTTTCTGGCGAGAAGTCTGGTGTGATTCTGATAGGTCTCCCTTTATATGTTACTTGACCTTTTTCCCTTACTGCTTTTAATATTCTTTCTTTATTTTGTGCGTTTGGTGTTTTGACAATTATGTGACGGGAGGTGTTTCTTTTCTGGTCCAATCTATTTGGAGTTCTGTAGGCTTCTTGTATGTCTATGGGTATCTCTTTTTTTAGGTTAGGGAAGTTTTCTTCTATGATTTTGTTGAAGATATTTACTGGTCCTTTGAGCTGGGAGTCTTCACTCTCTTCTATACCTATTATCCTTAGGTTTGATCTTCTCATTGAGTCCTGGATTTCCTGTATGTTTTGGACCAGTAGCTTTTTCCACTTTACATTATCTTTGACAGTTGAGTCAATGATTTCTATGGAATCTTCTGCTCCTGAGATTCTCTCTTCCATCTCTTGTATTCTGTTGGTGAAGCTTGTATCTACAGCTCCTTGTCTCTTCTTTTGGTTTTCTATATCCAGGGTTGTTTCCATGTGTTCTTTCTTGATTGCTTCTATTTCCATTTTTAATTCCTTCAACTGTTTGATTGTGTTTTCCTGGAATTCTTTCAGGGATTTTTGCGATTCCTCTCTGTAGGCTTCTACTTGTTTATTAATGTTTTCCTGTGTTTCCCTAAGTGTGTTCATGTCTTTCTTGAAGTCCTCCAGCATCATGATCAAATATGATTTTGAAACTAGATCTTGCTTTTCTGGTGTGTTTGGATATTCCATGTTTGTTTTGGTGGGAGAATTGGGCTCTGATGATGCATTGTAGTCTTGGTTTCTGTTGCTTGGGTTCCTGCGCTTGCCTCTCGCCATCAGATTATCTCTAGTGTTACTTTGTTCTGCTATTTCTGACAGTGGCTAGACTGTCCTATAAGCCTGTGTGTCAGGAGTGCTGTAGACCTGTTTTCCTCTCTTTCAGTCAGTTATGGGGACAGAGTGTTCTGCTTTCGGGTGTGTAGTTTTTCCTCTCTACAGGTCTTCAGCTGTTCCTGTGGGCCTGTGTCTTGAGTTCACCAGGCAGCTTTCTTGCAGCAGAAAATTTGGTCTTACCTTTGGTCCTGAGGCTCAAGTACGCTCGTGGGGTGCTGCCCAGGGGCTCTCTGCAGCGGCAGCAACCAGGAAGACCTGTGCCGCCCCTTCCGGGAGCTTCAGTGCACAGGGTTCCAGATGGTCTTTGGCTTTTTCCTCTGGCGTCCAAGATGTGTGTGCAGGGAGCAGTCTCTTCTGGTTTCCCAGGCTTGTCTGCCTCTCTGAAGGTTTAGCTCTCCCTCCCACGGGGTTTGGGTGCAGAGAACTGTTTATCTGGTCTGTTTCTTTCAGGTTCTGGCGGTGTCTCAGGCAGGTGTCCTGCCGCTCCTGGGCCCTCCCCCACGGGAGCCCAGAGGCCTTATACAGTTTCCTCTTGGGCCAGGGATGTGGGCAGGGGTGAGCAGTGTTGGTGGTCTCTTCCGCTTTGCAGCCTCAGGAGTGCCCACCTGACCAGGCGGTTGGGTCTCTCTCTCACCGGGTCTGGGAGCAGAGAGCTGCTGCGGGCCGGGTGTTTTTCCTTGACTTCTTAACCTTTATTTGATTATGTGCTTTTAGGTCAGCTTTTTGTTGTATTATTTTGTTTCGTTCTTTTTTTTCCTGATTATTGTTTTAGGAATGTTCGTAATGTTCCTGAAATACAATTTACCAATTATATCCAGGGAGGTGTCATAAGTTAAATAGTCTGTTCCTTTAAACAGATTCCTATTTATTTATATATACAGTTGGTCAGTTTAGTAGCTGAATTTGTGTTTTATTTCAGAATGTAGCAGTGATAACTAATATTATCACCTCATTCTTTTACTTCTGTTTCTTATTATGGCAAACTCTTAAACCAACAATTTTCCTTAATTCATGTCTGCTCCTAAACTCACTCATATACTAATCATTGAATCTCTCAATCAATTAATAGTTTTATTCTATATTTTTCCATGGATTCATATTGATTTGAAAATAGATTGCAATAAACTGGGGCTTATAAACTGGACAGACTGTATTCTTGGTGTCGGTTGGTTTAAATTATAATCGTGCTTACCCTAAGTGAGTGAGCTTCATGGGTGACAGCCAATGATGTCATACAGGATCTAGGAGGACCTCCAGGAAGATACTGGGATAACGAATCTAGTTAACCTGGCAAGTAGACGATGGTGGAAATTGGTCATCTCAGAGGTAAAGGCAATTAGAGAGACTGAATAAGAAAGATGTCCAGAGTCCATTATGGAGGCTTCAGGCATTACTGAGGGTGTTTTTCTCCCAGTGTGAGTAAAGGCAGTGGGTAAGATGTAAAAATCAAGGCAAAGGGAAGGACTAGGAAATTTTATATTACACTTCCAGTGATGAGTGATTTTTAAAATATTTATTTTATTTTAAGTCACATGTATTTGTGTATGCAATGGACGGTAATTATGGCCCCATGTGAGCGCATGTGTCCACATCGTCCAGCAGAGGGCGTCAGTTCTCTATTTCACAGATTTCAGCCCACATTTGACTATTTCTTCGCATTAATTCTCTCTGGGTATTATTTCTTCCCGTTCTAGAGCCTCCAGGAATTTCATTAAATTACAAATATGAAATGTCTATCTTTTTTTTTTGATGTAGAGACTTGGTGTTATGAACTTTGTTTTAGAACTGCCATCTGTGTGTTCAATAGGTTTGATGTTGTCTGTGTTTAATTTATTGAATTCTTTAAAAATGTTAAGCTTCTTTTTTATTTCTATCTTGACACAACTTTCATTCAGTAGTGAGCTGTTCAATTTCTGTGAGTTCATATAGATATTAAAAATAAATAAACCTACTGCTTCTTATGTTCATTTTTTAAAAGTATCTTTTCCATTTTTACCCTACGGTGGTGTCTATTGTTTATGTTGAGATATGTTTCTTTTGTCCAGAAGAAATATTAATCATGGTTTTTTCTTTTTGTTTGTTTGTTTGTTTGTTTTCTTTTTATCGGAGCTGGGGACCGAACCCAGGGCCTTGCGCTTGCCAGGCAAGCACTCTACCACTGAGCTAAATCCCCAACCCCCATGGTTTGTTTTTTAACTTAGTCTCTTAGTCTGTCTTTTTATTGGGGGAAACTAAGGCTATCAATATTGAGCTATCAATCAGCTGTGTTGTTGTGGTTTGATTTCCCTTTTGATTTACTAGTCTCGTATTTTTTAATTAATAGCTATTTAAGGGTGTGACTAACCTCTTCAGACTGAAATTTTTCTTCTAGTGCCTTCTAAGGCCTAGATTGGTAGATAGAAATGGCTTAAATTCATATTTTTATGGAATGTGATTCCTTCTCTATTGACTAAGAGTGATAGTTTTGCTAAGTAGAGTAGTCTTCCCTGACATCTGCGGCCTCTCAGATTTTTAGAACACCTCTCCAGACCCCTGTGGATTCCAGGCTTCCATTGGAAAGTCGGCTGTTATTCTAATAGTCCTTCATTTATTATTTCCTTTGACTGAGTTATCTATTTCCTTTACCTTGTCTTCAAGACATGCAATTCTGTCTTCCACATCCTTTAATTTATTGGTGGTACTTACACCCGAGTTTTAGTTTGACCTCCTAAGTTTTTCCTTTGTAGTTTTCTTTTGGGTTGAATTTTCTTTTTAGTTGCCTTATTTCTTAGTTAAATTCTACTGTCATGTCTTTAGATGTTTTCACTATTTCCTTCAACTGTTTGTGTTATCGCCATCCTTGAGGCATCTATTTTCATCCTCTTTGAGATCCTTGAGCACATTCATAACTTCTGGTCTTGTTCTTCAGCAGAGCCAATGCTTGTCTCTGGAAGAGGCACACTGTCTGGGCTGTTCATGTTTGTATCTACAGTCATAATGTTTGAAGTGTTCTTGTTTTTTATGTAGTTGTGTGAGCTTGTTTTTGTTGTGTGGGTGTCCTTTTGATATTGGTGGATGATAGACTGGATTAATATAGAAAATGTTCTTTATTACTGAGTGCTGCCCTCTTAAAGAAGCGTCATTGCAAAAGGACAAGTGCCATCCACAAATACTTCACACATCAATGTGTAACACCCACAGTTTAGCCTTTTCGTCTGCCTCGTATACAGCTCTCGCTTGCTTTCACTTTAGTCTGTCAGGTACATTATTTCTGTTCACTGATTCCATATTTTAAAAGGAGCAAGTGAAGATTTCAAAAATGATTTCTAATCTCTAATCTAAAATTTGCTTCCTATTGCACTGCATTTATTAAATGTCACAATTCGATACCATTATTAGATATTTCTCCAGAATAACGCATTTAGCTTCATTATTTTGGAAACAAATGGAGCCTGATCATTCATGAAAGAATTCCATACTCAACATTCATTAAATCTGACAGTTCTGAATATATGCTAGGTGCTGGCCTTTCTAAAGCTGAAGTCTTATAGGGAGATGAAAGTATAAGCAAAAATCTGGTAGTGACTCAGTAGACTCATTCAGTGTTGTCTTTGTCATATTGCAGTAAACAACTTCGTATGATCTAGCTGTGTGCTGACGTGGAGTAGAGATGGAACTTTACAGTCCTCTCGGGGAGTACAGGAGAGATTTCATTGTTTGACAAAGTGTCTAGTAAGGGCTGATGTGAAAGTCTACTCCCTGGAGCTTTGTTGAAGCGCCACATTCAGAAGTGTATAGATGCTCTCAACAAGAAGAAAAGCAACCGTGATCCACTGAGAAGAATGTTGAAACAGGCGTAGGCAAAAATCTAGATTTCAAAGCGAGTCAAGTGTGAACACCTAAGGTTTCAGGAAAGGTAAATGGCGAAGGGAAAATCCAACCCAAGAAATGACGGTGACATTAAAATTATCTTATTCTTTGGAAATATGAATGGTAAGCTTCATAGGAAACAGGGACATCTAAGAAACATTAAATGTATCTTTGAGTATAAAGGAGGGTAAGAAAAGATTAAGCTCATGGAAGATAGTTCTTAGGCTGGCAGTTTATCTCGGGGCGTTTGATTCCAAGGGAACACTGATGAGAGCCGGAAGGCCTGTAGAGTCTACTGGGCGGTAACTAACACACATTCAAGTAAGTATTCAGTAAGATGGAAAGAAAGCTGAGTGTTGGGAAAATGTCATTCTTGCTCTGTACAGTGTATTTGACTGGGAGCATGTAATACAATTAGAATGAAGATGTGTTTGTCCTCAAGGTGCATAGCTGGGGAAGGACCTCAACTCTCCAGAAGCCTGAGAAATGGGAATGGGCTCCTCATGCAAAGCACTAGCTTTGTGACTCTGGTACAACAGTTCTCAACCTAGAGGTCAAATCACAATTTATAAAGTATCAAATTTATAGTTATGAAGGAGCAATGACAATAATTTTACGGCTGGTGGTCACCACAACACAAAGAACTGTGTTACTAGGTCACAACCTTAGAAAGATAGAGAACCACTGCTTCAGGAGGAAAGATGCTTGAGGTATCTAAGAAGACCTAATACCAATACTCTTCAAACTAGATCATACAGATCTAGTTTTAAAATAGAAACAGAAAGAACACCACCCAATTCTTTTCACGAAGCCACAATGACGCTTATACCTAAACCACACAAAGATCCAATAAAGAGAAGTTCAGACGAATTAACCCCATGAATATCGATGCTAAAATAATAAAATTCTCACAAACTGAATTCAAGATCATATCAAAACAATCATTCACCATGATCAAGTAGACTTCATCCCAGGTATGCAGGGATGGTTCAACATAAGGAAATCCAGTAACATAATCCACTATATAAACAAATTCAAAGAAAAAAACACATGATCATTTCATTAGATGCAGAGAAAGCATTTGACAAAATTCAACACCTTTTCATGATAAAAGTCTTGGAAAGATCAGGAATTCAAGGCCCTTACCTAAACATAGTTAAAGCAATATATGGCAAACAAGTAGCCAACATCAAATTAAATGGAGAGAAACTTATAGCAATCCCACTAAAATCAGGGACTAGACAAGGCTGTCCACTCTCTCCCTACCTATACAATATAGTACTTGAAGCCCTAGCTAGAGCAATTAGACAACAGAAAGAGGTCAAATAGATACAATTTGGAAAGCAAGAAGTCAAAACATCGCTATTTGTAGAAGATACCATAGTATACTTAAGTGACCCTAAAATTTCTACCAGAGAGTTTCTTTTTTTTTTTTTTTTTTTTTATTAACTTGAGTATTATATACATTTCGAGTGTTATTCCCTTTCCCGGTTTCCGGGCAAACATCCCCCTCCCCCCTCCCCTTCCTTATGGGTGTTCCCCTCCCAACCCTCCCCCCATTGCCGCCCTCCCCCCATAGACTAGTTCACTGTGGGTTCAGTCTTAGCAGGACCCAGGGCTTCCCCTTCCACTGGTGCTCTTACTAGGATATTCATTGCTACCTATGGGGTCAGAGTCCAGGGTCAGTCCATGTATAGTCTTTAGGTAGTGGCTTAGTCCCTGGAAGCTCTGGTTGCTTGGCATTGTTGTACTTTTGGGGTCTCGAGCCCCTTCAAGCTCTTCCAGTTCTTTCTCTGATTCCTTCAATAGGGGACCTATTCTCAGTTCAGTGGTTTGCTGCTGGCATTCGCCTCTGTATTTGCTGTATTCTGGCTGTGTCTCTCAGGAGCGATCTACATCCGGCTCCTGTCGGTCTGCACTTCTTTGCTTCATCCATCTTGTCTAATTGGGTGGCTGTATATGTATGGGCCACATGTGGGGCAGGCTCTGAATGGGTGTTCCTTCAGTCTCTGTTTTAATCTTTGCCTCTCCCTTCCCTGCCAAGGGTATTCTTTTTCCTCATTTAAAGAAGGAGTGAAGCATTCACATTTTGATCATCCGTCTTGAGTTTCGTTTGTTCTAGGGATCTAGGGTAATTCAAGCATTTGGGCTAATAGCCACTTATCAATGAGTGCATACCATGTATGTCTTTCTGTGATTGGGTTAGCTCACTCAGGATGATATTTTCCAGTTCCAACCATTTGCCTACGAATTGCATAAACTCGTTGTTTTTGATAGCTGAGTAATATTCCATTGTGTAGATGTACCACATTTTCTGTATCCATTCCTCTGTTGAAGGGCATCTGGGTTCTTTCCAGCTTCTGGCTATTATAAATAAGGCTGCGATGAACATAGTGGAGCACGTGTCTCTTTTATATGTTGAGGCATCTTTTGGGTATATGCCCAAGAGAGGTATAGCTGGATCCTCAGGCAGTTCAATGTCCAATTTTCTGAGGAACCTCCAGACTGATTTCCAGAATGGTTTTACCAGTCTGCAATCCCACCAACAATGGAGGAGTGTTCCTCTTTCTCCACATCCTCGCCAGCATCTGCTGTCACCTGAGTTTTTGATCTTAGCCAATCGCACTGGTGTGAGGTGAAATCTCAGTGTTGTTTTGATTTGCATTTCCCTTATGACTAAAGATGTTGAACATTTCTTTAGGTGTTTCTCAGCCATTCGGCATTCCTCAGCTGTGAATTCTTTGTTTAGCTCTGAACCCCATTTTTTAATAGGGTTATTTGTTTCCCTGCGGTCTAACTTCTTGAGTTCTTTGTATATTTTGGAAATAAGGCCTCTATCTGTTGTAGGATTGGTAAAGATCTTTTCCCAATCTGTTGGTTGCCGTTTTGTCCTAACCACAGTGTCCTTTGCCTTACAGAAGCTTTGCAGTTTTATGAGATCCCATTTGTCGATTCTTGATCTTAGAGCATAAGCCATTGGTGTTTTGTTCAGGAAATTTTTTCCAGTGCCCATGTGTTCCAGATGCTTCCCTAGTTTTTCTTCTATTAGTTTGAGTGTGTCTGGTTTGATGTGGAGGTCCTTGATCCACTTGGACTTAAGCTTTGTACAGGGTGATAAGGATGGATCGATCTGCATTCTTCTACATGTTGCCCTCCAGTTGAACCAGCACCATTTGCTGAAAATGCTATCTTTTTTCCATTTGATGGTTTTGGCTCCTTTGTCAAAAATCAAGTGACCATAGGTGTGTGGGTTCATTTCTGGGTCTTCAATTCTATTCCATTGGTCTATCTGTCTGTCTCTGTACCAATACCATGCAGTTTTTATCACTATTGCTCTGTAATACTGCTTGAGTTCAGGGATAGTGATTCCCCCTGAAGTCCTTTTATTGTTGAGGATAGCTTTAGCTATCCTGGGTTTTTTGTTATTCCAGATGAATTTGCAAATTGTTCTGTCTAACTCTTTGAAGAATTGGATTGGTATTTTGATGGGGATTGCATTGAATCTGTAGATTGCTTTTGGTAAAATGGCCATTTTTACCATATTAATCCTGCCAATCCATGAGCATGGGAGATCTTTCCATCTTCTGAGGTCTTCTTCAATTTCTTTCCTCAGTGTCTTGAAGTTCTTATTGTACAGATCTTTTACTTGCTTGGTTAAAGTCACACCGAGGTACTTTATATTATTTGGGTCTATTATGAAGGGTGTCGTTTCCCTAATTTCTTTCTCGGCTTGTTTCTCTTTTGTATAGAGGAAGGCAACTGATTTATTTGAGTTAATTTTATACCCAGCCACTTTGCTGAAGTTGTTTATCAGCTTTAGTAGTTCTCTGGTGGAACTTTTGGGATCACTTAAATATACTATCATGTCATCTGCAAATAGTGATATTTTGACCTCTTCTTTTCCGATCTGTATCCCCTTGATCTCCTTTTGTTGTCTGATTGCTCTGGCTAGAACTTCAAGAACTATATTGAATAAGTAGGGAGAGAGTGGGCAGCCTTGTCTAGTCCCTGATTTTAGTGGGATTGCTTCAAGTTTCTCTCCATTTAGTTTAATGTTAGCAACTGGTTTGCTGTATATGGCTTTTACTATGTTTAGGTATGGGCCTTGAATTCCTATTCTTTCCAGGACTTTTATCATGAAGGGGTGTTGAATTTTGTCAAATGCTTTCTCAGCATCTAATGAAATGATCATGTGGTTCTGTTCTTTCAGTTTGTTTATATAATGGATCACGTTGATGGTTTTCCGTATATTAAACCATCCCTGCATGCCTGGGATGAAGCCTACTTGATCATGGTGGATGATTGTTTTGATGTGCTCTTGAATTCGGTTTGCCAGAATTTTATTGAGTATTTTTGCGTCGATATTCATAAGGGAAATTGGTCTGAAGTTCTCTTTCTTTGTTGTGTCTTTGTGTGGTTTAGGTATAAGAGTAATTGTGGCTTCGTAGAAGGAATTCGGTAGGGCTCCATCTGTTTCAATTTTGTGGAATAGTTTGGATAATATTGGTATGAGGTCTTCTATGAAGGTTTGATAGAATTCTGCACTAAACCCGTCTGGACCTGGGCTCTTTTTGGTTGGGAGACCTTTAATGACTGCTTCTATTTCCTTAGGAGTTATGGGGTTGTTTAACTGGTTTATCTGTTCCTGATTTAACTTCGATACCTGGTATCTGTCTAGGAAATTGTCCATTTCCTGAAGATTTTCAAATTTTGTTGAATATAGGTTTTTATAGTAAGATCTGATGATTTTTTGAATTTCCTCCGAATCTGTAGTTATGTCTCCCTTTTCATTTCTGATTTTGTTAATTTGGACACACTCTCTGTGTCCTCTCGTTAGCCTGGCTAAGGGTTTATCAATCTTGTTGATTTTCTCAAAGAACCAACTTTTGGTTCTGTTGATTCTTTCTATGGTCCTTTTTGTTTCTATTTGGTTGATTTCAGCTCTGAGTTTGATTATTTCCTGCCTTCTACTCCTCCTGGGTGTATTTGCTTCTTTTTGTTCTAGAGCTTTTAGGTGTGCTGTCAAGCTGCTGACATATGCTCTTTCCTGTTTCTTTCTGCAGGCACTCAGCGCTATGAGTTTTCCTCTTAGCACAGCTTTCATTGTGTCCCATAAGTTTGAGTATGTTGTATCTTCATTTTCATTAAATTCTAAAAAGTTTTTAATTTCTTTCTTTATTTCTTCCTTGACCAGGTTATCATTGAGTAGAGCATTGTTCAATTTCCACGTATATGTGGGCATTCTTCCCTTATTGTTATTGAAGACCAGTTTTAGGCCGTGGTGGTCCGATAGCACGCATGGGATTATTTCTATCTTTCTGTACCTGTTGAGGCCCGTTTTTTGACCAATTATATGGTCAATTTTGGAGAAAGTACCATGAGGAGCTGAGAAGAAGGTATATCCTTTTGCTTTAGGATAGAATGTTCTATAAATATCCGTTAAGTCCATTTGGCTCATGACTTCTCTTAGTCTGTCTACATCACTGTTTAATTTCTGTTTCCATGATCTGTCCATTGATGAGAGTGGGGTGTTGAAATCTCCCACTATTATTGTGTGAGGTGCAATGTGTGTTTTGAGCTTTAGTAATGTTTCTTTTACATATGTAGGTGCCCTTGTATTTGGGGCATAGATATTTAGGATTGAGAGTTCATCTTGGTTGATTTTTCCTTTGATGAATATGAAGTGTCCTTCCTTATCTTTTTTGATGACTTTTAGTTGGAAATTGATTTTATTTGATATTAGAATGGCTACTCCAGCTTGCTTCTTCTGACCATTTGCTTGGAAAGTTGTTTTCCAGCCTTTCACTCTGAGGTAGTGTCTGTCTTTGTCTCTGAGGTGTGTTTCCTGTAGGCAGCAGAATGCAGGGTCCTCGTTGCGTATCCAGTTTGTTAATCTATGTCTTTTTATTGGGGAGTTGAGGCCATTGATATTGAGAGAAATTAAGGAATAGTGATTATTGCTTCCCGTTATATTCATATTTGATGTGAGGTTATGTTTGTGTGCTTTCATTCTCTTTGTTTTGTTGCCAAGACGATTAGTTTCTTGCTTCTTCTAGGGTATAGCTTGCCTCCTTATGTTGGGCTTTACCATTTATTATCCTTTGTAGTGCTGGATTTGTAGAAAGATATTGTGTAAATTTGGTTTTGTCATGGAATATCTTGGTTTCTCCATCAATGTTAATTGAGAGTTTTGCTGGATACAGTAATCTGGGCTGGCATTTGTGTTCTCTTAGGGTCTGTATAACATCAGTCCAGGATCTTCTGGCCTTCATAGTTTCTGGCGAGAAGTCTGGTGTGATTCTGATAGGTCTCCCTTTATATGTTACTTGACCTTTTTCCCTTACTGCTTTTAATATTCTTTCTTTATTTTGTGCGTTTGGTGTTTTGACAATTATGTGACGGGAGGTGTTTCTTTTCTGGTCCAATCTATTTGGAGTTCTGTAGGCTTCCTGTATGTCTATGGGTATCTCTTTTTTTAGGTTAGGGAAGTTTTCTTCTATGATTTTGTTGAAGATATTTACTGGTCCTTTGAGCTGGGAGTCTTCACTCTCTTCTATACCTATTATCCTTAGGTTTGATCTTCTCATTGAGTCCTGGATTTCCTGTATGTTTTGGACCAGTAGCTTTTTCCGCTTTACATTATCTTTGACAGTTGAGTCAATGATTTCTATGGAATCTTCTGCTCCTGAGATTCTCTCTTCCATCTCTTGTATTCTGTTGGTGAAGCTTGTATCTACAGCTCCTTGTCTCCTCTTTTGGTTTTCTATATCCAGGGTTGTTTCCATGTGTTCTTTCTTGATTGCTTCTATTTCCATTTTTAATTCCTTCAACTGTTTGATTGTGTTTTCCTGGAATTCTTTCAGGGATTTTTGCGATTCCTCTCTGTAGGCTTTTACTTGTTTATTAATGTTTTCCTGTGCTTCCCTAAGTGTGTTCAGGTCTTTCCTGAAGTCCTCCAGCATCATGATCAAATATGATTTTGAAACTAGATCTTGCTTTTCTGGTGTGTTTGGATATTCCATGTTTGTTTTGGTGGGAGAATTGGGCTCCGATGATGGCATGTAGTCTTGGTTTCTGTTGCTTGGGTTCCTGCGCTTGCCTCTCGCCATCAGATTATCTCTAGTGTTACTTTGTTCTGCTATTTCTGACAGTGGCTAGACTGTCCTATAAGCCTGTGTGTCAGGAGTGCTGTAGACCTGTTTTCCTCTCTTTCAGTCAGTTATGGGGACAGAGTGTTCTGCTTTCGGGCGTGTAGTTTTTCCTCTCTACAGGTCTTCAGCTGTTCCTGTGGGCCTGTGTCTTGAGTTCACCAGGCAGCTTTCTTGCAGCAGAAAATTTGGTCTTACCTGTGGTCCCGAGGCTCAGGTTTGCTCGTGGGGTGCTGTCCAGGGGCTCTCTGCAGCGGCAGCAACCAGGAAGACCTGTGCCGCCCCTTCCGGGAGCTTCAGTGCACCAGGGTTCCAGATGGTCTTTGGCTTTTTCCTCTGGCGTCCGAGATGTGTGTGCAGGGAGCAGTCTCTTCTGGTTTCCCAGGCCTGTCTGCCTCTCTGAAGGTTTAGCTCTCCCTCCCACGGGATTTGGGTGCAGAGAACTGTTTATCCGGTCTGTTTCCTTCAGGGTCCGGCGGTGTCTCCGGCAGGGGTCCTGCCGCTCCTGGGCCCTCCCCCACGGGAGCCCAGAGGCCTTATACAGTTTCCTCTTGGGCCAGGGATGTGGGCAGGGGTGAGCAGTGTTGGTGGTCTCTTCCGCTCTGCAGCCTCAGGAGTGCCCACCTGACCAGGCGGTTGGGTCTCTCTCTCACCGGGTCTGGGAGCAGAGAGCTGCTGCGGGCCGGGATCCGCGGGTGTACCAGAGAGTTTCTAAACCTGAAAAACAACTTCATCAAAGTGGCTGGATATAAAATAAACTCAAACAAATCAGTAGCCTTCCTCTACTGAAAGGATAAACAGGCTGAGAAAAAATTAAGGCATTGATATCCTTCACAATAGTCACAAATAATATAAAATACCTTGGTGTGGCTCTAATCAAGCAAGTTGTATGATAAGAACTTCAAGTCTCTGAAGAAAGAAATTGAAGAAGATCTCAGAAGATGGAAAGATCTCCTATGCTCATGGATTGGCAGGAATAATATAGTAAACATGGCCATTTTACCAAAAGCAATCTACAGATTGCTTCAATGCAATCCCCATCAAAATTCCAATCCAATTCTTCATAGAGTTATAAAGAGCCATTTGCAACTTCATTTGGAATAACGAAAAACACAGGATAGTGAAAACTATTCTCAACAATAAAAGAACTTCTGGGGAAATCACCATCCCCAACCTCAATCACTGTTACACAGCAATGGTGAAAAAAACTGCATGGTACAGAAACAGGCAGGTAGATCAATGGAATAGAGTTGAAGACCCAGAAATGAACCCATACACCTATGGTCACTTGATATTTGACAAAGGAGCTAAAACCATCCAGTGGAAAAAAGACAGGATTTTCAACAAATGGTGCAGGTTGTCTGCATGTAGACGAATGCAAATAGATCCATTCTTATCCTCTTGTAGAAAGCTCAAGTCCAAGAGGATCAAGGACCTCCACATAAAACTGAAACTAATGGAAGAGAAAATGGGGAAGAGCCTCGAACACATATGCACAGGGAGTGTTCTGTTCAGGAAAATTTCCCTGTGCATGTGTGTTCGAGGTTCTTCCCCATTTTCTCTTCTACTAGCTGCATTTGTAGCAGAGGATGGCATTGTCTAGCGTCAATAGGAGAAGCCCTTGGTCTTGTGATGACTTGTTTCCCCAGTGTAGGGGAATGCCAGGGTTTTGAGGTGGGAGTGGATGGGTGAAAGTAGGAGCACCTTCCCAGAAGCAGGGGTAGGAGAGAAAGGGAATGGGAGAGGAGAGAAAGGGGAAAGCATTTGAGTGTAAATACATAAATACCCAATAAAAATGGGAAAACCTCTGTACATATTATTATAATTACTAGATTTACAACATCACCAAACTGGAGGCAACCACAATGATTTCAGTAGTGAAGCAAAGAGCAGTATCAAGGAATATGTGTTACACAGGCATGATGTATATGCAATACTCTGTAACTGAACTTCCATTGACAACACAGTCATATGAATCACCGAGTGAACCTCCAATTATGCTGATTGAGAAAAATTACAAAAAGGCAGTGTATGCCCTTTGTTAATGAAATATGGTGTCCTTGAAAACACAGTGCTAGAGAAAAGAAGAATGAATAAACATGTACTGGTGATTAAAAGCATGGTCAATATCAAAAGGTCAACCTTTATGACTGTACAGAAATAGAGCATTTTCGCTGTAGTGTGAACATCCTATCTTATTAGTATCAGAATTAACATTCTGGGCCTGTAATCAGATACGGTTTGTTCCCATGGACTCATTGATAATGTTTAGGCCCCAATGAGGCAATATTAAAGGATGGTAGCACTTGGGAATGGGACCCCTTTGAATTGAATAAGGTTTCTTTTCTTCTGGATCTTGTGTTAAGCTTTATCATTTTCAGAGATAAAGACTAGTCTCCTACTCTGCTTGACTTCCCATCTCATTGGGTGCTCTCTCAGAAGCTCCCATTTGAAAGGTGACAGTTCACTGTGACCTGACATTATCAAAACTGCTCTTACCAGGTGTCAAATCATTTAATCAAACATCACTTACCATTCTAGCCATCACAACAGGGATTACCACACTATAATCTGTACCGGATTACGAGACTGCACTAGAGTTTGGAGATAAGGTTTACTATTGATTTGAATCACTATAAACATTGAGAGAATCTGTGCTACTCCTTTGACTACTGTGAATCTCAAAATTTCTCAAACATAATTTTTATTAAGCCAAAATTCAATGGAAATGAAATAAATGTGACGCCTTTTCAGTTACAACATGAGGCTTAGAACCATGACATCACTTTGGTCTGTCACCATGACTCCTGCAGAACTCTCACACTTCAGCAGTTGGTCTGCCAACTGCTGTAGTTGTCTTTGATGTTTAGTGCCAAGGAAGAAGTAGAGTTTCAAGTCCTTTGAAAGACTACCCGGTCCAGGATCCCTGTGAAGGTATTCTCCTTTCAACACCCATTTTCAACCTGAGGAGAACCTGGTGGTTTAAGGAAGTGTTTTTATTTGTTTCCTTCAGAGCACGTGAACTAATTCTTAACATCACCACTGGCCTCATGAAATGTAACTCCTGTTTATAATGTTCAGTGCTGTTCAACTCAAGAAGGCAACATTTATTCTGTTAGGGAGACATGCTCAGGGCTACAAGTCAGATAAATATCTAGGGGAACATCTGAGTTATGAGAGCAGTTTTATGTTCTTTCCTATCTAGTAGTTTTCCTTATTGTGACAATAGACTCTGGTTGACAAAAGATCAAATTTCAAGAAATATATTAAGATGTCTTCTGTTTCCAGAAATAGTTTGATGTTTCAAATGTTACTTGATTTTTCATAACATCTGTTTTCAAAATCTGGATAGAATTGAATTTCCTGTAATGGTTACTTATCTGTGTTGTCAAATAACCTGAAAACAAATTAGAACTATTTCACAATCACCCTACCAATGTCTTACATGTGTACAGATGTCCCCCTTTACCTTTACTTTCACTGGTTATTCGTAACTTAACTTATAAAAACTACTGCCTCTATCTGTCTCCTTTGAAAGCTATGGCTTGTGATTGGGCAGAGTAAACCTTTGTTCATGTAAATATTGAGTTTATAGATATAAATTAGAAAAAAAACCCTCCACGATCTTGATTTTATTTCCTTTAAACTTACTTAAGACAATAGACAAAGTAATGGATTTTACTGTAGTATTTTTTGATATATAAAGCTTATTTTGTTATTTAACCCCATTCAATGTGTCAGACCATTTAAATCAGTAATAATTCAAAGTCAGGCTTCATGTGAAATTTAGTAGATCTTCCTAATTTTTTAATTTAAATATTAATAGGTCAGTAAACACATGAGTTTTCAGACTTCAAAATCTACTATATCACCATCACCAGGGTTTGGAGATTTAAAGACACACTGTATAGACAGAAAGATCTTCTCAGTAATGAGTTTCATTATGGCATTTTGATACATTGATCTAATTTTATTTTATTTCTATTCACCTCCATTCAATACACACACACACACACACACACACACACACACACACGCACGCACACACACGCACGCACACACACGCACACACAGTAGTGGAGATTGGCTTTAACAATTGAGACTGTTTTAATTTCATGTCAACCTTTACATTTATCATGTAAAATGTATTCCATAAACTATCTACTGATTATCTGTTCTGTTAGTGTTTGGCCTGTACCAGGAAAAAGCTTTCTCCTCACATGGAAACCCACGGTGAGAAAGCGACACTATTTCATGGCGTACGTGGAAGCTTGCTGCTCGAAGGGCCCGTGGAATTCAGAAGAGGCTGGAGGAAAAAGAAGCGCCATCTCTTCTTGTTGAATGATCTTTTGGTTGTGTCTAATAATATGTATGTGTTTATGTAATCCTTTTCTCCTTGGGAAAGGTGACCATTTCACCAGTCCATAACTGTACAATAATATAAAGGGTTTTTTTTTTGTTTTCTTTTTCTGGCAAGCAATTTGTCCCTGCTTCTTAAATAAGAATTAGTGAAAGGTCTATTTTGCTGTCCACTCCTGTGGAGAATACGATCAAGAATAAAGAAAGCGCCAGGCATGTTGGCACATGCCAATAATCCCATCACATTTCTGGCTGATTGAGGGAAATTCCAAGTTTAAGGAACTCATTACCTGTATAAAAACATTTTTTCTCCAAATTAAATATCGCTAAATATGACTGACAGGTACCCTCTTGATGCATGTACCCTCTTGATAAATGTATGCTACATAGACGTAAAGGCCGCATGTCACTCCACTTGTAATAAAGTCATGTAATTTCTCCATTTGCTCTCAAAACAAAGACTAAATCCAGTATAAAAGGTAACAGCTCTGGCAAGGAAAGAAAAGGAAGTAGAGAAAGATTGCAGACTTACTCCACAGAATTTATGTCAGCAGATGCTGTGAGAAGTGGGTGAGAACCGCAGGGCCCTGGCCATATCGAGCTGTGGCTGGCAGTTGGGCAGCCTAGGTCACGGTCTAGACCATTCTCTAGTTTATTGACTGCTTTCAGAGTTGCCTCAACTGCAAAGTAGGTCTGGAGAAGATGAGTTTGTGCAGTTATTTGAGGAATGCAGCATTCAATGACCTTAGAATATATGAAATATTTCCTAGCATGTGGCTGCTGCTCAGAATTGTTATGGGATGGGACAGCTGTCTCTTGCTTTTATATAACTTTCGTGGTTTGGCTTATAAGAAAGGAGGACATCATAGACCTTCGGGAAATAATGAGGAGAATTGCTGACGTGGAATGTCTAGCCTCACACATGTGGAGTCTAAAATCTTCACCTTTTAAAAATACACAGTACAGTAATCTTAAACACTTTTATGTTGTAAAATACCAGACAATCTCTGGCTTTTTGTGGTGATGGAAAAGTATATTTAGTTTGAATGTGATATAAACTTTCCTAGCTGCAAGCTTTGTTGAGAGCCATCTACCTTCAGATGAGCTGTGCCTGGATGATAGAGACGGATGGGTGGCCCTCTGCTCTGAAGAGGAAGAGTGGTATTGCCGTGAGCAGTTACACCTACATTGCAAAGCAAGCTAATAGAGCTGTTTGATTCCCTTCCTAGACACAAGAAGAAGTTTAAGATAAAATATATCATCCCACTGAGTTACCTCTGGATTTGTGACTATGCAGACCTTGTGGGAGGAGACAACAGGACTGCCTCCAAGTCCATCTTCCTTTGCTGGCCCATGGAAAATTTCGTGGCCACCTTCTGGTAAGACCTAAAGCTTGGACCTGCATTAACAAGCTGCAGGCTGTGGAAATCCAGGGTCAGCTTCACACTCTTTAGCAAACAAGGAACCTATAGTTTTTTGTTTTTTTTTTAAAGAATCTGTTTTTAGGCGATTGTGTATAAACTGTTGAGTTTTCCTGGCCTGTGTTGACACTTGTTTCCCCTCTACCTCCCACGATGCTGGTTTTTGCATATTAATGTGTATAAATGGATCAACAGTGGGCAGGCTGGGAGAGATTCCTTATATTTTTATCAGCGGAGTTTGAAAACAGTTGTACAAGGTGTGAAAGGTGGGGGCTGCTAAGGTGCTGTAAAGGTTGTGGGCTGCATGGATTTACTCCATGGTCCTCATCTCACAGTGGTCTGCTATTATGGGAGCTCTAAAGCTACATGAGTTTAATCTTTCTTTTCCAGTGATGTTGGGAAGTCCAGGTTAGTTTTACAAATTTATGTTTATTCCCAAATGGATTTTTCTAAAGAATAGTATTGAATTAAGAAAATAATTACATTCCCAAGTGCTGGGCTTTGTTGAGTTTTTCTGCATGCATCCTTAGGTAGACTGAGGAAAGGGATTCTGGCTGGGCACCCTGAACCTCCTGAGTGGGTCTTTTGGATGCAAACTGACTTGCTAACTCTACCCAACTCTGTGTTTCAAGCACACATCAGCTTTTATATTTGTTATTTACATAAAGAGTTCTTCGTGTGCACGTGGTATCCTCCTCCCCTCCTTCCTCCACCCAAACCTCCAGCATCACCACAGAGCCAAACCAGCTAGCAAAGATACCTCTGTGTTTACTGAACTTTGCATAGTTTGTGACTCTGTAAATGACATAGGGTATCCATTTCCACAGCATTTCAGAAAGAAGTTTATGCTTGTCATTCTCCTAATATCTACTTTCTAAAAACCCATTGGCTAACTCATTGTAGATAATCCATTATTGCCACTTGTCCCAGGCTGCATAGGAGAGGAAGTATTTTTAATTAAGGATATATGAAATCTTTCTTGAGAGCATTTCTATGAAGCTTTTTTAATGAAGGAGGTAAAATTTGAAATTATTCCTACACAATTTAGAATATAATTAGCATTCAGTTAAATGTGTCCTAGGAATTTTTAGGCATGCAAACCACCAAATGCCTCTGAGGCTTCAGCTATGTCTGTTTTATAATTCCATGTTACTAAATGTGCTATGCAGGTCTATATGTAGGTTAGGGCCATAGGAATTTCCAGCGTTTCTAATGTAGCTGGTTACAAACACAATGCCGGTAGGAAGTGTGGGAGCAGTTAATGGTAGACTCAGTAAATTGCCACTCCTTGGAGGAAGAAGCTGCCCATGATTCCATGGGAAGTTACAATGAATTTCCATGTGACTGTAGCCTCAGTCCTGGGTGTAGCACCCAGATTAAAAAAAAATCTGTGCATCAATGTTGTTAAAAGCATGAATCATAATTTTCTAAAAGATGGAAATATCACAAATATTGAAACAAAGGACTGGAAGAGCGTGAAGGGGCTCGAGACCCCATATGAACAACAATGCCAACCAACCAGAGTTTCCGGGGACTAAACCACTACCTAAAGACTATACATGGACTGACCCTGGAATCTGACCTCATAGGTAGCAATGAATATCCTAGTAAGAGCACCAGTGGAAGGGGAAGCCCTTGTTCCTGCCAAGACTGAACCCCCAGTGAAAGTGATTGTTGGGGGGAGGGCGGTAATGAAGGGAGGACGAGGATGGGAAGCCCATATAGAAGGGGAGGGAGAAGGGTTAGAGGGATGTTGGCCCGGAAACCGGGAAGGGGAATAACAATCAAAATGTAAATAAGAAATACTCAAGTTAATAAAGATGGGAAAAAAAGAAGAAGAAGAGGAGGAGGAGGAGGAGGAGGAGGAGGAGGAGGAGGAGGAGGAGGAGAAGAAGAGAAGAAGAAGAAGAGAAGAAGAAGAAGAAGAAGAAGAAGAAGAAGAAGAAGAAGAAGAAGAAGAAGGAAGGAGAAGGAGAAGAAGGAGAAGGAGAAGAAGGAGAAGAAGGAGAAGAAGGAGAAGAAGAAGAAGGAAGAAAGAAGAAAGAAGAAAGAAGAAAGAAGAAAGAAGAAGAAAGAAGAAAGAAGAAAGAAGAAGAAAGAAGAAAGAAGAATAGAAGGAAAGGAAAACGCCCCCTGGTGTATGAGCCAGGATTTGCTGTTTGGATAAGAAAAGCGCGTTCTTCCATGAAATAATGCTGATGCTCACACCACCCTGCGAATGTGACCGATGTCGCTTGATGGAAACACTCAAGCTACATGCAATTTCATTAAGTGTCAGAAATGATGGTGAATACTTGGCTCTTTTAATTACAGTTCTAAATGCTACATGAAGAAGCAGAGGGCTTGTTAGGAGTTAGCGCTAAATGAATTGTTCGTTATGAGACTCTCGGAAATGAAAGCCTGTTTTCGTGAGAACTAAAGTCACATATTACAAATTCTGTAGTCTGCATAAGAAAATAAGTCACAGGATTCTTTTTTTTTCCTTTATCGGTCTTCTTTAAAAATAGCTTGTGATTTCTCCAAATGTCAATTGCTTTGCATGTGATTTAATGTGAATAGGGACATGACTTCATATAAACCCAGCCTCAAGCTGTTTGGACACTGTAAGCCTTAATTACACATTTATACACAGGAAACTAAAGCTTAGGGCAGTTGATTGCCCAGACATCAACAAGGCTCTTGTTTCATAGTTACAGTCCGGTCTTTAAACTCCCAATCGGCCTTCACAGTAGTGAACTTTCTATCATATTAGGACACCAGTTAAAGAATTGGTCAATGAAAGCCCAATTTTGTAGAAGACACAAATTACACCTGTACCTCATTGGTAAAAACTGACTTATAATATTTTTATGTTTATTTTAAACATCTTAGCATAAATATTTCCCACATTCTAATTTTTTCTCACTTTTTAAATTACAGTACCAAGGAACAGAAAAAATGGTGGTGGTTTTTCCTCCAAAGGTATTTTCTTTTTTTTTTTTTTTTTTTTTTTTAAGCGAAGCAAAAATATTCTTTATTAATTACTAATGGTGTTTTATATAGATTTAATAACCCTTTTTGTTTATATCTGTGAGATGGGGTCTCAATGTTTAACCCAGGCTGCCTCCAAGCCCCCAGAGTACTAGGATTAGAGATCTGCACTAGCATGCCCAGCTTACTAAATAACCTTTTCTGATAATTCTGGAGCTCTATGACATATACAATTAAACTAATTCCTGGGTTGACCAGACGGTAAAGATTGGGAACCAGTAATTGGAGGGGCAGGTTGACAGAGGTTTTCATAGAGCTCTTGAATTCACTTCTTTGAACCTCTTACCTCAGCCCACCAGAGTGATGGAGAGTTGGTGGTCTGAACCACCACACTCAAGGGTTTTTTGTTTTGTTTTTCATTTTTTGTTTTCTTTGTGGTTCTGGGGACCAATAACTTGATTGTCTGTGATGTTAGTTCCCTTCTAATTTGCCTTCCCTCTCCCTAAGAAACTGCAGCTTGGGTTGTCTGCTTAATTTTTTTTTTGTTTTTTTTTTTTGTTTTTTTTTTATTTAGAGAATACTTTATTAGTTTTTGTAATCAAACCCACGTATATAAGACCTTACATATTTAATACAGTGTGTTACCCCTGTACAAATGGAAAAAACTTAAGTTCAACATTTCTAGACCAATATGGCTGTTAATTTCTGTACAGTGCCAACTCAACACAGTAAACGGGGATACTTTTTTCGAAAGTTGACAGCACAGGTAAAGTTTCAAAAAATTCAAATTATATATCTGTATATATATATTTATATTTATATAAAAAGACCAATAATAGCAGTGTGTTATGCATCAACAGCAGCAACAGCTTTTCCAGGTTCTGCAGTCATCTGAACAAAACTGTAGAGACATCCAGCACACTCCATTAAAAAAAAAAAAAGTAAAAAAACAAAACCCGAGAAAACAGCACAGTTCTGTTACTCTTGTGGTACCTGGCACCATTTTTTTTTAAAATTAGCTTCTCAATCATCATCTGGAAAGAAAACATTCTGAGCAACATCATTAAAAACAGCTCTGATAAAGCACGGTCACTACTACGTATCATAAAGCAGGTACAAGCTATTTTACATCCACAGAGGTATGATACAGTACTGTCCTACATCTATAATACTAGAGGATACAATTTAAAAGGCATTATTTGAGACTTGATTCTACTTTTCCAGCAGAGGGCCCAAAGGATGGTGTGACACAGCTTTGTAAAGAAACATACTCTAGACAGGATTTCCTTTCACTAGTGGCACACTTCTAAGGATTCATTCTCTCCATGAATGTCAGCTAAAACCGTTATTAAAAAAATGAAATATCCCTAGAACAAAACCGTATAACCACCGGATTCACATGAAGATGTCCTAGTGGAGACAAGCTGGACCTCACCTTACCAACAAGCTATCAAATCTGTTATGTTTAAACAGTGAGACCTCCAAGGAAGGAGATGCCAAGTAGTGCTTCAAAGCTTCGGACCACAATCAAACACAGCATCCTTTTCAACAGAAGCAGAAGCTCATCTGAATATGCTCATGGATGCTGACATCAACATTTAATCATCTCCTCACTCATCCAGGAAGAGGGGGAGATCAGTTACTACTGTACTTTAATGTGTTCAACCAAATCACCATATTACAAAAATAGCAAGCTGCCATAATAAAAAATAAGGCTCCTCTATCCAGCACCAGATAGCATCATTTTACTTTCAAGCCTAGAAATTGCACACTTGTATATAAACCAATCGAAGATGAGGATTGAGAGTTCATCTTGGTGGATTTTTCCTTTGATGAATATGAAGTGTCCTTCCTTATCTTTTTTTGATGACTTTTAATTGAAAATTGATTTTATTTGATATTAGAATGGCTACTCCAGCTTGCTTCTTCTGACCATTTGCTTGGAAAGTTGTTTTCCAGCCTTTCACTCTGAGGTAGTGTCTGTCTTTGTCTCTGAGGTGTGTTTCCTGTAGGCAGCAGAATGCAGGGTCCTCATTGCGTATCCAGTTTGTTAATCTATGTCTTTTTATTGGGGAGTTGAGGTCATTGATATTGAGAGATATTAAGGAATAGTGATTATTGCTTCCTGTTATATTCATATTTGGATGTGAGGTTATGTTTGTGTGCTTTCATTCTCCTTGTTTTGTTGCCAAGACGATTAGTTTCTTGCTTCTTCTAGGGTATAGCTTGCCTCCTTATGTTGGGCTTTATCCTTTATTATCCTTTGTAGTGCTGGATTTGTAGAAAGATATTGTGTAAATTTGGTTTTGTCATGGAATATCTTGGTTTCTCCATCTATGTTAATTGAGAGTTTTGCAGGATACAGTAACCTGGGCTGGCATTTGTGTTCTCTTAGGGTCTGTATGACATCTGTCCAGGATCTTCTGGCCTTCATAGTTTCTGGCGAAAAGTCTGGTGTGATTCTGATAGGTCTGCCTTTATATGTTACTTGACCTTTTTCCCTTACTGCTTTTAATATTCTTTCTTTATTTTGTGCGTTTGGTGTTTTGACAATTATGTGACGGGAGGTGTTTCTTTTCTGGTCCAATCTATTTGGAGTTCTGTAGGCTTCTTGTATGCCTATGGGTATCTCTTTTTTTAGGTTAGGGAAGTTTTCTTCTATGATTTTGTTGAAGATATTTACTGGTCCTTTGAGCTGGGAGTCTTCACTCTCTTCTATACCTATTATCCTTAGGTTTGATCTTCTCATTGAGTCCTGGATTTCCTGTATGTTTTGGACCAGTAGCTTTTTCCGCTTTACATTATCTTTGACAGTTGAGTCAATGATTTCTATGGAATCTTCTGCTCCTGAGATTCTCTCTTCCATCTCTTGTATTCTGTTGGTGAAGCTTGTATCTACAGCTCCTTGTCTTTTCTTTTGATTTTCTATGTCCAGGGTTGTTTCCATGTGTTCTTTCTTGATTGCTTCTATTTCCATTTTTAATTCCTTCAACTGTTTGATTGTGTTTTCCTGGAATTCTTTCAGGGATTTTTGCGACTCCTCTCTGTAGGCTTCTACTTGTTCTCTAAGGGAGTTCTTTATGTCTTTCTTGAAGTCCTCCAGCATCATGATCAAATATGATTTTGAAACTAGATCTTGCTTTTCTGGTGTGTTTGGATATTCAGTGTTTGCTTTGGTGGGAGAATTGGGCTCCGATGATGCCATGTAGTCTTGGTTTCTGTTGCTTGGGTTCCTGCGCTTGCCTCTCGCCATCAGATTATCTCTAGTGTTACTTTGTTCTGCTATTTCTGACCGTGGCTAGACTGTCCTATAAGCCTGTGTGTCAGGAGTGCTGTAGACCTGTTTTCCTGTTTTCTTTCAGCCAGTTATGGGGACAGAGTGTTCTGCTTTAGGGCGTGTAGTTTTTCCTCTCTACAGGTCTTCAGCTGTTCCTGTGGGCCTGTGTCTTGAGTTCACCAGGCAGGTTTCTTGCAGGGGAAAAGTTGGTCCTACCTGTGGTTCCAAGGCTCAAGTTTGCTCGTGGGGTACTGCCTAAGTCCTCTCCGCGGCGGCAGCAACCGGGAAGATCTGCGCCGCTCTTTCCGGGAGCCTCCGTGCACCAGGGTTCCAGATGGCGTTTGGTGTTTTCCTCTGGCATCTGGATGTGCACAGAGTGCAGTCTCTTCTGGTTTCCCAGGCGTGTTCGCCTCTCTGAAGGTTTAGCTCTCCCTCCCACGGGATTTGGGTGCAGAGAACTGTTTATCCGGTCTGTTTCCTTCAGGTTCTGGCGGTGTCTCAGGCGCAGGGATCCTGCCGCTCCTGGGCCCTCCCCTACGGGAACCCAGAGGCCTTATACAGTTGCCTCTTGGGCCAGGGATGTGGGCAGGGGTGGGCAGTGTTGGTGGTCTCCTCCGCTCTGCAGCCTCAGGAGTGCCCACCTGATCAGGCGGTGAGGTCTCTCTCCCACGGGGTTTGGGAGCAGAGAGCTGCTGCGGGCCGGGATCCGCGGGTGTCCAAAGGTATTTTCTAATGTTCATATATTAATTCCTTAGTGATAAAGGAATGGCAGTCTCTGCACACCAGTGACCCCAGAAAAGTGCACCATTTCTTAGTAAAATTGTCAGATGCATCCCTCCCCCCGGTGTGGCTTTACTAGATGTAAAGCCTGGTTGCTGCTATCTGTTCTCTAGTTAAAACATACATTTTATCTATTACTTGAGGAGTTCTGGTTGACAAGATCATTGTTTTCTCTTCAGTCTACACATTAGAGTAAGCAGTTCTCCACGGACATATATCATTCCTTCCAGCAGAGTTACTCTATCATGCAAACTCAAAACATGTGATGCTTTCCGCCCTAGAAATTAGGAAGGCTTTTGGTTCTTTCCATGAAGAGCAAACTTCTGGTGTTGGGATTTGCTTCTTAAGCTCACATCGCATAGCCATGCCCTGCCTTCCGAACCACGTCTTTTTTGATGAAATATTCTTGGCATACTTCTCAATCCACACTTCATCACTGAGTTTACACACTTCCATTCACAAGAAAAGAGACGAAAATGTTAGCAATGATTCATTTGACAGTGAGCTACTAATTGCTTCCTGTCATTGTTCTGTGTGTTTGTGTTGCTTTTGAGCAGATACATCAATGAGGCCAAGATGAATGGCGAGAGTAAGAGTGCTGCACTGCAGATGGTCACAGAGGACATCCGACGCTGCACCAGCGCATGCGCCTGTAAGGCCAAAGAAGACAGTTAGGGTTCTTGACTAGGGGAGCAAGGTCAACAGAATGTATAAGAATGGGGGAATGAAGGGTGGTAGAGTAGGGGAGAGAGGCAAAAGAAGAAGCAGGAGAAAGGGAGGGAGATAGATTTCAGACACTACTGTGTGGAAAATGTAGATGTGTATGTCATGCATGCATATATGTGAAAAGGACTAGGAAGAATGAAGGAAGAATAAATTGAGTTAGCTGCAGTTCTAAAAAAGTAAGTAGTTCATATTAAATTTAAATTATTATAAACTGTTCTAAATTTAATTTACAAATTAAATATGTCTTATTTTTTATTCAAGTATAATTATAAATATGCAGGAGTTATGAGATAGGGAGACTACTATATACTATTAATTATACATATTTACGTAGTTGGTGACATTTTTCAGTTTTACCTTTTCTTCTGCTATTTCTTTCTCTCTGACTCTCTGTACATTGTACATAAGTCAGGTGCATAATGATAGCTCTTTATTCTCATCTCCTCTTAAATATAAGGATAACTTATTATATAACTACCATTTGAGAATGTGTCTGTGCACGTGTGTGTGTGTCTGTGTGTGCATGTGTGTGCATGTGTGTGTCTGTGTGTGTACATGTGTGTGTCTATGTGTATATGTCTGTCTGTGTGCATGTATGTCTGTGTGTCTGTGTGCCTGTATGTGTCTATGTCTGTCTGTGTACATGTATATGTGTGTGTGTATATGTGTATGTGTCTCTCTGTGTGTGCTTGTCTGTCTGTGTGCAGGTATGTGTGTGTATGTCTGTGTGTGTGTGTATGTGTGTGTTCATGCCTGTGCCAAGGCATCTGTGGATATTAGAGCACATTTTGGATTGACCTTTCTGTCCAAATTTGTTGAGGGATCTAACCTTAGTCAACAGGCTTGGTGAAGGATTCTATACCTGCTAATTCCTGATCTCAGCCAGAGAAAACTTCTCTATCCACATTCTGAGCATATGTCTAAGATGGACTACTTACTGATTGCTTTTACACAAGATATCACCTCTGCTCTTGAATTCTTTGATACTTCTTTTATTCTTGGGCCACAGTTAGTAATGTGAAATCAGTGTCAGGTGGCTCAGGTGACATTTTTGTAAAGAGCATTTGCTTGGGATATAGTACATTTATAGAAATAATCCTTAGCACTAAGATTCTCTCTCTCTCTCTCTCTCTCTCTGTCTCTGTCTCTGTCTCTCTCTCTCTCTCACACACACACACACACACACACACACACACACACACACACGGGAGGAGGTAGACACACACAGACAGGTGGGCATAGAGGGAGCTAAGGCCAGACACACAGAAAGGCAGAGATAAAGACTGATCAATTTATCCTAATCTAGACTTTTCCTTTATCTCCTTAAAAATCACACCTACAGAGACATCTGCTGCTGTCTTTGCCCAATCCAGAGGAAGACTCCCATTTATTCCCTCCAGGATAAATAAAATATTATTTGTGTTGAGAATTTGCTGTCTGGTTGTGTTTTGTGCCAACTCTGGAACCCCCAAATTTGGTGACATGACTCAGATTGTGACAGGACCCTGATCAGTTCTGCACTTTCCAGATCATCTAGTGCCTGCTCCCTTCACCCAACAGAGGCTAACTGGTGACTTTCCCCTTACTAGCCATCCAAAACCTTCTGTAGAACATTGGGTAATGACCCTTGAGCATCTGGCGTCCCAATCTGTGTTCTGGGAATGGGAAGCACACACCTGACTTTGACCTTCAGCAGCTCCTGTGGACTCCCTCAGATGGCTCCCAAGCCCATTCCTCTCAGTTTGGCTTGATGTTTTCCTTTCACGTTTGGGGGCTATACTTCTGGAATTCAGTGTCTGCCTTTAACTATCCAAAAATCCTCTCAAAGGTCCCTGGATTTCTCTTCAGACTATTATGTCACCCTCTTGGTGACAGAGCTTGGATGATGATCCTTCCCTCACAGGTACCTCCATATTGGCCACTCTAGACCATGAGGGATGATGCCCTTGACTACTCACTTTGTCTCCCAGTCACCATTAGCAAAAATATTCACTCCATCTTGACTAATATGCCTCTGCGATGTCTTCTAAAGACTCAGACTCACACCTAGCTCAAAAATGTCCCTTAAACTCCCTACATTAAAAGGAAATAAAATAAAATAAAAGACAACCTTTACAATTGTAATGGGCAAGGAATCATGGAAGATACCCCTCCTCCTTTCTGCCTTCCCTTTCCATAAATACCTTTATTTCTGCCCTTTTTATTTTTATTTTTACCTCAGCTCCAAGCATTCCCCTTATACTTTGTTTCTTGCCTCATGTTTCATTGGTCATCAAAATCTCCACTGTCACTGCTATGGCAACACAACTCTAGAAGTCCCCCCATGGAGTCCCTGGCTGCACTGCTCTAGGAGCTTCCTGCTAGAGCTCACCTCTGGAGCTCCCTGCTCAGATAGTTCATGAAGCTTGCTGCTTGTACCTCCTGCCCCATTCTTTTACTAGGAAGAGATATTCTTTCCAAAGTTGGCACAGATTTTGACTTCTACTCCAAAAAAGCTCCCAAGGCACTTCAGCATCCTTATTTCTCCTTTTCTTAGCTCCAGTCTTAGCATTTTATTGCTGTGAAATGACAACTTTTTTTATTGGATTTTTTTTTATATTTCAAATGTTATTCCCTTTCCCAGTTTCCTGCCCATAAGTCCCCTATTCTGTCTCCATCCCCTTCTTCTATAAGAGTGTACCCCCTTTCCAACCACCCCTACTTTCTGCCTCCCACTCTGACATTCCTCTATACTAGGGAGTCGAGCTTTGCCAGGACCAAGTGTTTCTCCTCCCATTGGTGTCCAACAAGGCCATCCTCTGCTACATATGCAGCTGGAGCCATGGGTCTGTCCATGTGTTCTCTGGGTAGTGGTTTAGTCCCTAGGAACTCTGGTTGGTTGGCATTCTTTTTCTTATGGGGTTGCAAGCCCCTTCAGCTCTTTCAATCCTTTCTCTAATTTCTCCAATGAGGATCCCGTTCTCAGTTCAATGGTTTGTTGCTAGCATTCGTCTCTGTATTTGACATGCTCTGGCACTGTCTCTCATGAGAGATCTATATCCGGTTCCTGTCAGCATACACTTCTTAGCTTTATAGTTTTGGTGGATATATATATATATATATATATATATATATATATATATATATATATATATATACACATACACATATATATGTGTGTGTGTCTATATATATGTATGTATATATGTATATATCATACATGTATACATGTATATATGTATATATATGTATATGTATATGGGCTGTATACCCATGTAGGGCAGGCTTTGAATGGCCATTCCTTCCATCTCTGCTCCAAAATTTGTCTTCATATCCCCTGCTATGAATATTTTTGTCCCCCCTTTTAAGAAGGACTGAAGCATCTGCACTTTGGTTGTTGTTCTTCTTAAGCTTCATGTCCCACAGCAACTCTTATAAAGGAAAACATGTAGTTGGATGGATCTGGCTTAAAGTTTCAGAGGGATGGTTTATCTATCATGGCAAGAAAGGTGACAGAGTTCAGGCAGACATGGTGCTGGAGAAGGAATTGAGAGTTCTGCAGGAAGTGAGCCGAGATGTACTTCTTCAATGAAGGCCACACCTATTCCAACACGGCCACACCTCCTGTTGCCTATGAGCCTTAAGGGGACTATTTTCTTTCAAAGCACCAGAGCCTCCATTTGAACACTCAACTCTCCAAATTCCTCAAACCCCTCTTGCCTTCTGGCCACTTGTTTAGGCAATCTCATTATATGGTATGCTACCTCTTCATTCTAATCTCCTGTTACATTTAAAGAGCTTAAAGACCATTCTGCCTACATCTCAACTCCCAAACCCAACCCTTCCACCCTTTACCAGCTGCATAGACCACAAACCCATTATTCCATCTCTGTTATCCACTCGTTGTTAAGCCCAACTATCCTATAATACCTGCTTCAACACAGCGCATCTTTAACTACCCACAGCACAGAATGCACTTTAATATCAAATCTGCTTACCTGGCTCTCACCCCTGCAGGTAAGTAAGACCTTTGTGTATAATCTAACCCAAATCTGAAATGTATTTCAGCAAACCAACCCACCTCCACTATACAACTCCCAGCTTTTCCTACTCATCAACTCATCAAGAATGAAGGTCTAAAATTGTGAGAATCTAAGAAAATATGTAAATGCAAATTGTAAAGGTTAGAGGATGTAAAAACAAGTTGTGGGAACCTCGAAAGAGGAGATAAGATATGTGCTTTGGGTAAATTATATATAGAATCCTTTATAATAAAACTACAGCCCAGATAATTTTTTTATCTTTAATAATATATCCCTTAACAATTTCATACATGTACACAATGCATTCTGCTCACCATCATCTCCTATTCAGGTGTCAAGAAAAACAAAATTATGACATTTTCAGGTAAGTGGATGGAACTAGAAACAATCACCCTGAGTGAAGAAATCAAAGAAACGACTAACTTTTAAACTTATTTTACTTCTGTTTTATTAATTTTAACTCAGCAGGATGGAGGTATGTTAGGAGAAGGGCTGAGGACAGCAAGAAAAGTTTCATCAATTACTGTTCAATGTCGTGTTTGAAGTCTTAGCTAGAGCAATAAGGTAACTGAAGGAGGTAAAAGGAACACAAGTAAGGATATGATTCTATATAAACAAGACCCTTAAAGACTGCACCAGAAAACTCCTATAGCAGACAAATACATTGAGCTAAACCAATTAATTTATAAATTCAATTTTAGGATCAACCCAGATGACAAAATAATATGACACACTAAGCAATGGAATGCACTATATACTTTGTATAACCATCAGTAATTTAAAATGACTACTTAGATATAAACACTTTTTAAATTCTTTGAAATTTTTGTCCAATGTATTTCATCACACTGAATGCCACCCTCCTAACTTTTCTAAAATCCACACCCGTTTATTAACCAACCCAACTTATGTGCTCTTTTCTCCTTTAAAACATGAAAATGTCAAACCTAATTTTATTGCCCATATACTTTTGGGTTTGGAGCCCTCTCATGAAGAATGGTCCATCTATAAATAGCTACACCATTGAATATTATTGATTCTTACTCTTTTGTTAACTATCAATTGCCAATAACTCTTCATTTAAACAAGGAACTTCATCACTACCTCCATCATCCTTGAAGAGACCTTATCTGGAAACTTTAATTTGTAAGGTTATAGTACATGTGTCAATAATTGTTCAGAGTTTCCATGTGCTAACTTCTGTATTGCACATAGAAAAGTAGTTGACATTTATGGCTAGTATTTCAAAGACTCTTACTCTTTGCACGTTTATCTCTGGTAGGTCTCTGTGTTAAACACTATCTACTGCCAAAAAAGAAGCATCTCTGACAAAGGTTGATCTATGAGTATGAGTATACATAATTCAGGGTTAGTTTGAAACTGTGTACATTTAGCAGATTAACAGTGGTTGCTTTTTCACTCACGGCCTCTGATATATATATATACATATATATATATGTATATATATATATATACATATATATATCAAAAGTGATCTGGTATGGGTTTCATCTAGTCAATTGGATATTAAACACATTTTGCAAAGTTATTGATAAGACCCATGTCAGTCTTGCCACTATTGTTGAACTCCTAATGCCTTTCCAAACCACATTGTAGCTCACAAGATTATAACTGTGCAAGTCTGATTATTTTCTCCTCTGGAAGCATATTTACCACAATCTAGCCCTGTTAATGACTAGGAGACTATAAGAATGATTTTTCTATTTCTGTGAGTCAAGCATATAACAGCTCCAGTGTTAGATTCTAAACATCAAAGACTAGATGAGAAGCAAGATCAATGCAATGACCTATTGTTGATGGGGTTGTGGGAATTCATAGTCAAACAACTCTTTAAAAGGTAACCCATTTCTAGCACTAAGATTTTTATTTGTTAAGTTGGTTCGTCTAGAGGACCATCCTTAGAAAATGACACTGTAAAATATTTAACCTTGATTTTTTGGTATTTGAATGTTTATTTTAGGAAGTTTATATATTAATATGTCTTAAATGTATTATTTTTCAAACTAAAGTTAGTATTAGTTATCCTTGATTCTATTAACTGCCCTCTCACCCTTTTTCCACTTAAACTTGTGTGTGTGTGTGTGTGTGTGTGTGCGCGCACGCGTCATTTTCTTTTCTGCCATTAAATCACCTTGTTCTGTATCTCCTTCCTTGAAAATTCTCCTTGATGACCTTTATTATTGTTCTGAGTCTATTCTAAATAAAATACACTCAATTAGAGTTTTGAATGACTAACTTATTCTTATATTCCATAGTCAGGATCCTATCTAATATCTTGAATATGCCCTAGGTTTATTTAAGGAACAAATCTCAGACACACCAAGAGAATAATTAAATATGGACATTTGGTGACACATCACCCATCTTCATCTTTGACATGACATCATTTTTAAATGATTAGAAATATGTAGCACACTTAAGCAAGCATTATAGTAGTACAATGTAAAATCATTGTGAAAATTATGATTTTGATTATTCCACAGATTCAGAGAAAACAGAAAACTGCACTGTTTCTTAACCCAGATGGTTTCATGGGATTCCAGTACCTTCCATGACTACCTGCTGCTGGACACACCCACACCAGCCATAAGAGTTCTTTGGAAACTCTCTTATGATTATTTGTGAGGAAAACTATCTGCTTTGTCCAATTCTAATAAGCATTATTTTTTCTCCATCCATCCTCATGGCCATCTTGAATCTTTGAATATCCATAGGAGGGGATATGTGGCACAGTTTAGAGCAGAGACTGAAGTAACAGCCATTCAGAGCCTGCCCCACATGTGGCCCATATATATACAGCCACCAAACTAGATAAGATGGATGAAGCTAAGGAGTACATGCTGACAGGAACTGGATATAGAGCTCTCCTGAGAGACACGGCCAGAGCATGTCAAATACAGAAGTGAATGTTAGCAGCAAACCACTGAACTGAAATCAGGACCCACATTGGAGGAATTAGACAAAGATTAAAAGAGCTGAAGGGGCTTACTACCCCATAAGAACAACAATGCCAACCAACCAGAGCTTCCAGGGACTAATCCACTACCCAAAGACTATATATGGGCTGACCCAGCACTCCAACTGCATATGTAGCAGAGGATGGCCTTATTGGGCACCAATGGAAGGAGAAGCCCTTGGTCCTGCCAAAGTTGGATCCCCAGTGCAAGGGAATGTCAGACAGGGGTAGAAAGGAGCGGCGGTTGGGGAGAGGAACATCCTTATAGAAGAAGGAGTGGGGATAGTGGCTTATGGACAGGGAACCAGGAAAGGGAATAACATTTGAAATGTAAATAAAGAGATATCCAATAAAAAATTTCTTATGTAATTAATTCCCTGGGTGACCGATTATTAGAAAAACCATCACTAGGGTTGAGGAAGCTAGTAAATATTACTTGTTAAAATAATGCCATATTGTTTTGGTAAATCATAGAAACCAGAACAGGAGAATAAATTCTAGTCTTTTTCTACTGGTTTCAGAAATGATCCACATTTACTTGCTGTGTGAGTGTAGTGTGCTCAGTAGGTGTGACACTCTCAAACATCTCTGCCTCACATCCCTCTTCTAATTTATTCTTCAGCTGCACACTGGTGTCAGACCCAGTTTTATGGTTTTATTACATTATAGTCTGACCATTCATATAATCTAAGTATCTGGCATGTTTGAAATCTAAGGGCCTAAATATAAAATGTTTTTTCTTTACTAATAATTAATCCTAAAATCCTAACAAGATATTACAAAGCATGACATTTGTTTTGGCTTATACTATTATGAAGAAGTTATTAAATTAACAGTGGAAACACTGAATGTCCAACATCCTCACTATAAGGATACTTATATTGCATTGGAAGAAATTTATCATATCAGGTACAAGAATGATATTACAACAAATGTTGAATACTTTATAAAAGTTGACAGTAACCATGAAAGTCTTAACCCTGTCCCTGCTAATTACATAAGCAAAAACCTCAGTCTGATTGTTTATAGTACCCAGTCTTACATGGTAAATCACTGGCAGAATAGATTTCAGTTCCCATGAGTTCCTGACAGGACCAGTTACATTCTATATAAAAACACTGACATGAAGACAATAGAAGCAAATGAATGGCTCACACAGAATAATTTATTTAGAAAAAGATCTTTGTGAACACTGATTTAAATTTTATATGTAAGGATTATATATTGGAAGTGAGTTGGATCATAATAAATTAAAGGCAAAAATTCAGTAAGAAATTAGAACTACACAGTGGGGAAAGGCATTCATAGGAAAGAACAGTGAAGTAAGAGGAAACATTGTCAGGAGCATCGAGCCAGAGATTGAGTTAAGATCATTAAATCACAGCAGAAGAAAACCTGATTCAAACACGTCCGCAGTTGTCAGGGTGATGCATTGGAGTGGAGGGGGAAAGAACGTACAAGTAGAGAAGGAAGATCCAGTTCTACATCTCTTCCTTCCTATAGCTCTACCTCTGTCCCTTGTGAGCCATTGATCTTCTCAAGACTCACACCGGTGCTCTGCAAGTGTAGATCCTAAATGAGATGCACTTATCTTGCTCTCACGCAGGATATACTCTTTATTATCATTGGAAAGGGACCAGAAGTGAAGGGAATCTTCATAAATGCAGCCAATATGGCATCATGAGAAACCCTTAAAACAAAACTAGACTCTGGAGAAGAAGTGAACTTGAGTAAAGAATCAATCCTTCCTGTAGCATCAGTCTTCAAGGTAGAGAAAGCTCAAACATCGCCCACAGTCATCATCTCCCAGAAGCTGTGCGAAGCATTTCCTTCTTTATGATTACTTGAGAATGAGAACAGGCACAGCATGTGTTACTTCTCTATTAATCTGTTAGGACACCATCATCAAGGCAGATTACAGAAGGAAGCATTTACTTTGGCTTAGTTCCAGAGAGATAAGTGTCCACCATGAAAGCAGAATGGCAGGAGGAGCAGAAGATCACATCTGTAACCTCAAACTTGAAGCAGAGTTAGGAAACTGGAAGTCAGATGAGGCTATGAACTCTCAATGACATAAGCCTCGGCCAAGGCTGTTATCACTTTCCAAACACAGTGTCACCAAATAGAGCTCCGAGCATTCAGTTGCTTTTGTAGTTTAAGGATCCAATGATATTCACATTCCTCTATGAACAACACAACATCTTGAGAACAATAGCCTACTGTCTGGTATACTTATTTTTATGTTAGTTAATTATGGTTTATGAGATTAAATACCATGAATAAGTTTATTTTTTATTTTAGTTCCAGAGGGATAAAAGAACATCCAACCAGCAGGCAGACACTCCTATTGGCAAGAGCAAGAAGCCTGGCAGAGACGGTTTATAGGAAGTGGGACAAGGCCATGAAATCTCAAACCTGGACCCCATCATGCACTTTCTCCAAACAAGCTTTACCAACTTCCTAAAGAGTATTAACATCTGAGGATCATGTATTCAAAGATCAGAACTCATGGGGGCACTACAGTCATCATAGATTAAGAAAAATCTATGTGGCTTAAGCATTGGTCACATGATGGTAATTACATGAGTCATTCTTTGAGGTTAAGAACCATGCACATGAGATCCCACTTACTTTGTGATCACATACCTCTCTTAATTTCACTCTGAAACTATTTAGTTATGATAATACCAAAATAACTAATAATAAAATTTATTTACATTTTAAACTTCTGTTATATACCTAAGAGACACATCCTGCTGATTTTCATTTCAACACTGTTCTCATCATGAAAGCAACACGTCAAACACTACAGATTTAAATTTAGTAAATACTAATAGAAATTTGACATATAAAATCTACTCAGTAGAACACTGAGAGTTCCAGGCCATTCACAATTCCTGTCCCAATAGCCAAACACCTTTAATTTAAGGGTACCCTACCTATCTCCACTGCCTGCTCTATTTCACCCACACCACTTCTCCAGTTTTTGTTAGTATTTGCCATACCCCATCCACTATCAGACTCATGAAACTCAAAAAGATCCTCATGATAGACAGGAAGTGACTTATCTTGCTTCTTCCAGATCATGTGACCTTCTTAACTCAGCACTGGTCTCATGAAAAGAACCTCATATTAATAAACTTCATCACCTCAAGAAAACAGGCTTTATGCTGTCAGAGAAACAAACCCCCTGGGCTACATGGGAGAAAAGTAGTTGTAAGTCTATAAAGCTATGTCTAGCTTAGGAGAGAGGACTTATGCTCAGCTGAACTCAGTTGCTCTACTCATCATGAGCATGAAGACATATTATATAGTGGTCAGACCTCAGGCAAACATCTGTCAGCTTTGCGATTTTCAAAACATCCATTTCTCAAATTTTGAGCATTGCTTTAGCTAAGATGGGGATGGCTTTTCCAAAATGTCCTGATTTCCTTGACTTGCTATATAATATAAAGCCAAATCTGAATCCCTCTGGCCTTCATTTGGATACGTGCTATGTTATGCCAGTATATGAGTACCACTATTGCATCTTTAAAGGACATCTTGCCATATGTCCATTGCGAAAATGAAGATTGTCATGGATGGACAGGACCATTGATTGTTCCCATCTGTCAGTGGCTTAAAAGGTATGGTCTGATTCTAGAAATGTTAAACCACTGGAAAAGGGGTTTCAGGTCAGATTGAAATTGAGTTTTCAGAGTTCTGTCTCTATTATGTGGTTTCTTTAGCATTGAGAGCTTACCTTCAACCTCTTGAGAGGAGCTGAGGACCAAACCCAGGGCCTTGCGCTTGCTAGTCAAGTGCTCTACCACTGAGCTAAATCCCCAACCCCAACAACCTTCTTTGTATTAGAGTCCTTTGTCTTACTCTGAGAAGCTACTATCCCATTATATAATGAGCATGGCCTTTTCATTATCCATTCATCAGCTGAAAGGCATTCTGGTTATTTCTATTTCCCAGCTATTGGATATGGAGCAGTAGTGAACATCACTGAGTAAATGTCTGAGGAGCAAGACCTGGATCCTTTGGGAATATACCACGGAGATGTACAGCTAGGTCACATGGAAGACATTTTGAGCTCGTTGAGATGTCTCCAGAATGATGTCCAGTGTGGCTTCTCAAGTTTATATTCTTAACAACAGTGAGTAAGAATTGCACATTCCCCTCATTTTTTGTAAGCATGACACATTGGTTGTTTAGTTAACCTTAGCCATTCAGAGCAGAGTGAGATGAAATCTCAAAGACAATCGGAATTGCTAAGGATGATGAACCCTTTCTGAAATATCTCTTAATCAAGACTATCTTAACCTAGTTTTCTAGGTTATGAGAGGTATGTAATATAAAACTAGACATTTTAAAATCAGAATAATATGTGCATATGTTTATGTACAGAACACAAATATACACACACGTGCATGCCCACTTAGCATGTTTATCTGTAACAGATCCTGAAATTAAAACATATATTTAGTTAGATTTAGAAAATTGAACTTATGAGTTTAGCTTCATGTGGCTCTTCAAATGTCTTATAAAATTTTAAGGGGAGTGCTAAGTTTCTCTCCTTTTTATTTTTGAGGCTCCTGTCGGTCTGCACTTCTTTGCTTCATCCATCTTGTCTAATTGGGTGGCTGTATATGTATGGGCCACATATGGGGCAGGCTCTGAATGGGTGTTCCTTCAGTCTCTGTTTTAATCTTTGCCTCTCCCTTCCCTGCCAGGGGTATTCTTTTTCCTCATTTAAAGAAGGAGTGAAGCATTCACATTTTGATCATCCGTCTTGAGTTTCGTTTGTTCTAGGGATCTAGGGTAATTCAAGCATTTGGGCTAATAGCCACTTATCAATGAGTGCATACCATGTATGTCTTTCTGTGATTGGGTTAGCTCACTCAGGATGATATTTTCCAGTTCCAACCATTTGCCTACGAATTTCATAAACTCGTTGTTTTTGATAGCTGAGTAATATTCCATTGTGTAGATGTACCACATTTTCTGTATCCATTCCTCTGTTGAAGGGCATCTGGGTTCTTTCCATTTTCTGGCTATTATAAATAAGGCTGCGATGAACATAGTGGAGCACGTGTCTCTTTTATATGTTGAGGCATCTTTTGGGTATATGCCCAAGAGAGGTATAGCTGGATCCTCAGGCAGTTCAATGTCCAATTTTCTGAGGAACCTCCAGACTGATTTCCAGAATGGTTTTACCAGTCTGCAATCCCACCAACAATGGAGGAGTGTTCCTCTTTCTCCACATCCTCGCCAGCATCTGCTGTCACCTGAGTTTTTGATCTTAGCCATTCTCACTGGTGTGAGGTCAAATCTCAGGGTTGTTTTGATTTGCATTTCCCTTATGACTAAAGATGTTGAACATTTCTTTAGGTGTTTCTCAGCCATTCGGCATTCCTCAGCTGTGAATTCTTTGTTTAGCTCTGAACCCCATTTGTTAATAGGGTTATTTGTTTCCCTGCGGTCTAACTTCTTGAGTTCTTTGTATATTTTGGATATAAGGCCTCTATCTGTTGTAGGATTGGTAAAGATCTTTTCCCAATCTGTTGGTTGCCGTTTTGTCCTAACCACAGTGTCCTTTGCCTTACAGAAGCTTTGCAGTTTTATGAGATCCCTTTTGTCGATTCTTGATCTTAGAGCATAAGCCATTGGTGTTTTGTTCAGGAAACTTTCTCCAGTGCCCATGTGTTCCAGATGCTTCCCTAGTTTTTCTTCTATTAGTTTGAGTGTGTCTGGTTTGATGTGGAGGTCCTTGATCCACTTGGACTTAAGCTTTGTACAGGGTGATAAGCATGGATCGATCTGCATTCTTCTACATGTTGCCCTCCAGTTGAACCAGCACCATTTGCTGAAAATGCTATCTTTTTTCCATTGGATGGTTTTGGCTCCTTTGTCAAAAGTCAAGTGACCATAGGTGTGTGGGTTCATTTCTGGGTCTTCAATTCTATTCCATTGGTCTATCTGTCTGTCTCTGTACCAATACCATGCAGTTTTTAACACTATTGCTCTGTAATACTGCTTGAGTTCAGGGATAGTGATTCCCCCTGAAGTCCTTTTATTGTTGAGGATAGCTTTAGCTATCCTGGGTTTTTTGTTATTCCAGATGAATTTGCAAATTGTTCTGTCTAACTCTTTGAAGAATTGGATTGGTATTTTGATGGGGATTGCATTGAATCTGTAGATTGCTTTTGGTAAAATGGCCATTTTTACTATATTAATCCTGCCAATCCATGAGCATGGGAGATCTTTCCATCTTCTGAGGTCTTCTTCAATTTCTTTCCTCAGTGTCTTGAAGTTCTTATTGTACAGATCTTTTACTTGCTTGGTTAAAGTCACACCGAGGTACTTTATATTATTTGGGTCTATTATGAAGGGTGTCGTTTCCCTAATTTCTTTCTCGGCTTGTTTCTCTTTTGTATAGAGGAAGGCAACTGGTTCATTTGAGTTAATTTTATACCCAGCCACTTTGCTGAAGTTGTTTATCAGCTTTAGTAGTTCTCTGGTGGAACTTTTGGGATCACTTAAATATACTATCATGTCATCTGCAAATAGTGATATTTTGACCTCTCCTTTTCCCGATCTGTATCCCCTTGATCTCCTTTTGTTGTCTGATTGCTCTGGCTAGAACTTCAAGAACTATATTGAATAAGTAGGGAGAGAGTGGGCAGCCTTGTCTAGTCCCTGATTTTAGTGGGATTGCTTCAAGTTTCTCTCCATTTAGTTTAATGTTAGCAACTGGTTTGCTGTATATGGCTTTTACTATGTTTAGGTATGGGCCTTGAATTCCTATTCTTTCCAGGACTTTTATCATGAAGGGGTGTTGAATTTTGTCAAATGCTTTCTTAGCATCTAATGAAATGATCATGTGGTTCTGTTCTTTCAGTTTGTTTATATAATGGATCACGTTGATGGTTTTCCATATATTAAACCATCCCTGCATGCCTGGGATGAAGCCTACTTGATCATGGTGGATGATTGTTTTGATGTGCTCTTGAATTCGGTTTGTCAGAATTTTATTGAGTATTTTTGCGTCGATATTCATAAGGGAAATTGGTCTGAAGTTCTCTTTCTTTGTTGTGTCTTTGTGTGGTTTAGGTATAAGAGTAATTGTGGCTTCGTAGAAGGAATTCGGTAGGGCTCCATCTGTTTCAATTTTGTGGAATATTTTGGATAATATTGGTATGAGGTCTTCTATGAAGGTTTGATAGAATTCTGCACTAAACCCGTCTGGACCTGGGCTCTTTTTGGTTGGGAGACCTTTAATGACTGCTTCTATTTCCTTAGGAGTTATGGGGTTGTTTAACTGGTTTATCTGTTCCTGATTTAACTTCGATACCTGGTATCTGTCTAGGAAATTGTCCATTTCCTGAAGATTTTCAAATTTTGTTGAATATAGGTTTTTATAGTAAGATCTGATGATTTTTTGAATTTCCTCTGAATCTGTAGTTATGTCTCCCTTTTCATTTCTGATTTTGTTAATTTGGACGCACTCTCTGTGTCCTCTCGTTAGTCTGGCTAAGGGTTTATCTATCTTGTTGATTTTCTCAAAGAACCAACTTTTGGTTCTGTTGATTCTTTCTATGGTCCTTTTTGTTTCTACTTGGTTGATTTCAGCTCTGAGTTTGATTGTTTCCTGCCTTCTACTCCTCCTGGGTGAATTTGCTTCTTTTTGTTCTAGAGCTTTTAGGTGTGCTGTCAAGCTGCTGACATATGCTCTTTCCTGTTTCTTTCTGCAGGCACTCAGCGCTATGAGTTTTCCTCTTAGCACAGCTTTCATTGTGTCCCATAAGTTTGAGTATGTTGTATCTTCATTTTCATTAAATTCTAAAAAGTTTTTAATTTCTTTCTTTATTTCTTCCTTGACCAGGTTATCATTGAGTAGAGCATTGTTCAATTTCCACGTATATGTGGGCATTCTTCCCTTATTGTTATTGAAGACCAGCTTTAGGCCGTGGTGGTCCGATAGCACGCATGGGATTATTTCTATCTTTCTGTACCTGTTGAGGCCCGTTTTTTGACCAATTATATGGTCAATTTTGGAGAAAGTACCATGAGGAGCTGAGAAGAAGGTATATCCTTTTGCTTTAGGATAGAATGTTCTATAAATATCCGTTAAGTCCATTTGGCTCATGACTTCTTTTAGTCTGTCGACATCACTGTTTAATTTCTGTTTCCATGATCTGTCCATTGATGAGAGCGGGGTTTTGAAATCTCCCACTATTATTGTGTGAGGTGCAATGTGTGTTTTGAGCTTTAGTAAGGTTTCTTTTACGTATGTAGGTGCCCTTGTATTTGGGGCATAGATATTTAGGATTGAGAGTTCATCTTGGTGGATTTTTCCTTTGATGAATATGAAGTGTCCTTCCTTATCTTTTTTGATGACCTTTAATTGGAAATTGATTTTATTTGATACCAGAATGGCTACTCCAGCTTGCTTCTTCTGACCATTAGCTTGGAAAGTTGTTTTCCAGCCTTTCACTCTGAGGTAGTGTCTGTCTTTGTCTCTGAGGTGTGTTTCCTGTAGGCAGCAGAATGCAGGGTCCTCGTTGCGTATCCAGTTTGTTAATCTATGTCTTTTTATTGGGGAGTTGAGGCCATTGATATTGAGAGATATTAAGGAATAGTGATTATTGTTTCCCTTTCTATTCATATTTGGATGTGAGGTTATGTTTGTGTGCTTTCATTCTCTTTGTTTTGTTGCCAAGACGATTAGTTTCTTGCTTCTTCTAGGGTATAGCTTGCCTCCTTATGTTGGGCTTTACCATTTATTATCCTTTGTAGTGCTGGATTTGTAGAAAGATATTGTGTAAATTTGGTTTTGTCATGGAATATCTTGGTTTCTCCATCAATGTTAATTGAGAGTTTTGCTGGATACAGTAACCTGGGCTGGCATTTGTGTTCTCTTAGGGTCTGTATGACATCAGTCCTGGATCTTCTGGCCTTCATAGTTTCTGGCGAGAAGTCTGGTGTGATTCTGATAGGTCTCCCTTTATATGTTACTTGACCTTTTTCCCTTACTGCTTTTAATATTCTTTCTTTATTTTGTGCGTTTGGTGTTTTGACAATTATGTGACGGGAGGTGTTTCTTTTCTGGTCCAATCTATTTGGAGTTCTGTAGGCTTCTTGTATGTCTATGGGTATCTCTTTTTTTAGGTTAGGGAAGTTTTCTTCTATGATTTTGTTGAAGATATTTACTGGTCCTTTGAGCTGGGAGTCTTCACTCTCTTCTATACCTATTATCCTTAGGTTTGATCTTCTCATTGAGTCCTGGATTTCGTGTATGTTTTGGACCAGTAGCTTTTTCCGCTTTACATTATCTTTGACAGTTGAGTCAATGATTTCTATGGAATCTTCTGCTCCTGAGATTCTCTCTTCCATCTCTTGTATTCTGTTGGTGAAGCTTGTATCTACAGCTCCTTGTCTCTTCTTTTGGTTTTCTATATCCAGGGTTGTTTCCATGTGTTCTTTCTTGATTGCTTCTATTTCCATTTTTAATTCCTTCAACTGTTTGATTGTGTTTTCCTGGAATTCTTTCAGGGATTTTTGCGATTCCTCTCTGTAGGCTTCTACTTGTTTATTAATGTTTTCCTGTGTTTCCCTAAGTGTGTTCATGTCTTTCTTGAAGTCCTCCAGCATCATGATCAAATATGATTTTGAAACTAGATCTTGCTTTTCTGGTGTGTTTGGATATTCCATGTTTGTTTTGGTGGGAGAATTGGGCTCCAATGATGGCATGTAGTCTTGGTTTTGTTGCTTGGGTTCCTGCGCTTTCCTCTCGCCATCAGATTATCTCTAGTGTTACTTTGTTCTGCTATTTCTGACAGTGGCTAGACTGTCCTATAAGCCTGTGTGTCAGGAGTGCTGTAGACCTGTTTTCCTCTCTTTCAGTCAGTTATGGGGACAGAGTGTTCTGCTTTCGGGTGTGTAGTTTTTCCTCTCTACAGGTCTTCAGCTGTTCCTGTGGGCCTGTGTCTTGAGTTCACCAGGCAGCTTTCTTGCAGCAGAAAATTTGGTCTTACCTGTGGTCCCGAGGCTCAGGTTCGCTCGTGGGGTGCTGCCCAGGGGCTCTCTGCAGCGGCAGCAACCAGGAAGACCTGTGCTGCCCCTTCCGGGAGCTTCAGTGCACCAGGGCTCCAGATGGTCTTTGGCTTTTTCCTCTGGCGTCCGAGATGTGTGTGCAGGGAGCAATCTCTTCTGGTTTCCCAGGCTTGTCTGCCTCTCTGAAGGTTTAGCTCTCCCTCCCACGGGATTCGGGTGCAGAGAACTGTTTATCCGGTCTGTTTCTTTCAGGTTCCGGCGGTGTCTCAGGCAGGTGTCCTGCCGCTCCTGGGCCCTCCCCCACGGGAGCCCAGAGGCCTTATACAGTTTCCTCTTGGGCTAGGGATGTGGGCAGGGGTGAGCAGTGTTGGTGGTCTCTTCCGCTCTGCAGCCTCAGGAGTGCCCACCTGACCAGGCGGTTGGGTCTCTCTCTCACCGGGTCTGGGAGCAGAGAGCTGCTGCGGGCCGGGATCCGCGGGTGTGGGACTTCCGGGAAACACAGAACGTGCCCGGTCCTAGAGAAATTCTGCTTCCGTGTGTCCCAAGCTCACCAGGCAGCTTTCTTGCAGCAGAAAATTTGGTCTTACCTGTGGTCCCGAGGCTCAGGTTCGCTCGTGGGGTGCTGCCCAGGGGCTCTCTGCAGCGGCAGCAACAAGGAAGACCTGTGCCGCCCCTCGTAAGCTTAGTTTTAAGTGGTTCCAGACAGTAAAAAGCATACCTTTCCATATAGACAAACATGTGTTTCCCAGTCTAAATCACACATTCTTAGGCGAATTCTGTACATTCCGACTGGGAAAAGCATGTAGGAAGTCTACAAATCAGATAAACACAAACCTTGTGTTTCACAAAGTGAATTGCTGTTACTTGGCGAATAAGCTTAGGTTTAAGTGGTACTAGACGGTAAAAAGCATAATTTTCTGGATAGACAAAACATGTGTCTCCCAGTCTCATTCACACATTCTTTTGCGAATTCTGTTCGTTCCAAGTGGGAAAACCTAGTAGGATGTTTACGTTTAGCCATGAACACACAGCTAGTGTTTCACAAAGTGAATTGCTTTTTCTTGGCGAATAGCTTAGTTTTAAGTGGTTCTAGACGATAAAAAGCATACTTTTCTATATACACAATCATGCGTTTCCCAGTCTGAATCGCACATTCTTAGGCGAATTCTGTTCGTTCCAACTGGGAAAAGCATGTAGGGAGTTTACAAATCAGATAAACACAAACCTTGTGTTTCACAAAGTGAATTGCTGTTACTTGGTGAATAAGCTTAGTTTTAAGTGGTCCTAGACTGTAAAAAGCATACTTTTCTGGATAGACAAAACATGCGTTTCCCTGTCTAAATCGCACATACTTAGGCGAATTCTGTTCGTTCCATTTGGGAAAAGCGTGTAGGCGAACTTGGCGAATAAGCCTACTTTTATGTGATACTATACGGTAAGAAGCATACTTTTTTGTATAGAAAAAACATGTGTTTCCCATTCTGAATCGTACATTTTTGTCGAATTCTGTTCCTTCCAAGTGGGAAAAGCTTGTAGGACCTTTACTTTACCGATAAACACACAGCTAGTGTTTCGCAAACTGAATTGCTTTTACATGGCTAGTAAGCTTAGACTTAAGTGGTTCTAAACAGTAAAATAATACATGTCTATATGGACAAAACATGCGTTTCCCAGTCTTAATCACACTTTCCTAGACAAATTCTATTTGTTCCAATTGGGAATAGCTTGTAGTAAGTTTACATTTCAGATACACACAAACCTTGTCTTTCACAAAGTGAATTGCTGTTACATGGCGAATCAGCTTAGTTTTAAGTGGTACTAGACGGTAAAAAGCATACTTTTCTGGATAGACAAAACATGTGTTTCCCAGTCTCATTCCCACATTTTTTTTTGGGAATTCTATTCGTTCCACGTGGGAAAAGCTAGTAGGATGTTTACGTTTACCCATGAACACACAGCTCTTGTTTCACAAAGTGAATTGCTTTCTCTTGGCGAGTAAACTTAGTTTTAAGTGCTTCCAGACGGTAAAAAGCATACTTTTCTATATAGACAAAACATGCGTTTACTTGTCTAAATCACACATTCTTAGGCAATTTCTGTTCGGTCCGACTGGGAAAAGCGTGTAGGAAGTTTACAAATCAGATAAACACAAACCTTGTGTTTCACAAAGTGAATTGCTGTTACTTGGCGAATAAGCTTAGTTTTAAGTGGTACTAGAGGGTAAAAGGCAGACTTTTCTTGATAGACAAAACATGTGTTTCCCAGTCTCATTCACACATTCTTTTGCGAATTCTGTTCGTTCCAAGAGGGAAAAGCTTGTAGGATATTTACGTTTACACAGGAAAACACAGCCAGTGTTTCGCGAAGTGAATTGCTTTTTCTAGGCGTGTAAACTTAGTTATAAATGGCTCTAGACAGTAAAAAGTATACTTTTCTACAGAGACAAAACCTGCGTTTCCCAGTCTAAATCGCACATTCTTAGGCGAATTCTGTTCGTTCCAATTGCGAAAAACGTGTAGGCGAACTTGGCGAATAAGCCTACTTTTAAGTGGTACTAGACAGTAAAAAGCATACTTTTCTGGATAGACAAAACATGTGTTTCCCAGTCTCATTCACACATTCTTTTGCGAATTCTGTTCGTTCCAAGTGGGAAAAGCTAGTAGGATGTTTACTTTTACCCATGAACACACAGCTAGTGTTTCACAAAGTGAATTGCTTTTTCTTGGCGAGTAAGCTTAGTTTTAAGTGCTTCCAGACGGTAAAAAGCATACTTTTCTATATAGACAAAACATGCGTTTCCCAGTCTAAATCACACATTCTTAGGCAAATTCTGTTCGTTCCGACTGGGAAAAGCGTGTAGGAAGTTTACAAATCAGATAAACACAAACCTTGTGTTTCACAAAGTGAATTGCTGTTACTTGGCGAATAAGCTTAGTTTGAAGTGGTACTAGACGGTAAAGCATACTTTTCTGGATAGACAAAACATGTGTTTCCCAGTCTGATTCACACATTCTTTTGCGAATTCAGTTCGTTCCAAGAGGGAAAAGCTAGTAGGATGTTTACTTTTACCCATGAACACACAGCTAGTGTTTCACAAAGTGAATTGCTCTCTCTTGGCGAGTAAGCTTAGTTTTAAGTGCTTCCAGACGGTAAAAAGCATACTTTTCTATATAGACAAAACATGCGTTTACTTGTCTAAATCACACATTCTTAGGCAATTTCTGTTCGGTCCGACTCGGAAAAGCGTGTAGGAAGTTTATAAATCAGATACACACAAACCTTGTGTTTCACAAAGTGAATTGCTGTTACGTGGTGAATAAGCTTAGTTTGAAGTGGTACTAGACGGTAAAAGGCAGACTTTTCTTGATAGACAAAACATGTGTTTCCCAGTCTCATTCACACATTCTTTTGCGAATTCTGTTCGTTCCAAGAGGGAAAACCTAGTAGGATGTTTACGTTTAGCCATGAACACACAGCTAGTGTTTCACAAAGTGAATTGCTTTTTCTTGGCGAATAGCTTAGTTTTAAGTGGTTCTAGACGATAAAAAGCATACTTTTCTATATACACAAATCATGCGTTTCCCAGTCTGAATCGCACATTCTTAGGCGAATTCTGTTCGTTCCAACTGGGAAAAGCATGTAGGAAGTTTACAAATCAGATAAACACAAACCTTGTGTTTCACAAAGTGAATTGCTGTTACTTGGTGAATAAGCTTAGTTTTAAGTGGTCCTAGACTGTAAAAAGCATACTTTTCTGGATAGACAAAACATGCGTTTCCCTGTCTAAATCGCACATACTTAGGCGAATTCTGTTCGTTCCATTTGGGAAAAGCGTGTAGGCGAACTTGGCGAATAAGCCTACTTTTATGTGATACTATACGGTAAGAAGCATACTTTTTGTATAGAAAAAACATGTGTTTCCCATTCTGAATCGTACATTTTTGTCGAATTCTGTTCCTTCCAAGTGGGAAAAGCTTGTAGGACCTTTACTTTACCGATAAACACACAGCTAGTGTTTCGCAAACTGAATTGCTTTTACATGGCTAGTAAGCTTAGACTTAAGTGGTTCTAAACAGTAAAATAATACATGTCTATATGGACAAAACATGCGTTTCCCAGTCTTAATCACACTTTCCTAGACAAATTCTATTCGTTCCAATTGGGAATAGCTTGTAGTAAGTTTACATTTCAGATACACACAAACCTTGTCTTTCACAAAGTGAATTGCTGTTACATGGCGAATCAGCTTAGTTTTAAGTGGTACTAGACGGTAAAAAGCATACTTTTCTGGATAGACAAAACATGTGTTTCCCAGTCTCATTCACACATTTTTTTTTTGGGAATTCTATTCGTTCCAAGTGGGAAAAGCTAGTAGGATGTTTACGTTTACCCATGAACACACAGCTCTTGTTTCACAAAGTGAATTGCTTTCTCTTGGCGAGTAAGCTTAGTTTTAAGTGCTTCCAGACGGTAAAAAGCATACTTTTCTATATAGACAAAACATGCGTTTACTTGTCTAAATCACACATTCTTAGGCAATTTCTGTTCGGTCCGACTGGGAAAAGCGTGTAGGAAGTTTACAAATCAGATAAACACAAACCTTGTGTTTCACAAAGTGAATTGCTGTTACTTGGCGAATAAGCTTAGTTTTAAGTGGTACTAGACGGTAAAAGGCAGACTTTTCTTGATAGACAAAACATGTGTTTCCCAGTCTCATTCACACATTCTTTTGCGAATTCTGTTCGTTCCAAGAGGGAAAAGCTTGTAGGATATTTACGTTTACACAGGAAAACACAGCCAGTGTTTCGCGAAGTGAATTGCTCTCTCTTGGCGAGTAAGCTTAGTTTTAAGTGCTTCCAGACGGTAAAAAGCATACTTTTCTATATAGACAAAACATGCGTTTACTTGTCTAAATCACACATTCTTAGGCAATTTCTGTTCGGTCCGACTCGGAAAAGCGTGTAGGAAGTTTACTAATCAGATACACACAAACCTTGTGTTTCACAAAGTGAATTGCTGTTACGTGGTGAATAAGCTTAGTTTGAAGTGGTACTAGACGGTAAAAGGCAGACTTTTCTTGATAGACAAAACATGTGTTTCCCAGTCTCATTCACACATTCTTTTGCGAATTCTGTTCGTTCCAAGAGGGAAAAGCTTGTAGGATATTTACGTTTACACAGGAAAACACAGCCAGTGTTTCGCGAAGTGAATTGCTTTTTCTAGGCGAGTAAACTTAGTTATAAATGGCTCTAGACAGTAAAAAGTATACTTTTCTACAGAGACAAAACCTGCGTTTCCCAGTCTAAATCGCACATTCTTAGGCGAATTCTGTTCGTTCCAATTGTGAAAAACGTGTAGGCGAACTTGGCGAATAAGCCTACTTTTAAGTGGTACTAGACAGTAAAAAGCATACTTTTCTGGATAGACAAAACATGTGTTTCCCAGTCTCATTCACACATTCTTTTGCGAATTCTGTTCGTTCCAAGTGGGAAAAGCTAGTAGGATGTTTACTTTTACCCATGAACACACAGCTAGTGTTTCACAAAGTGAATTGCTTTTTCTTGGCGAGTAAGCTTAGTTTTAAGTGCTTCCAGACGGTAAAAAGCATACTTTTCTATATAGACAAAACATGCATTTCCCAGTCTAAATCACACATTCTTAGGCAAATTCTGTTCGTTCCGACTGGGAAAAGCGTGTAGGAAGTTTACAAATCAGATAAACACAAACCTTGTGTTTCACAAAGTGAATTGCTGTTACTTGGCGAATAAGCTTAGTTTGAAGTGGTACTAGACGGTAAAGCATACTTTTCTGGATAGACAAAACATGTGTTTCCCAGTCTGATTCACACATTCTTTTGCGAATTCAGTTCGTTCCAAGAGGGAAAAGCTAGTAGGATGTTTACTTTTACCCATGAACACACAGCTAGTGTTTCACAAAGTGAATTGCTCTCTCTTGGCGAGTAAGCTTAGTTTTAAGTGCTTCCAGACGGTAAAAAGCATAGTTTTCTATATAGACAAAACATGCGTTTACTAGTCTAAATCACACATTCTTAGGCAATTTCTGTTCGGTCCGACTGGGAAATGCGTGTAGGAAGTTTACAAATCAGATAAACACAAACCTTGTGTTTCACAAAGTGAATTGCTGTTACTTGGCGAATAAGCTTAATTTTAAGTGGTACTAGACGGTAAAAAGCATACTATTCTTGATAGACAAAACATGTGTTTCCCAGTATCATTCACACATTCTTTTGCGAATTCTGTTCGTTCCAAGAGGGAAAACTTGTAGGATATTTACGTTTACACAGGAAAACACAGCCAGTGTTTCGCAAAGTGAATTCCTTTTTCAAGGCGAGTAAACTTAGTTATAAGTGGCTCTAGACGTTAAAAAGTATACTTTTCTACATAGACAAAACATGCGTTTCCCAGTCTAAATCGCACATTCTTTTTTTATTATTATTATTATTAACTTGAGTATTTCTTATATACATTTCGAGTGTTATTCCCTTTCCCGGTTTCCGGGCAAACATCCCCCTAATCCCTCCCCCTCCTTATGGGTGTTCCCCTCCCAAACCTCCCCCAATTGCCACCCTCCCCGCATAGTCTAGTTCACTGGGGGTTCAGTCTTAGCAGGACCCAGGGCTTCCCCTTCCACTGGTGCTCTTACTAGGATATTCATTGCTACCTATGGGGACAGAGTCCAGGGTCAGTCCATGTATAGTCTTTAGGTAGTGGCTTAGTCTCTGGAAGCTCTGGTTGCTTGACATTGTTGTACTTTTGGGGTCTCGAGCACCTTCAAGCTCTTCCAGTTCTTTCTCTGATTCCTTCAACGGGGGACCTATTCTCAGTTCAGTGGTTTGCTGCTGGCATTCGCCTCTGTATTTGCTGTATTCTGGCTGTGTCTCTCAGGAGCGATCTACAACCGGCTCCTGTCGGTCTGCACTTCTTTGCTTCATCCATCTTGTCTAATTGGGTGGCTGTATATGTATGGGCCACCTGTGGGGCAGGCTCTGAATGGGTGTTCCTTCAGTCTCTGTTTTAATCTTTCCCTCTCCCTTCCCTGCCAGGGGTATTCTTTTTCCTCATTTAAAGAAGGAGTGAAGCATTCACATTTTGATCATCCGTCTTGAGTTTCGTTTGTTCTAGGGATCTAGGGTAATTCAAGCATTTGGGCTAATAGCCACTTATCAATGACTGCATACCATGTATGTCTTTCTGTGATTGGGTTAGCTCACTCAGGATGATATTTTCCAGTTCCAACCATTTGCCTACGAATTTCATAAACTCGTTGTTTTTGATAGCTGAGTAATATTCCATTGTGTAGATGTACCACATTTTCTGTATCCATTCCTCTGTTGAAGGGCATCTGGGTTCTTTCCAGCTTCTGGCTATTATAAATAAGGCTGCGATGAACATAGTGGAGCACGTGTCTCTTTTATATGTTGAGGCATCTTTTGGGTATATGCCCAAGAGAGGTATAGCTGGATCATCAGGCAGTTCAATGTCCAATTTTCTGAGGAACCTCCAGACTGATTTCCAGAATGGTTTTACCAGTCTGCAATCCCACCAACAATGGAGGAGTGTTCCTCTTTCTCCACATCCTCGCCAGCATCTGCTGTCACCTGAGTTTTTGATCTTAGCCATTCTCACTGGTGTGAGGTGAAATCTCAGGGTTGTTTTGATTTGCATTTCCCTTATGACTAAAGATGTTGAACATTTCTTTAGGTGTTTCTCAGCCATTCGGCATTCCTCAGCTTTGAATTCTTTGTTTAGCTCTGAACCCCATTTTTTAATAGGGTTATTTGTTTCCCTGCAGTCTAACTTCTTGAGATCTTTGTATATTTTGGATATAAGGCCTCTATCTGTTGTAGGATTGGTAAAGATCTTTTCCCAATCTGTTGGTTGCCGTTTTGTCCTAACCACAGTGTCCTTTGCCTTACAGAAGCTTTGCAGTTTTATGAGATCCCATTTGTCGATTCTTGATCTTAGAGCATAAGCCATTGGTGTTTTGTTCAGGAAACTTTCTCCAGTGCCCATGTGTTCCAGATGCTTCCCTAGTTTTTCTTCTATTAGTTTGAGTGTGTCTGGTTTGATGTGGAGGTCCTTGATCCACTTGGACTTAAGCTTTGTACAGGGTGATAAGCATGGATCGATCTGCATTCTTCTACATGTTGCCCTCCAGTTGAACCAGCACCATTTGCTGAAAATGCTATCTTTTTTCCATTGGATGGTTTTGGCTCCTTTGTCAAAAGTCAAGTGACCATAGGTGTGTGGGTTCATTTCTGGGTCTTCAATTCTATTCCATTGGTCTATCTGTCTGTCTCTGTACCAATACCATGCAGTTTTTAACACTATTGCTCTGTAATACTGCTTGAGTTTAGGGATAGTGATTCCCCCTGAAGTCCTTTTATTGTTGAGGATAGCTTTAGCTATCCTGGGTTTTTTGTTATTCCAGATGAATTTGCAAATTGTTCTGTCTAACTCTTTGAAGAATTGGATTGGTATTTTGATGGGGATTGCATTGAATCTGTAGATTGCTTTTGGTAAAATGGCCATTTTTACTATATTAATCCTGCCAATCCATGAGCATGGGAGATCTTTCCATCTTCTGAGGTCTTCTTCAATTTCTTTCCTCAGTGTCTTGAAGTTCTTATTGTACAGATCTTTTACTTGCTTGGTTAAAGTCACACCGAGGTACTCTATATTATTTGGGTCTATTATGAAGGGTGTCGTGTCCCTAATTTCTTTCTCGGCTTGTTTCTCTTTTGTATAGAGGAAGGCAACTGGTTTATTTGAGTTAATTTTATACCCAGCCACTTTGCTGAAGTTGTTTATCAGCTTTAGTAGTTCTCTGGTGGAACTTTTGGGATCACTTAAATATACTATCATGTCATCTGCAAATAGTGATATTTTACCTCTTCTTTTCCGAATTGTATCCCCTTGATCTCCTTTTGTTGTCTGATTGCTCTGGCTAGAAATTCAAGAACTATATTGAATCAGCAGGGAGAGAGTGGGCAGCCTTGTCTAGTCCCTGATTTTAGTGGGATTGCTTCCAGTTTCTCTCCATTTAGTTTAATGTTAGCAACTGGTTTGCTGTATATGGCTTTTACTATGTTTAGGTATGGGCCTTGAATTCCTATTCTTTCCAGGACTTTTATCATGAAGGGGTGTTGAATTTTGTCAAATGCTTTCTTAGCATCTAATGAAATGATCATGTGGTTCTGTTCTTTCAGTTTGTTTATATAATGGATCACGTTGATGGTTTTCCATATATTAAACCATCCCTGCATGCCTGGGATGAAGCCTACTTGATCATGGTGGATGATTGTTTTGATGTGCTCTTGAATTCGGTTTGCCAGAATTTTATTGAGTATTTTTGCGTCGATATTCATAAGGGAAATTGGTCTGAAGTTCTCTTTCTTTGTTCTGTCTTTGTGTGGTTTAGGTATAAGAGTAATTGTGGCTTCGTAGAAGGTATTCGGTAGGGCTCCATCTGTTTCAATTTTGTGGAATAGTTTGGATAATATTGGTATGAGGTCTTCTATGAAGGTCTGATAGAATTCTGCACTAAACCCGTCTGGACCTGGGCTCTTTTTGGTTGGGAGACCTTTAATGACTGCTTCTATTTCCTTAGGAGTTATGGGGTTGTTTAACTGGTTTATCTGTTCCTGATTTAACTTCGATACCTGGTATCTGTCTAGGAAATTGTCCATTTCCTGAAGATTTTCAAATTTTGTTGAATATAGGTTTTTATAGTAAGATCTGATGATTTTTTGAATTTCCTCTGAATCTGTAGTTATGTCTCCCTTTTCATTTCTGATTTTGTTAATTTGGACGCACTCTCTGTGTCCTCTCGTTAGTCTGGCTAAGGGTTTTTCTATCTTGTTGATTTTCTCAAAGAACCAACTTTTGGTTCTGTTGATACTTTCTATGGTCCTTTTTGTTTCTACTTGGTTGATTTCAGCTCTGAGTTTGATTATTTCCTGCCTTCTACTCCTCTTGGGTGTATTTGCTTCTTTTTGTTCTAGAGCTTTTAGGTGTGCTGTCAAGCTGCTGACATATGCTCTTTCCTGTTTCTTTCTGCAGGCACTCAGCGCTATGAGTTTTCCTCTTAGCACAGCTTTCATTGTGTCCCATAAGTTTGAGTATGTTGTATCTTCATTTTCATTAAATTCTAAAAAGTTTTTAATTTCTTTCTTTATTTCTTCCTTGACCAGGTTATCATTGAGTAGAGCATTGTTCAATTTCCCCGTATATGTGGGCATTCTTCCCTTATTGTTATTGAAGACCAGTTTTAGGCCGTGGTGGTCCGATAGCACGCATGGGATTATTTCTATCTTTCTGTACCTGTTGAGGCCCGTTTTTTGACCAATTATATGGTCAATTTTGGAGAAAGTACCATGAGGAGCTGAGAAGAAGGTATATCCTTTTGCTTTAGGATAGAATGTTCTATAAATATCCGTTAAGTCCATTTGGCTCATGACTTCTCTTTGTCTGTCGACATCACTGTTTAATTTCTGTTTCCATGATCTGTCCATTGATGAGAGTGGGGTGTTGAAATCTCCCACTATTATTGTGTGAGGTGCAATGTGTGTTTTGAGCTTTAGTAAGGTTTCTTTTACGTATGTAGGTGCCCTTGTATTTGGGGCATAGATATTTAGGATTGAGAGTTCATCTTGGTGGATTTTTCCTTTGATGAATATGAAGTGTCCTTCCTTATCTTTTTTGATGACTTTTAGTTGGAAATTGATTTTATTTGATATTAGAATGGCTACTCCAGCTTGCTTCTTCTGACCATTTGCTTGGAAAGTTGTTTTCCAGCCTTTCACTCTGAGGTAGTGTCTGTCTTTGTCTCTGAGGTGTGTTTCCTGTAGGCAGCAGAATGCAGGGTCCTCGTTGCGTATCCAGTTTGTTAATCTATGTCTTTTTATTGGGGAGTTGAGGCCATTGATATCTAGAGATATTAAGGAATAGTGATTATTGTTTCCCTTTCTATTCATATTTGGAAGTGAGGTTATGTTTGTGTGCTTTCATTCTCTTTGTTTTGTTGCCAAGACGATTAGTTTCTTGCTTCTTCTAGGGTATAGCTTGCCTCCTTATGTTGGGCTTTACCATTTATTATCCTTTGTAGTGCTGGATTTGTAGAAAGATATTGTGTAAATTTGGTTTTGTCATGGAATATCTTGGTTTCTCCATCAATGTTAATTGAGAGTTTTGCTGGATACAGTAACCTGGGCTGGCATTTGTGTTCTCTTAGGGTCTGTATGACATCAGTCCAGGATCTTCTGGCCTTCATAGTTTCTGGCGAGAAGTCTGGTGTGATTCTGATAGGTCTCCCTTTATATGTTACTTGACCTTTTTCCCTTACTGCTTTTAATATTCTTTCTTTATTTTGTGCGTTTGGTGTTTTGACAATTATGTGACGGGAGATGTTTCTTTTCTGGTCCAATCTATTTGGAGTTCTGTAGGCTTCTTGTATGTCTATGGGTATCTCTTTTTTTAGGTTAGGGAAGTTTTCTTCTATGATTTTGTTGAAGATATTTACTGGTCCTTTGAGCTGGGAGTCTTCACTCTCTTCTATACCTATTATCCTTAGGTTTGATCTTCTCATTGAGTCCTGGATTTCCTGTATGTTTTGGACCAGTAGCTTTTTCCGCTTTACATTATCTTTGACAGTTGAGTCAATGATTTCTATGGAATCTTCTGCTCCTGAGATTCTCTCTTCCATCTCTTGTATTCTGTTGGTGAAGCTTGTATCTACAGCTCCTTGTCTCTTCTTTTGGTTTTCTATATCCAGGGTTGTTTCCATGTGTTCTTTCTTGATTGCTTCTATTTCCATTTTTAATTCCTTCAACTGTTTGATTGTGTTTTCCTGGAAGTCTTTCAGGGATTTTTGCGATTCCTCTCTGTAGGCTTCTACTTGTTTATTAATGTTTTCCTGTGTTTCCCTAAGTGTGTTCATGTCTTTCTTGAAGTGCTCCAGCATCATGATCAAATATGATTTTGAAACTAGATCTTGCTTTTCTGGTGTGTTTGGATATTCCATGTTTGTTTTGGTGGGAGAATTGGGCTCCAATGATGGCATGTAGTCTTGGTTTCTGTTGCTTGGGTTCCTGCACTTGCCTCTCGCCATCAGATTATCTCTAGTGTTACTTTGTTCTGCTATTTCTGACAGTGGCTAGACTGTCCTATAATCCTGTGTGTCAAGAGTGCTGTAGACCTGTTTTCCTCTCTTTCAGTCAGTTATGGGGACAGAGTGTTCTGCTTTCGGGTGTGTAGTTTTTCCTCTCTACAGGTCTTCAGCTGTTCCTGTGGGCCTGTGTCTTGAGTTCACCAGGCAGCTTTCTTGCAGCAGAAAATTTGGTCTTACCTGTGGTCCCGAGGCTCAGGTTCGCTCGTGGGGTGCTGCCCAGGGGCTCTCTGCAGCGGCAGCAACCAGGAAGACCTGTGCTGCCCCTTCCGGGAGCTTCAGTGCACCAGGGTTCCAGATGGTCTTTGGCTTTTTCCTCTGGCGTCCGAGATGTGTGTGCAGGGAGCAGTCTCTTCTGGTTTCCCAGGCTTGTCTGCCTCTCTGAAGGTTTAGCTCTCCCTCCCACGGGATTTGGGTGCAGAGAACTGTTTATCCGGTCTGTTTCTTTCAGGTTCCGGCGGTGTCTCAGGCAGGTGTCCTGCCGCTCCTGGGCCCTCCCCCACGGGAGCCCAGAGGCCTTATACAGTTTCCTCTTGGGCTAGGGATGTGGGCAGGGGTGAGCAGTGTTGGTGGTCTCTTCCGCTCTGCAGCCTCAGGAGTGCCCACCTGACCAGGCGGTTGGGTCTCTCTCTCACCCGGTCTGGGAGCAGAGAGCTGCTGCGGGCCGGGATCCGCGGGTGTGGGACTTCCGGGAAACACAGAACGTGCCCGGTCCTAGAGAAATTCTGCTTCCGTGTGTCCCAAGCTCACCAGCCAGCATTAATGCAGCAGAAAATTTGGTCTTACCTGTGGTCCCGAGGCTCAGGTTCGCTCGTGCGGTGCTGCCCAGGGGCTCTCTGCAGCGGCAGCAACAAGGAAGACCTGTGCCGCCCCTCGTAAGCTTAGTTTTAAGTGGTTCCAGACAGTAAAAAGCATACCTTTCCATATAGACAAACATGTGTTTCCCAGTCTAAATCACACATTCTTAGGCGAATTCTGTACATTCCGACTGGGAAAAGCATGTAGGAAGTCTACAAATCAGATAAACACAAACCTTGTGTTTCACAAAGTGAATTGCTGTTACTTGGCGAATAAGCTTAGGTTTAAGTGGTACTAGACGGTAAAAAGCATAATTTTCTGGATAGACAAAACATGTGTCTCCCAGTCTCATTCACACATTCTTTTGCGAATTCTGTTCCTTCCAAGTGGGAAAACCTAGTAGGATGTTTACGTTTAGCCATGAACACACAGCTAGTGTTTCACAAAGTGAATTGCTTTTTCTTGGTGAATAGCTTAGTTTTAAGTGGTTCTAGACGATAAAAAGCATACTTTTCTATATAGACAAATCATGCGTTTCCCAGTCTGAATCGCACATTCTTAGGCGAATTCTGTTCGTTCCAACTGGGAAAAGCATGTAGGAAGTTTACAAATCAGATAAACACAAACCTTGTGTTTCACAAAGTGAATTGCTGTTACTTGGTGAATAAGCTTAGTTTTAAGTGGTCCTAGACTGTAAAAAGCATACTTTTCTGGATAGACAAAACATGCGTTTCCCTGTCTAAATCGCACATTCTTAGGCGAATTCTGTTCCTTCCATTTGGGAAAAGCGTGTAGGCGAACTTGGCGAATAAGCCTACTATTATGTGATACTATACGGTAAGAAGCATACTTTTTTGTATAGAAAAAACATGTGTTTCCCATTCTGAATCGTACATTTTTGTCGAATTCTGTTCCTTCCAAGTGGGAAAAGCTTGTAGGACCTTTACTTTACCGATAAACACACAGCTAGTGTTGCGCAAACTGAATTGCTTTTACATGGCTAGTAAGCTTAGACTTAAGTGGTTCTAAACAGTAAAATAATACATGTCTATATGGACAAAACATGCGTTTCCCAGTCTTAATCGCACTTTCCTAGAAAAATTCTATTCGTTCCAATTGGGAATAGCTTGTACTAAGTTTACATTTCAGATAAACACAAACCTTGTCTTTCACAAAGTGAATTGCTGTTACATGGCGAATCAGCTTAGTTTTAAGTGGTACTAGACGGTAAAAAGCATACCTTTCCATATAGACAAACATGTGTTTCCCAGTCTAAATCACACATTCTTAGGCGAATTCTGTTCATTCCGACTGGGAAAAGCATGTAGGAAGTCTACAAATCAGATAACACAAACCTTGTGTTTCACAAAGTGAATTGCTGTTACTTGGCGAATAAGCTTAGGTTGAAGTGGTACTAGACGGTAAAAAGCATAATTTTCTGGATAGACAAAACATGTGTTTCCCAGTCTCATTCACACATTCTTTTGCGAATTCTGTTCGTTCCAAGTGGGAAAAGCTAGTAGGATGTTTACGTTTACCCATGAACACACAGCTAGTGTTTCACAAAGTGAATTGCTTTTTCTTGGCGAGTAAGCTTAGTTTTAAGTGCTTCCAGACGGTAAAAAGCATACTTTTCTATATAGACAAACCATGCGTTTCCCAGTCTAAATCACACATTCTTAGGCTAATTCTGTTCGTTCCGACTGGGAAAAGCGTGTAGGAAGTTTACAAATCAGATAAACACAAACCTTGTGTTTCACAAATTGAATTGCTGTTACTTTGCGAATAAGCTTAGTTTGAAGTGGTCCTAGACGGTAAAAAGCATACTTTTCTGGATAGACAAACATGTGTTTCCCAGTCTGATTGACACATTCTTTTGCGAATTCTGTTCGTTCCAAGAGGGAAAAGCTTGTAGGATATTTACGTTTACACAGGAAAACACAGCCAGTGTTTCACAAAGTGAATTGCTTTTTCTAGGCGAGTAAACTTAGTTATAAGTGGCTCTAGACGGTAAAAAGTATACTTTTCTACATAGACAAAACATGCGTTTCCCAGTCTAAATCGCACATTCTTTTTTTTTATTATTATTAACTTGAGTATTTCTTATATACATTTCGAGTGTTATTCCCTTTCCCGGTTTCCGGGCAAACATCCCCCTCCCCCCTCCCCTTCCTTATGGGTGTTCCCCTCCCGACCCTCCCCCCATTGCCGCCCTCCCCCCATAGACTAGTTCACTGGGGGTTCAGTCTTAGCAGGACCCAGGGCTTCCCCTTCCACTGGTGCTCTTACTAGGATATTCATTGCTACCTATGAGGTCAGAGTCCAGGGTCAGTCCATGTATAGTCTTTAGGTAGTGGCTTAGTCCCTGGAAGCTCTGGTTGCTTGGCATTGTTGTACTTTTGGGGTCTCGAGCCCCTTCAAGCTCTTCCAGTTCTTTCTCTGATTCCTTCAATAGGGGACCTATTCTCAGTTCAGTGGTTTGCTGCTGACATTCTCCTATGTATTTGCTGTATTCTGGCTGTGTCTCTCAGGAGCGATCTACATCCGGCTCCTGTCGGTCTGCACTTCTTTGCTTCATCCATCTTGTCTAATTGGGTGGCTGTATATGTATGGGCCACATATGGGGCAGGCTCTGAATGGGTGTTCCTTCAGTCTCTGTTTTAATCTTTGCCTCTCCCTTCCCTGCCAGGGGTATTCTTTTTCCTCATTTAAAGAAGGAGTGAAGCATTCACATTTTGATCATCCGTCTTGAGTTTTGTTTGTTCTAGGGATCTAGGGTAATTCAAGCATTTGGGCTAATAGCCACTTATCAATGACTGCATACCATGTATGTCTTTCTGTGATTGGGTTAGCTCACTCAGGATGATATTTTCCAGTTCCAACCATTTGCCTACGAATTTCATAAACTCGTTGTTTTTGATAGCTGAGTAATATTCCATTGTGTAGATGTACCACATTTTCTGTATCCATTCCTCTGTTGAAGGGCATCTGGGTTCTTTCCATTTTCTGGCTATTATAAATAAGGCTGCGATGAACATAGTGGAGCACGTGTCTCTTTTATGTGTTGAGGCATCTTTTGGGTATATGCCCAAGAGAGGTATAGCTGGATCCTCAGGCAGTTCAATGTCCAATTTTCTGAGGAACCTCCAGACTGATTTCCAGAATGGTTTTACCAGTCTCCAATCCCACCAACAATGGAGGAGTGTTCCTCTTTCTCCACACCCTCGCCAGCATCTGTTGTCCCCTGAGTTTTTGATCTTAGCCATTCTCACTGGTGTGAGGTGAAATCTCAGGGTTGTTTTGATTTGAATTTCCCTTATGACTAAAGATGTTGAACATTTCTTTAGGTGTTTCTCAGCCATTCGGCATTCCTCAGCTGTGAATTCTTTGTTTAGCTCTGAACCCCATTTTTTAATAGGGTTATTTGTTTCCCTGCGGTCTAACTTCTTGAGTTCTTTGTATATTTTGGATATAAGGCCTCTATCTGTTGTAGGATTGGTAAAGATCTTTTCCCAATCTGTTGGTTGCCGTTTTGTCCTAACCACAGTGTCCTTTGCCTTACAGAAGCTTTGCAGTTTTATGAGATCCCATTTGTCGATTCTTGATCTTAGAGCATAAGCCATTGGTGTTTTGTTCAGGAAATTTTTTCCAGTGCCCATGTGTTCCAGATGCTTCCCTAGTTTTTCTTCTATTAGTTTGAGTGTGTCTGGTTTGATGTGGAGGTCCTTGATCCACTTGGACTTAAGCTTTGTACAGGGTGATAAGCATGGATCGATCTGCATTCTTCTACATGTTGCCCTCCAGTTGAACCAGCACCATTTGCTGAAAATGCTATCTTTTTTCCATTGGATGGTTTTGGCTCCTTTGTCAAAAGTCAAGTGACCATAGGTGTGTGGGTTCATTTCTGGGTCTTCAATTCTATTCCATTGGTCTATCTGTCTGTCCCTGTACCAATACCATGCAGTTTTTAACACTATTGCTCTGTAATACTGCTTGAGTTCAGGGATAGTGATTCCCCCTGAAGTCCTTTTATTGTTGAGGATAGCTTTAGCTATCCTGGGTTTTTTGTTATTCCAGATGAATTTGCAAATTGTTCTGTCTAACTCTTTGAAGAATTGGATTGGTATTTTGATGGGGATTGCATTGAATCTGTAGATTGCTTTTGGTAAAATGGCCATTTTTACTATATTAATCCTGCCAATCCATGAGCATGGGAGATCTTTCCATCTTCTGAGGTCTTCTTCAATTTCTTTCCTCAGTGTCTTGAAGTTCTTATTGTACAGATCTTTTACTCGCTTGGTTAAAGTCACACCGAGGTACTTTATATTATTTGGGTCTATTATGAAGGGTGTCGTTTCCCTAATTTCTTTCTCGGCTTGTTTCTCTTTTGTATAGAGGAAGGCAACTGATTTATTTGAGTTAATTTTATACCCAGCCACTTTGCTGAAGTTGTTTATCAGCTTTAGTAGTTCTCTGGTGGAACTTTTGGGATCACTTAAATATACTATCATGTCATCTGCAAATAGTGATATTTTGACCTCTTCTTTTCCGATCTGTATCCCCTTGATCTCCTTTTGTTGTCTGATTGCTCTGGCTAGAACTTCAAGAACTATATTGAATAAGTAGGGAGAGAGTGGGCAGCCTTGTCTAGTCCCTGATTTTAGTGGGATTGCTTCAAGTTTCTCTCCATTTAGTTTAATTTTAGCAACTGGTTTGCTGTATATGGCTTTTACTATGTTTAGGTATGGGCCTTGAATTCCTATTCTTTCCAGGACTTTTATCATGAAGGGGTGTTGAATTTTGTCAAATGCTTTCTCAGCATCTAATGAAATGATCATGTGGTTCTGTTCTTTCAGTTTGTTTATATAATGGATCACGTTGATGGTTTTCCATATATTAAACCATCCCTGCATGCCTGGGATGAAGCCTACTTGATCATGGTGGATGATTGTTTTGATGTGCTCTTCAATTCGGTTTGCCAGAATTTTATTGAGGATTTTTGCGTCGATATTCATAAGGGAAATTGGTCTGAAGTTCTCTTTCTTTGTTGTGTCTTTGTGTGGTTTAGGTATAAGAGTAATTGTGGCTTCGTAGAAGGAATTCGGTAGGGCTCCATCTGTTTCAATTTTGTGGAATAGTTTGGATAATATTGATATGAGGTCTTCTATGAAGGTTTGATAGAATTCTGCACTAAACCCGTCTGGACCTGGGCTCTTTTTGGTTGGAGACCTTTAATGACTGCTTCTATTTCCTTAGGAGTTATGGGGTTGTTTAACTGGTTTATCTGTTCCTGATTTAACTTCGATACCTGGTATCTGTCTAGGAAATTGTCCATTTCCTGAAGATTTTCAAATTTTGTTGAATATAGGTTTTTATAGTAAGATCTAATGATTTTTTGAATTTCCTCTGAATCTGTAGTTATGTCTCCCTTTTCATTTCTGATTTTGTTAATTTGGACGCACTCTCTGTGTCCTCTCGTTAGTCTGGCTAAGGGTTTATCTATCTTGTTGATTTTCTCAAAGAACCAACTTTTGGTTCTGTTGATTCTTTCTATGGTCCTTTTTGCTTCTACTTGGTTGATTTCAGCTCTGAGTTTGATTGCTTCCTGCCTTCTACTCCTCCTGGGTGTATTTGCTTCTTTTTGTTCTAGATCTTTTAGGTGTGCTGTCAAGCTGCTGACATATGCTCTTTCCTGTTTCTTTCTGCAGGCACTCAGCGCTATGAGTTTTCCTCTTAGCACAGCTTTCATTGTGTCCCATAAGTTTGAGTATGTTGTATCTTCATTTTCATTAAATTCTAAAAAGTTTTTAATTTCTTTCTTTATTTCTTCCTTGACCAGGTTATCATTGAGTAGAGCATTGTTCAATTTCCACGTATATGTGGGCATTCTTCCCTTATTGTTATTGAAGACCAGTTTTAGGCCGTGGTGGTCCGATAGCACGCATGGGATTATTTCTATCTTTCTGTACCTGTTGAGGCCCGTTTTTTGACCAATTATATGGTCAATTTTGGAGAAAGTACCATGAGGAGCTGAGAAGAAGGTATATCCTTTTGCTTTAGGATAGAATGTTCTATAAATATCCGTTAAGTCCATTTGGCTCATGACTTCTCTTAGTCTGTCGACATCACTGTTTAATTTCTGTTTCCATGATCTGTCCATTGACGAGAGTGGGGTGTTGAAATCTCCCACTATTATTGTGTGAGGTGCAATGTGTGTTTTGAGCTTTAGTAAGGTTTCTTTTACGTATGTAGGTGCCCTTGTATTTGGGGCATAGATATTTAGGATTGAGAGTTCATCTTGGTGGATTTTTCCTTTGATGAATATGAAGTGTCCTTCCTTATCTTTTTTGATGACCTTTAATTGGAAATTGATTTTATTTGATACCAGAATGGCTACTCCAGCTTGCTTCTTCTGACCATTTGCTTGGAAAGTTGTTTTCCAGCCTTTCACTCTGAGGTAGTGTCTGTCTTTTTCTCTGAGGTGTGTTTCCTGTAGGCAGCAGAATGCAGGGTCCTCGTTGCGTATCCAGTTTGTTAATCTATGTCTTTTTATTGGGGAGTTGAGGCCATTGATATTGAGAGATATTAAGGAATAGTGATTATTGTTTCCCTTTCTATTCATATTTGGATGTGAGGTTATGTTTGTGTGCTTTCATTCTCTTTGTTTTGTTGCCAAGACGATTAGTTTCTTGCTTCTTCTAGGGTATAGCTTGCCTCCTTATGTTGGGCTTTACCATTTATTATCCTTTGTAGTGCTGGATTTGTAGAAAGATATTGTGTAAATTTGGTTTTGTCATGGAATATCTTGGTTTCTCCATCAATGTTAATTGAGAGTTTTGCTGGATACAGTAACCTGGGCTGGCATTTGTGTTCTCTTAGGGTCTGTATGACATCAGTCCAGGATCTTCTGGCCTTCATAGTTTCTGGCGAGAAGTCTGGTGTGATTCTGATAGGTCTCCCTTTATATGTTACTTGACCTTTTTCCCTTACTGCTTTTAATATTCTTTCTTTATTTTGTGCGTTTGGTGTTTTGACAATTATGTGACGGGAGGTGTTTCTTTTCTGGTCCAATCTATTTGGAGTTCTGTAGGCTTCTTGTATGTCTATGGGTATCTCTTTTTTTAGGTTAGGGAAGTTTTCTTCTATGATTTTGTTGAAGATATTTACTGGTCCTTTGAGCTGGGAGTCTTCACTCTCTTCTATACCTATTATCCTTAGGTTTGATCTTCTCATTGAGTCCTGGATTTCCTGTATGTTTTGGACCAGTAGCTTTTTCCGCTTCACATTATCTTTGACAGTTGAGTCAATGATTTCTATGGAATCTTCTGCTCCTGAGATTCTCTCTTCCATCTCTTGTATTCTGTTGGTGAAGCTTGTATCTACAGCTCCTTGTCTCTTCTTTTGGTTTTCTATATCCAGGGTTGTTTCCATGTGTTCTTTCTTGATTGCTTCTATTTCCATTTTTAATTCCTTCAACTGTTTGATTGTGTTTTCCTGGAATTCTTTCAGGGATTTTTGCGATTCCTCTCTGTAGGCTTCTACTTGTTTATTAATGTTTTCCTGTGTTTCCCTAAGTGTGTACATGTCTTTCTTGAAGTCCTCCAGCATCATGATCAAATATGATTTTGAAACTAGATCTTGCTTTTCTGGTGTGTTTGGATATTCCATGTTTGTTTTGGTGGGAGAATTGGGCTCCAATGATGGCATGTAGTCTTGGTTTCTGTTGCTTGGGTTCCTGCGCTTGCCTCTCGCCATCAGATTATCTCTAGTGTTACTTTGTTCTGCTATTTCTGACAGTGGCTAGACTGTCCTATAAGCCTGTGTGTCAGGAGTGCTGTAGACCTGTTTTCCTCTCTTTCAGTCAGTTATGGGGACAGTGTGTTCTGCTTTCGGGTGTGTAGTTTTTCCTCTCTACAGGTCTTCAGCTGTTCCTGTGGGCCTGTGTCTTGAGTTCAACAGGCAGCTTTCTTGCAGCAGAAAATTTGGTCTTACCTGTGGTCCCGAGGCTCAGGTTCGCTCGTGGGGTGCTGCCCAGGGGCTCTCTGCAGCGGCAGCAACCAGGAAGACCTGTGCTGCCCCTTCCGGGAGCTTCAGTGCACCAGGGTTCCAGATGGTCTTTGGCTTTTTCCTCTGGCGTCCAAGATGTGTGTGCAGGGAGCAGTCTCTTCTGGTTTCCCAGGCTTGTCTGCCTCTCTGAAGGTTTAGCTCTCCCTCCCACGGGATTTGGGTGCAGAGAACTGTTTATCCGGTCTGTTTCTTTCAGGTTCCGGCGGTGTCTCAGGCAGGTGTCCTGCCGCTCCTGGGCCCTCCCCCACGGGAGCCCAGAGGCCTTATACAGTTTCCTCTTGGGCTAGGGATGTGGGCAGGAGTGAGCAGTGTTGGTGGTCTCTTCCGCTCTGCAGCCTCAGGAGTGCCCACCTGACCAGGCGGTTGGGTCTCTCTCTCACCGGGTCTGGGAGCAGAGAGCTGCTGCGGGCCGGGATCCACGGGTGTGGGACTTCCGGGAAACACAGAACGTGCCCGGTCCTAGAGAAATTCTGCTTCCGTGTGTCCCAAGCTCACCAGGCAGCTTTCTTGCAGCAGAAAATTTGGTCTTACCTGTGGTCCCGAGGCTCAGGTTCGCTCGTGGGGTGCTGCCCAGGGGCTCTCTGCAGCTGCAGCAACAAGGAAGACCTGTGCCGCTTCTCGTAAGCTTAGTTTTAACTGGTTCCAGACAGTAAAAAGCATACCTTTCCATATAGACAAACATGTGTTTCCCAGTCTAAATCACACATTCTTAGGCGAATTCTGTACATTCCGACTGGGAAAAGCATGTAGGAAGTCTACAAATCAGATAAACACAAACCTTGTGTTTCACAAAGTGAATTGCTGTTACTTGGCGAATAAGCTTAGTTTTAAGTGGTACTAGACGGTAAAAAGCATAATTTTCTGGATAGACAAACATGTGCTCCCAGTCTCATTCACACATTCTTTTGCGAATTCTGTTCGTTCCAAGTGGGAAAAGCTAGTAGGATGTTTACTTTTACCCATGAACACACAGCTAGTGTTTCACAAAGTGAATTGCTTTTTCTTGGCGAGTAAGCTTAGTTTTAAGTGCTTCCAGACGGTAAAAAGCATACTTTTCTATATAGACAAACCATGCGTTTCCCAGTCTAAATCACACATTCTTAGGCAAATTCTGTTCGTTCCGACTGGGAAAAGCGTGTAGGAAGTTTACAAATCAGATAAACACAAACCTTGTGTTTCACAAATTGAATTGCTGTTACTTTGCGAATAAGCTTAGTTTGAAGTGGTCCTAGACGGTAAAAAGCATACTTTTCTGGATAGACAAACATGTGTTTCCCAGTCTGATTGACACATTCTTTTGCGAATTCTGTTCGTTCCAAGAGGGAAAAGCTTGTAGGATATTTACGTTTACACAGGAAAACACAGCCAGTGTTTCGCAAAGTGAATTGCTTTTTCTAGGCGAGTAAACTTAGTTGTAAGTGGCTCTAGACGGTAAAAAGTATACTTTTCTACATAGACAAAACATGCGTTTCCCAGTCTAAATCGCACATTCTTTTTTTTTATTATTATTAACTTGAGTATTTCTTATATACATTTCGAGTGTTATTCCCTTTCCCGGTTTCCGGGCAAACATCCCCCTCCCCCCTCCCCTTCCTTATGGGTGTTCCCCTCCCGACCCTCCCCCCATTGCCGCCCTCCCCCCATAGACTAGTTCACTGGGGGTTCAGTCTTAGCAGGACCCAGGGCTTCCCCTTCCACTGGTGCTCTTACTAGGATATTCATTGCTACCTATGAGGTCAGAGTCCAGGGTCAGTCCATGTATAGTCTTTAGGTAGTGGCTTAGTCCCTGGAAGCTCTGGTTGCTTGACATTGTTGTACTTTTGGGGTCTCGAGCCCCTTCAAGCTCTTCCAGTTCTTTCTCTGATTCCTTCAATAGGGGACCTATTCTCAGTTCAGTGGTTTGCTGCTGACATTCTCCTATGTATTTGCTGTATTCTGGCTGTGTCTCTCAGGAGCGATCTACATCCGGCTCCTGTCGGTCTGCACTTCTTTGCTTCATCCATCTTCTCTAATTGGGTGGCTGTATATGTATGGGCCACATGTGGGGCAGGCTCTGAATGGGTGTTCCTTCAGTCTCTGTTTTAATCTTTGCCTCTCCCTTCCCTGCCAGGGGTATTCTTTTTCCTCATTTAAAGAAGGAGTGAAGCATTCACATTTTGATCATCCGTCTTGAGTTTCGTTTGTTCTAGGGATCTAGGGTAATTCAAGCATTTGGGCTAATAGCCACTTATCAATGACTGCATACCATGTATGTCTTTCTGTGATTGGGTTAGCTCACTCAGGATGATATTTTCCAGTTCCAACCATTTGCCTACGAATTTCATAAACTCGTTGTTTTTGATAGCTGAGTAATATTCCATTGTGTAGATGTACCACATTTTCTGTATCCATTCCTCTGTTGAAGGGCATCTGGGTTCTTTCCATTTTCTGGCTATTATAAATAAGGCTGCGATGAACATAGTGGAGCACGTGTCTCTTTTATGTGTTGAGGCATCTTTTGGGTATATGCCCAAGAGAGGTATAGCTGGATCCTCAGGCAGTTCAATGTCCAATTTTCTGAGGAACCTCCAGACTGATTTCCAGAATGGTTTTACCAGTCTGCAATCCCACCAACAATGGAGGAGTGTTCCTCTTTCTCCACATCCTCGCCAGCATCTGCTGTCCCCTGAGTTTTTGATCTTAGCCATTCTCACTGGTGTGAGGTGAAATCTCAGGGTTGTTTTGATTTGAATTTCCCTTATGACTAAAGATGTTGAACATTTCTTTAGGTGTTTCTCAGCCATTCGGCATTCCTCAGCTGTGAATTCTTTGTTTAGCTCTGAACCCCATTTTTTAATAGGGTTATTTGTTTCCCTGCGGTCTAACTTCTTGAGTTCTTTGTATATTTTGGATATAAGGCCTCTATCTGTTGTAGGATTGGTAAAGATCTTTTCCCAATCTGTTGGTTGCCGTTTTGTCCTAACCACAGTGTCCTTTGCCTTACAGAAGCTTTGCAGTTTTATGAGATCCCATTTGTCGATTCTTGATCTTAGAGCATAAGCCATTGGTGTTTTGTTCAGGAAACTTTCTCCAGTGCCCATGTGTTCCAGATGCTTCCCTAGTTTTTCTTCTATTAGTTTGAGTGTGTCTGGTTTGATGTGGAGGTCCTTGATCCACTTGGACTTAAGCTTTGTACAGGGTGATAAGCATGGATCGATCTGCATTCTTCTACATGTTGCCCTCCAGTTGAACCAGCACCATTTGCTGAAAATGCTATCTTTTTTCCATTGGATGGTTTTGGCTCCTTTGTCAAAAGTCAAGTGACCATAGGTGTGTGGGTTCATTTCTGGGTCTTCAATTCTATTCCATTGGTCTATCTGTCTGTCCCTGTACCAATACCATGCAGTTTTTAACACTATTGCTCTGTAATACTGCTTGAGTTCAGGGATAGTGATTCCCCCTGAAGTCCTTTTATTGTTGAGGATAGCTTTAGCTATCCTGGGTTTTTTGTTATTCCAGATGAATTTGCAAATTGTTCTGTCTAACTCTTTGAAGAATTGGATTGGTATTTTGATGGGGATTGCATTGAATCTGTAGATTGCTTTTGGTAAAATGGCCATTTTTACTATATTAATCCTGCCAATCCATGAGCATGGGAGATCTTTCCATCTTCTGAGGTCTTCTTCAATTTCTTTCCTCAGTGTCTTGAAGTTCTTATTGTACAGATCTTTTACTTGCTTGGTTAAAGTCACACCGAGAAACTTTATATTATTTGGGTCTATTATGAAGGGTGTCGTTTCCCTAATTTCTTTCTCGGCTTGTTTCTCTTTTGTATAGAGGAAGGCAACTGGTTTATTTGAGTTAATTTTATACCCAGCCACTTTGCTGAAGTTGTTTATCAGCTTTAGTAGTTCTCTGGTGGAACTTTTGGGATCACTTAAATATACTATCATGTCATCTGTAAATAGTGATATTTTGACCTCTTCTTTTCCGATCTGTATCCCCTTGATCTCCTTTTGTTGTCTGATTGCTCTGGCTAGAACTTCAAGAACTATATTGAATAAGTAGGGAGAGAGTGGGCAGCCTTGTCTAGTCCCTGATTTTAGTGGGATTGCTTCAAGTTTCTCTCCATTTAGTTTAATGTTAGCAACTGGTTTGCTGTATATGGCTTTTACTATGTTTAGGTATGGGCCTTGAATTTCTATTCTTTCCAGGACTTTTATCATGAAGGGGTGTTGAATTTTGTCAAATGCTTTCTTAGCATCTAATGAAATGATCATGTGGTTCTGTTCTTTCAGTTTGTTTATATAATGGATCACGTTCATGGTTTTCCATATATTAAACCATCCCTGCATGCCTGGGATGAAGCCTACTTGATCATGGTGGATGATTGTTTTGATGTGCTCTTCAATTCGGTTTGCCAGAATGTTATTGAGTATTTTTGCGTCGATATTCATAAGGGAAATTGGTCTGAAGTTCTCTTTCTTTGTTGTGTCTTTGTGTGGTTTAGGTATAAGAGTAATTGTGGCTTCGTAGAAGGAATTTGGTAGGGCTCCATCTGTTTCAATTTTGTGGAATAGTTTGGATAATATTGGTATGATGTCTTCTATGAAGGTCTGATAGAATTCTTCACTAAACCCGTCTGGACCTGGGCTCTTTTTGGTTGGGAGACCTTTAATGACTGCTTCTATTTCCTTAGGAGTTATGGGGTTGTTTAACTGGTTTATCTGTTCCTGATTTAACTTCGATACCTGGTATCTGTCTAGGAAATTGTCCATTTCCTGAAGATTTTCAAATTTTGTTGAATATAGGTTTTTATAGTAAGATCTGATGATTTTTTGAATTTCCTCTGAATCTGTAGTTATGTCTCCCTTTTCATTTCTGATTTTGTTAATTTGGACGCACTCTCTGTGTCCTCTCGTTAGTCTGGCTAAGGGTTTATCTATCTTGTTGATTTTTCTCAAAGAACCAACTTTTGGTTCTGTTGATTCTTTCTATGGTCCTTTTTGTTTCTACTTGGTTGATTTCAGCTCTGAGTTTGATTGTTTCCTACCTTCTACTCCTCCTGGGTGTATTTGCTTCTTTTTGTTCTAGATCTTTTAGGTGTGCTGTCAAGCTGCTGACATATGCTCTTTCCTGTTTCTTTCTGCAGGCACTCAGCGCTATGAGTTTTCCTCTTAGCACAGCTTTCATTGTGTCCCATAAGTTTGAGTATGTTGTATCTTCATTTTCATTAAATTCTAAAAAGTTTTTAATTTCTTTCTTTATTTCTTCCTTGACCAGGTTATCATTGAGTAGAGCATTGTTCAATTTCCACGTATATGTGGGCATTCTTCCCTTATTGTTATTGAAGACCAGTTTTAGGCCGTGGTGGTCCGATAGCACGCATGGGATTATTTCTATCTTTCTGTACCTGTTGAGGCCCGTTTTTTGACCAATTATATGGTCAATATTGGAGAAAGTACCATGAGGAGCTGAGAAGAAGGTATATCCTTTTGCTTTAGGATAGAATGTTCTATAAATATCCGTTAAGTCCATTTGGCTCATGACTTCTTTTAGTCTGTCGACATCACTGTTTAATGTCTGTTTCCATGATCTGTCCATTGATGAGAGTGGGGTTTTGAAATCTCCCACTATTATTGTGTGAGGTGCAATGTGTGTTTTGAGCTTTAGTAAGGTTTCTTTTACGTATGTAGGTGCCCTTGTATTTGGGGCATAGATATTTAGGATTGAGAGTTCATCTTGGTGGATTTTTCCTTTGATGAATATGAAGTGTCCTTCCTTATCTTTTTTGATGACCTTTAATTGGAAATTGATTTTATTTGATACCAGAATGGCTACTCCAGCTTGCTTCTTCTGACCATTTGCTTGGAAAGTTGTTTTCCAGCCTTTCACTCTGAGGTAGTGTCTGTCTTTGTCTCTGAGGTGTGTTTCCTGTAGGCAGCAGAATGCAGGGTTCTCGTTGCGTATCCAGTTTGTTAATCTATGTCTTTTTATTGGGGAATTGAGGCCATTGATATTGAGAGATATTAAGGAACAGTGATTATTGTTTCCCTTTCTATTCATATTTGGATGTGAGGTTATGTTTGTGTGCTTTCATTCTCTTTGTTTTGTTGCCAAGACGATTAGTTTCTTGCTTCTTCTAGGGTATAGCTTGCCTCCTTATGTTGGGCTTTACCATTTATTATCCTTTGTAGTGCTGGATTTGTAGAAAGATATTGTGTAAATTTGGTTTTGTCATGGAATATCTTGGTTTCTCCATCAGTGTTAATTGAGAGTTTTGCTGGATACAGTAACCTGGGCTGGCATTTGTGTTCTCTTAGGGTCTGTATGACATCAGTCCAGGATCTTCTGGCCTTCATAGTTTCTGGCGAGAAGTCTGGTGTGATTCTGATAGGTCTCCCTTTATATGTTACTTGACCTTTTTCCCTTACTGCTTTTAATATTCTTTCTTTATTTTGTGCGTTTGGTGTTTTGACAATTATGTGACGGGAGGTGTTTCTTTTCTGGTCCAATCTATTTGGAGTTCTGTAGGCTTCTTGTATGTCTATGGGTATCTCTTTTTTTAGGTAGGGAAGTTTTCTTCTATGATTTTGTTGAAGATGTTTACTGGTCCTTTGAGCTGGGAGTCTTCACTCTCTTCTATACCTATTATCCTTAGGTTTGATCTTCTCATTGAGTTCTGGATTTCCTGTATGTTTTGGACCAGTAGCTTTTTCCGCTTTACATTATCTTTGACAGTTGAGTCAATGATTTCTATGGAATCTTCTGCTCCTGAGATTCTCTCTTCCATCTCTTGTATTCTGTTGGTGAAGCTTGTATCTACAGCTCCTTGTCTCTTCTTTTGGTTTTCTATATCCAGGGTTGTTTCCATGTGTTCTTTCTTGATTGCTTCTATTTCCATTTTTAATTCCTTCAACTGTTTGATTGTGTTTTCCTGGAATTCTTTCAGGGATTTTTGCGATTCCTCTCTGTAGGCTTCTACTTGTTTATTAATGTTTTCCTGTGTTTCCCTAAGTGTGTTCATGTCTTTCTTGAAGTCCTCCAGCATCATGATCAAATATGATTTTGAAACTAGATCTTACTTTTATGGTGTGTTTGGATATTCCATGTTTGTTTTGGTGGGAGAATTGGGCTCCAATGATGGCATGTAGTCTTGGTTTCTGTTGCTTGGGTTCCTGCGCTTGCCTCTCGCCATCAGATTATCTCTAGTGTTACTTTGTTCTGCTATTTCTGACAGTGGCTAGACTGTCCTATAAGCCTGTGTGTCAGGAGTGCTGTAGACCTGTTTTCCTCTCTTTCAGTCAGTTATGGGGACAGTGTGTTCTGCTTTCGGGTGTGTAGTTTTTCCTCTCTACAGGTCTTCAGCTGTTCCTGTGGGCCTGTGTCTTGAGTTCACCAGGCAGCTTTCTTGCAGCAGAAAATTTGGTCTTACCTGTGTTCGCGAGGCTCAGGTTCGCTCGTGGGGTGCTGCCCAGGGGCTCTCTGCAGCGGCAGCAACCAGGAAGACCTGTGCTGCCCCTTCCGGAAGCTTCAGTGCACCAGGGTTCCAGATGGTATTTGGCTTTTTCCTCTGGCGTCCGAGATGTGTGTGCAGGGAGCAGTCTCTTCTGGTTTCCCAGGCTTGTCTGCCTCTCTGAAGGTTTAGCTCTCCCTCCCACGGGATTTGGGTGCAGAGAACTGTTTATCCGGTCTGTTTCTTTCAGGTTCCAGCGGTGTCTCAGGCAGGTGTCCTGCCGCTCCTGAGCCCTCCCCCACGGGAGCCCAGAGGCCTTATACAGTTTCCTCTTGGGCTAGGGATGTGGGCAGGGGTGAGCAGTGTTGGTGGTCTCTTCCGCTCTGCAGCCTCAGGAGTGCCCACCTGACCAGGCGGTTGGGTCTCTCTCTCACCGGGTCTGGGAGCAGAGAGCTGTTGCGGGCCGGGATCCACTGGTGTGGGACTTCCGGGAAACACAGAACGTGCCCGGTCCTAGAGAAATTCTGCTTCCGTGTGTCCCAAGCTCACCAGGCAGCTTTCTTGCAGCAGAAAATTTGGTCTTACCTGTGGTCCCGAGGCTCAGGTTCGCTCGTGGGGTGCTGCCCAGGGGCTCTCTGCAGCGGCAGCAACAAGGAAGACCTGTGCCGACCCTCGTAAGCTTAGTTTTAAGTGGTTCCAGACAGTAAAAAGCATACCTTTCCATATAGACAAACATGTGTTTCCCAGTCTAAATCACACATTCTTAGGCGAATTCTGTACATTCCGACTGGGAAAAGCATGTAGGAAGTCTACAAATCAGATAAACACAAACCTTGTGTTTCACAAAGTGAATTGCTGTTACTTGGCGAATAAGCTTAGGTTTAAGTGGTACTAGACGGTAAAAAGCATAATTTTCTGGATAGACAAAACATGTGTCTTCCAGTCTCATTCACACATTCTTTTGCGAATTCTGTTTGTTCGAAGTGGGAAAAGCTAGTAGGATGTTTACGTTTAGCCATGAACACACAGCTAGTGTTTCACAAAGTGAATTGCTTTTTCTTGGCGAATAGCTTAGTTTTAAGTGGTTCTAGACGATAAAAAGCATACTTTTCTATATACACAAATCATGCGTTTCCCAGTCTGAATCGCACATTCTTAGGCGAATTCTGTTCGTTCCAACTGGGAAAAGCATGTAGGAAGTTTACAAATCAGATAAACACAAACCTTGTGTTTCACAAAGTGAATTGCTGTTACTTGGTGAATAAGCTTAGTTTTAAGTGGTCCTAGACTGTAAAAAGCATACTTTTCTGGATAGACAAAACATGCGTTTCCCTGTCTAAATCGCACATTCTTAGGCGAATTCTGTTCCTTCCATTTGGGAAAAGCGTGTAGGCGAACTTGGCGAATAAGCCTACTTTTATGTGATACTATACGGTAAGAAGCATAATTTTTGTATAGAAAAAACATGTGTTTCCCATTCTGAATCGTACATTTTTGTCGAATTCTGTTCCTTCCAAGTGGGAAAAGCTTGTAGGACCTTTACTTTACCGATAAACACACAGCTAGTGTTTCGCAAACTGAATTGCTTTTACATGGCTAGTAAGCTTAGACTTAAGTGGTTCTAAACAGTAAAATAATACATCTCTATATGGACAAAACATGCGTTTCCCAGTCTTAATCGCACTTTCCTAGACAAATTCTATTCGTTCCAATTGGGAATAGCTTGTAGTAAGTTTACATTTCAGATAAACACAAATCTTGTCTTTCACAAAGTGAATTGCTGTTACATGGCGAATCAGCTTAGTTTTAAGTGGTACTAGACGGTAAAAAGCATACTTTTCTGGATAGATAAACAGGCGTGTCCCAGTCTAAATCACACATTCTTAGGCAAATTCTGTTCATTCCGACTGGGAAAAGCATGTAGGAAGTCTACAAATCAGATAAACACAAACCTTGTGTTTCACAAAGGGAATTGCTGTTACTTGGCGAATAAGCTTTGTTTGAAGTGGTACTAGACGGTAAAAAGCATAATTTTCTGGATAGACAAAACATGTGTTTCCCAGTCTCATTCACACATTTTTTTTTGGGAATTTTGTTCGATCCAAGTGGGAAAAGCTAGTAGGATGTTTACGTTTACCCATGAACACACAGCTAGTGTTTCACAAAGTGAATTGCTTTCTCTTGGCGAGTAAGCTTAGTTTTAAGTGCTTCCAGACGGTAAAAAGCATACTTTTCTATATAGACAAAACATGCGTTTACTTGTCTAAATCACACATTCTTAGGCAATTTCTGTTCGGTCCGACTGGGAAAAGCGTGTAGGAAGTTTACAAATCAGATACACACAAACCTTGTGTTTCACAAAGTGAATTGCTGTTACTTGGCGAATAAGCTTAGTTTTAAGTGGTACTAGACCGTAAAAAGCATAATTTTCTTGATAGACAAAACATGTGTTTCCCAGTCTCATTCACACATTCTTTTGCAAATTCTGTTCGTTCCAAGAGGGAAAAGCTTGTAGGATATTTACGTTTACACAGGAAAACACAGCCAGTGTTTCGCGAAGTGAATTGCTTTTTCTAGGCGAGTAAACTTAGTTATAAATGGCTCTAGACAGTAAAAAGTATACTTTTCTACAGAGACAAAACCTGCGTTTCCCAGTCTAAATCGCACATTCTTAGGCGACTTCTGTTCGTTCCAATTGCGAAAAACGTGTAGGCAAACTTGGCGAATAAGCCTACTTTTAAGTGGTACTAGACAGTAAAAAGCATACTTTTCTGGATAGACAAAACATGTGTTTCCCAGTCTCATTCACACATTCTTTTGCGAATTCTGTTCGTTCCAAGTGGGAAAAGCTAGTAGGATGTTTACTTTTACCCATGAACACACAGCTAGTGTTTCACAAAGTGAATTGCTTTTTCTTGGCGAGTAAGCTTAGTTTTAAGTGCTTCCAGACGGTAAAAAGCATACTTTTCTATATAGACAAAACATGCATTTCCCAGTCTAAATCACACATTCTTAGGCAAATTCTGTTCGTTCCGACTGGGAAAAGCGTGTAGGAAGTTTACAAATCAGATAAACACAAACCTTGTGTTTCACAAAGTGAATTGCTGTTACTTGGCGAATAAGCTTAGTTTGAAGTGGTACTAGACGGTAAAGCATACTTTTCTGGATAGACAAACATGTGTTTCCCAGTCTGATTCACACATTCTTTTGCGAATTCTGTTCGTTCCAAGAGGGAAAAGCTAGTAGGATGTTTACTTTACCCATGAACACACAGCTAGTGTTTCACAAAGTGAATTGCTTTTTCCTGGCGAGTAAGCTTAGTTTTAAGTGGTTCCAGACGGTAAAAAGCATACCTTTCTATATAGACAAACATGCGTTTCCCAGTCTAAATCACACATTCTTAGGCAAATTCTGTTCGTTCCGACTGGGAAAAGCATGTAGGAAGTTTACAAATCAGATAAACACAAACCTTGTGTTTCACAAAGTGAATTGCTGTTACTTGGTGAATAAGCTTAGTTTTAAGTGGTACTAGTCGGTAAAAAGTATACTTTTCTACATAGACAAAACATGCGTTTCCCTGTCTAAATCGCACATTCTTAGGCAAATTCTGTTCGTTCCATTTTGGAAAAGCGTGTAGGCAAACTTGGCGAATAAGCCTACTTTTATGTGATACTATACGGTAAGAAGCATACTTTTTTGTGTAGAAAAAACATGTGTTTCCCATTCTGAATCGTACATTTTTGTCGAATTCTGTTCCTTCCAAGTGGGAAAAGCTTGTAGGACCTTTACTTTACCGATAAACACACAGCTAGTGTTTAGCAAACTGAATTGCTTTTACATGGCTAGTAAGCTTAGACTTAAGTGGTTCTAAACAGTAAAATAATACATCTTTATATGGACAAAACATGCGTTTCCCAGTCTTAATTGCACATTCCTAGACAAATTCTATTCGTTCCAATTGGGAATAGCTTGTAGTAAGTTTACATTTCAGATAAACACAAACCTTGTCTTTCACAAAGTGAATTGCTGTTACATGGCGAATCAGCTTAGTTTTAAGTGGTACTAGACGGTAAAAAGCATACTTTTCTGGATAGATAAACAGGCGTGTCCCAGTCTAAATCGCACATTCTTAGGCAAATTCTGTTCATTACGACTGGGAAAAGCATGTAGGAAGTCTACAAATCAGATAAACACAAACCTTGTGTTTCACAAAGGGAATTGCTGTTACTTGGCGAATAAGCTTAGTTTGAAGTGGTACTAGACGGTATAAAGCATACTTTCCTGGATAGACAAAACATGTGTTTCCCAGTCTCATTCACACATTTTTTTTGGAAATTCTGTTCGTTCCAAGTGGGAAAAGCTAGTAGGATGTTTACGTTTACCCATGAACACACAGCTAGTGTTTCACAAAGTGAATTGCTTTCTCTTGGTGAGAAAGCTTAGTTTTAAGTGCTTCCAGACGGTAAAAAGCATACTTTTCTATATAGACAAAACATGTGTTTACTAGTCTAAATCACACATTCTTAGGCAATTTCTGTTCGGTCCGACTGGGAAAAGCGTGTAGGAAGTTTACAAATCAGATAAACACAAACCTTGTGTTTCACAAAGTGAATTGCTGTTACTTGGCGAATTACCTTAGTTTTAAGTGGTACTAGACGGTAAAAAGCAGACTTTTCTTGATAGACAAAACATGTGTTTCCCAGTCTCATTCACACATTCTTTTGCGAATTTTGTTCGTTCCAAGAGGGAAAAGCTTGTAGGATATTTACGTTTACACAGGAAAACACAGCCAGTGTTTCGCAAAGTGAATTGCTTTTTCTAGGCGAGTAAACTTAGTTATAAGTGGCTCTAGACGGTAAAAAGTATATTTTTCTACATCGACAAAACATGCGTTTCCCAGTCTAAATCGCACATTCCTTTTTTTTTTTTTTTTATTAACTTGAGTATTTCTTATATACATTTCGAGTGTTATTCCCTTTCCCGGTTTCCGGGCAAACATCCCCCTCCTCCCTCCCCTTCCTTATGGGTGTTCCCCTCCCGACCCTCCCCCCATTGCCGCCCTCCCCCCATAGACTAGTTCACTGGGGGTTCAGTCTTAGCAGGACCCAGGGCTTCCCCTTCCACTGGTGCTCCTACTAGGATATTCATTGCTACTTATGGGGTCAGAGTCCAGGGTCAGTCCATGTATAGTCTTTAGGTAGTAGCTTAGTCCCTGGAAGCTCTGGTTGCTTGGCATTGTTGTTCTTTTGGGGTCTCGAGCCCCTTCAAGCTCTTCCAGTTCTTTCTCTGATTCCTTCAATAGGGGACCTATTCTCAGTTCAGTGGTTTGCTGCTGACATTCTCCTATGTATTTGCTGTATTCTGGCTGTGTCTCTCAGGAGCGATCTACATCCGGCTCCTGTCGGTCTGCACTTCTTTGCTTCATCCATCTTGTCTAATTGGGTGGCTGTATATGTATGGGCCACATGTGGGGCAGGCTCTGAATGGGTGTTCCTTCAGTCTCTGTTTTAATCTTTGCCTCTCCCTTCCCTGCCAGGGGTATTCTTTTTCCTCATTTAAAGAAGGAGTGAAGCATTCACATTTTGATCATCCGTCTTGAGTTTCCTTTGTTCTAGGGATCTAGGGTAATTCAAGCATTTTGGCTAATAGCCACTTATCAATGACTGCATACCATGTATGTCTTTCTGTGATTGGGTTAGCTCACTCAGGATGATATTTTCCAGTTCCAACCATTTGCCTACGAATTTCATAAACTCGTTGTTTTTGATAGCTGAGTAATATTCCATTGTGTAGATGTACCACATTTTCTGTATCCATTCCTCTGTTGAAGGGCATCTGGGTTCTTCCATTTTCTGGCTATTATAAATAAGGCTGCGATGAACATAGTGGAGCACGTGTCTCTTTTATATGTTGAGGCATCTTTTGGGTATATGCCCAAGAGAGGTATAGCTGGATCCTCAGGCAGTTCAATGTCCAATTTTCTGAGGAACCTCCAGACTGATTTCCAGAATGGTTTTACCAGTCTGCAATCCCACCAACAATGGAGGAGTGTTCCTCTTTCTCCACATCCTCGCCAGCATCTGCTGTCACCTGAGTTTTTGATCTTAGCCATTCTCACTGGTGTGAGGTGAAATCTCAGGGTTGTTTTGATTTGCATTTCCCTTATGATTAAAGATGTTGAACATTTCTTTAGGTGTTTCTCAGCCATTCGGCATTCCTCAGCTGTGAATTCTTTGTTTAGGTCCGAACCCCATTTTTTAATAGGGTTATTTGTTTCCCTGCAGTCTAACTTCTTGAGTTCTTTGTATATTTTGGATATAAGGCCTCTATCTGTTGTAGGATTGGTAAAGATCTTTTCCCAATCTGTTGGTTGCCGTTTTGTCCTAACCACAGTGTCCTTTGCCTTACAGAAGCTTTGCAGTTTTATGAGATCCCATTTGTCGATTCTTGATCTTAGAGCATAAGCCATTGGTGTTTTGTTCAGGAAACTTTCTCCAGTGCCCATGTGTTCCAGATGCTTCCCTAGTTTTTCTTCTATTAGTTTGAGTGTGTCTGGTTTGATGTGGAGGTCCTTGATCCACTTGGACTTAAGCTTTGTACAGGGTGATAAGCATGGATCGATCTGCATTCTTCTACATGTTGCCCTCCAGTTGAACCAGCACCATTTGCTGAAAATGCTATCTTTTTTCCATTGGATGGTTTTGGCTCCTTTGTCAAAAGTCAAGTGACCATAGGTGTGTGGGTTCATTTCTGGGTCTTCAATTCTATTCCATTGGTCTATCTGTCTGTCCCTGTACCAATACCATGCAGTTTTTAACACTATTGCTCTGTAATACTGCTTGAGTTCAGGGATAGTGATTCCCCCTGAAGTCCTTTTATTGTTGAGGATAGCTTTAGCTATCCTGGGTTTTTTGTTATTCCAGATGAATTTGCAAATTGTTCTGTCTAACTCTTTGAAGAATTGGATTGGTATTTTGATGGGGATTGCATTGAATCTGTAGATTGCTTTTGGTAAAATGGCCATTTTTACTATATTAATACTGCCAATCCATGAGCATGGGAGCTCTTTCCATCTTCTGATGTCTTCTTCAATTTCTTTCCTCAGTGTCTTGAAGTTCTTATTGTACAGATCTTTTACTTGCTTGGTTAAAGTCACACCGAGGTACTTTATATTATTTGGGTCTATTATGAAGGGTGTCGTTTCCCTAATTTCTTTCTCGGCTTGTTTCTCTTTTGTATAGAGGAAGGCAACTGGTTTATTTGAGTTAATTTTATACCCAGCCACTTTGCTGAAGTTGTTTATCAGCTTTAGAAGTTCTCTGGTGGAACTTTTGGGATCACTTAAATATACTATCATGTCATCTGCAAATAGTGATATTTTGACGTCTTCTTTTCCGATCTGTATCCCGTTGATCTCCTTTTATTGTCTGATTGCTCTGGCTAGAACTTCAAGAACTATACTGAATAAGTAGGGAGAGAGTGGGCAGCCTTGTCTAGTCCCTGATTTTAGTGGGATTGCTTCAAGTTTCTCTCCATTTAGTTTAATGTTAGCAACTGGTTTGCTGTATATGGCTTTTACTATGTTTAGGTATGGGCCTTGAATTCCTATTCTTTCCAGGACTTTTATCATGAAGGGGTGTTGAATTTTGTCAAATGCTTTCTCAGCATCTAATGAAATGATCATGTGGTTCTGTTCTTTCAGTTTGTTTATATAATGGATCACGTTGATGGTTTTCCATATATTAAACCATCCCTGCATGCCTGGGATGAAGCCTACTTGATCATGGTGGATGATTGTTTTGATGTGCTCTTGAATTCGGTTTGCCAGAATTTTATTGAGTATTTTTGCGTCGATATTCATAAGGGAAATTGGTCTGAAGTTCTCTTTCTTTGTTGTGTCTTTGTGTGGTTTAGGTATAAGAGTAATTGTGGCTTCGTAGAAGGAATTCGGTAGGGCTCCATCTGTTTCAATTTTGTGGAATAGTTTGGATAATATTGGTATGAGGTCTTCTATGAAGGTTTGATAGAATTCTGCACTAAACCCGTCTGGACCTGGGCTCTTTTTGGTTGGGAGACCTTTAATGACTGCTTCTATTTCCTTAGGAGTTATGGGGTTGTTTAACTGGTTTATCTGTTCCTGATTTAACTTCGATACCTGGTATCTGTCTAGGAAATTGTCCATTTCCTGAAGATTTTCAAATTTTGTTGAATATAGGTTTTTATAGTAAGATCTGATGATTTTTTGAATTTCCTCTGAATCTGTAGTTATGTCTCCCTTTTCATTTCTGATTTTGTTAATTTGGACGCACTCTCTGTGTCCTCTCGTTAGTCTGGCTAAGGGTTTATCTATCTTGTTAATTTTCTCAAAGAACCAACTTTTGGTTCTGTTGATTCTTTCTATGGTCCTTTTTGTTTCTACTTGGTTGATTTCAGCTCTGAGTTTGATTGTTTCCTGCCTTCTACTCCTCCTGGGAGTATTTGCTTCTTTTTGTTCTAGAGCTTTTAGGTGTGCTGTCAAGCTGCTGACATATGCTCTTTCCTGTTTCTTTCTGCAGGCACTCAGCGCTATGAGTTTTCCTCTTAGCACAGCTTTCATTGTGTCCCATAAGTTTGAGTATGTTGTATCTTCATTTTCATTAAATTCTAAAAAGTTTTTAATTTCTTTCTTTATTTCTTCCTTGACCAGGTTATCATTGAGTAGAGCATTGTTCAATTTCCACATATATGTGGGCATTCTTCCCTTGTTATTGAAGACCAGTTTTAGGCCGTGGTGGTCCGATAGCACGCATGGGATTATTTCTATCTTTCTGTACCTGTTGAGGCCCGTTTTTTGACCAATTATATGGTCAATTTTGGAGAAAGTACCATGAGGAGCTGAGAAGAAGGTATATCCTTTTGCTTTAGGATAGAATGTTCTATAAATATCCTTTAAGTCCATTTGGCTCATGACTTCTCTTAGTCTGTCGACATCACTGTTTAATTTCTGTTTCCATGATCTGTCCATTGACGAGAGTGGGGTGTTGAAATCTCCCACTATTATTGTGTGAGGTGCAATGTGTGTTTTGAGCTTTAGTAAGGTTTCTTTTACGTATGTAGGTGCCCTTGTATTTGGGGCATAGATATTTAGGATTGAGAGTTCATCTTGGTGGATTTTTCCTTTGATGAATATGAAGTGTCCTTCCTTATCTTTTTTGATGACTTTTAGTTGGAAATTGATTTTATTTGATATTAGAATGGCTACTCCAGCTTGCTTCTTCTGACCATTTGCTTGGAAAGTTGTTTTCCAGCCTTTCACTCTGAGGTAGTGTCTGTCTTTGTCTCTGAGGTGTGTTTCCTGTAGGCAGCAGAATGCAGGGTCCTCGTTGCGTATCCAGTTTGTTAATCTATGTCTTTTTATTGGGGAGTTGAGGCCATTGATATTGAGAGATATTAAGGAATAGTGATTATTGTTTCCCTTTCTATTCATATTTGGATGTGAGGTTATGTTTGTGTGCTTTCATTCTCTTTGTTTTGTTGCCAAGACGATTAGTTTCTTGCTTCTTCTAGGGTATAGCTTGCCTCCTTATGTTGGGCTTTACCATTTATTATCCTTTGTAGTGCTGGATTTGTAGAAAGATATTGTGTAAATTTGGTTTTGTCATGGAATATCTTGGTTTCTCCATCAGTGTTAATTGAGAGTTTTGCAGGATACAGTAACCTGGGCTGGCATTTGTGTTCTCTTAGGGTCTGTATGACATCAGTCCAGGATCTTCTGGCCTTCATAGTTTCTGGCGAGAAGTCTGGTGTGATTCTGATAGGTCTCCCTTTATATGTTACTTGACCTTTTTCCCTTACTGCTTTTAATATTCTTTCTTTATTTTGTGCGTTTGGTGTTTTGACAATTATGTGACGGGAGGTGTTTCTTTTCTGGTCCAATCTATTTGGAGTTCTGTAGGCTTCTTGTATGTCTATGGGTATCTCTTTTTTTAGGTTAGGGAAGTTTTCTTCTATGATTTTGTTGAAGATATTTACTGGTCCTTTGAGCTGGGAGTCTTCACTCTCTTCTATACCTATTATCCTTAGGTTTGATCTTCTCATTGAGTCCTGGATTTCCTGTATGTTTTGGACCAGTAGCTTTTTCCGCTTCACATTATCTTTGACAGTTGAGTCAATGATTTCTATGGAATCTTCTGCTCCTGAGATTCTCTCTTCCATCTCTTGTATTCTGTTGGTGAAGCTTGTATCTACAGCTCCTTGTCTCTTCTTTTGGTTTTCTATATCCAGGGTTGTTTCCATGTGTTCTTTCTTGATTGCTTCTATTTCCATTTTTAATTCCTTCAACTGTTTGATTGTGTTTTCCTGGAATTCTTTCAGGGATTTTTGCGATTCCTCTCTGTAGGCTTCTACTTGTTTATTAATGTTTTCCTGTGTTTCCCTAAGTGTGTTCATGTCTTTCTTGAAGTCCTCCAGCATCATGATCAAATATGATTTTGAAACTAGATCTTGCTTTTCTGGTGTGTTTGGATATTCCATGTTTGTTTTGGTGGGAGAATTGGGCTCTGATGATGCATTGTAGTCTTGGTTTCTGTTGCTTGGGTTCCTGCGCTTGCCTCTCGCCATCAGATTATCTCTAGTGTTACTTTGTTCTGCTATTTCTGACAGTGGCTAGACTGTCCTATAAGCCTGTGTGTCAGGAGTGCTGTAGACCTGTTTTCCTCTCTTTCAGTCAGTTATGGGGACAGAGTGTTCTGCTTTCGGGCGTGTAGTTTTTCCTCTCTACAGGTCTTCAGCTGTTCCTGTGGGCCTGTGTCTTGAGTTCACCAGGCAGCTTTCTTGCAGCAGAAAATTTGGTCTTACCTGTGGTCCCGAGGCTCAGGTTCGCTCGTGGGGTGCTGCCCAGGGGCTCTCTGCAGCGGCAGCAACCAGGAAGACCTGTGCCGCCCCTTCCGGGAGCTTCAGTGCACCAGGGTTCCAGATGGTCTTTGGCTTTTTCCTCTGGCGTCTGAGATGTGTGTGCAGGGAGCAGTCTCTTCTGGTTTCCCAGGCTTGTCTGCCTCTCTGAAGGTTTAGCTCTCCCTCCCACGGGATTTGGGTGCAGAGAACTGTTTATCTGGTCTGTTTCCTTCAGGTTCCTGCGGTGTCTCAGGCAGGGGTCCTGCCGCTCCTGGGCCCTCCCCCACGGGAGCCCAGAGGCCTTATACAGTTTCCTCTTGGGCCAGGGATGTGGGCAGGGGTGAGCAGTGTTGGTGGTCTCTTCCGCTCTGCAGCCTCAGGAGTGCCCACCTGACCAGGCGGTTGGGTCTCTCTCTCACCGGGTCTGGGAGCAGAGAGCTGCTGCCTCTTTATTTTCTTTAATTGAATTTTTTCTGAGAATACATAGTAATGTAAAAGTGATTTTTTTAACGATATAATTGTTTTAAAATAACAGGTATCATTCCACTGACAACCAAGAATATAATTTTAAAAGTAGTAGACTAAAGAAATATTGCCACCAAATTAAGAAAATACCTGATATCTAATAAGATAAGCAATATCATAAAAGCCATTTACTACTGTACAATGTACATGTTCAATTCAACAATCTATTACTAACAGTATACAAGCTAAAATAGACAGCTTCCTAATGCCACGGATTTAGGTATTATTTAGGGATAAATTGATGTCTTTATTTTTGGCCATTATATTAAAATTTTTGTTTTGTTTTGTTTTGTTTAGTTTTTTTGTATCTTCTCTTGAAAGATACACTTCTCAGGTGCTGCTAAACTATTTATATATATTTATATATAAACTTCTTTCTTTAGTAAGAGCAAGAAAAATAATAAAAATACAGGCTGACAAGATGACTCAGTGGGTAAGGATCCTAGTTGAAAATATGAGGATATTCTAAAAATCATTAAAAAAAAAAGACATGACACAGTAGGGTAAGTATATTACCATTACATCTATGAAGACATGTCATGATCAAAGAGAGGATATTGGAAACTTTGGGCCATATAGCTTGATGTACACAGAGAAAACAACAAAGAGAGTATAAATTAACCTAGGTCAAACGTGAGGTTCTGGTAAATAATGCTGTCTTTTCATACACATACACATATATACATACATACACACACACACACACACACACACACACACACACGCACACACACACACATGCCTTGACATAACTTGCACACATATATTCATAGAAATGAGCATGTACATATGCATGTATATTCATATGTATGCACACAGTAATTCACATAGAAAGATAATTAAAAATAAATACAATTAAAACTAACTTTTGATCATTCAATAAAGTTTATAAAATATTAAAATTTGACATGCAATCAATTTTTGAACTGCTCTATATATTGTGACTACATCATACTATATTAGGGCAATTAAACAAAAGAGATAATTCAAAATTTTTTAACTCAATAATTTTATACTCATCCAGATGCCAAGTTCTGCCATGCAGAAGGGATGTCATGACACAACTTCTGCCCCTGGAGCAGAGCTAGCAGAACATGGGCCTCCACTAGTGCCGATCATTTCTAGGCCTAAGACTTATTTGTATGATATTGTACATAATTTACTATATATTCCTCCTTCGGGAAGTATTGTCCTTGCCAAAGTTATCAGGAAATGTTCTTCCTGACAATGTTAATGACTCCACAATAATGAGAAGCAGCAAGAGTCTGGCAAGCAAGGGTATATCTCAGCAAAATGGTAAATGCTGTGACCTTCAGGATAACCCTTAAGGCTGTAGGAAGGAACCCTGAAAACCTGCGTTCAAGAATGTGTAATTTCCTAAGTATGAAAAATATAAGGATGCAATATGAATTCTATGAGGGTCTAAAAGAACAGAAGCAGATGCACTATGAGCCAGATTCTTGGAAAGATATTAAGGAAAGAGATAAAAAGATTTGGGGAATGGTGATCATAGGGAAAGATCCCACCCAGCTTTGTGCTTGCAAAGGTAGGCAGATTCCTGAGTTCAAGAAAAGCCTGGACAGAGATAGCTGGTCCAAGTGCGGTAGGAATGGTGATCCCTGATTCTACACAGGTAGCTTATTGTCTGTGCTTATAAAGGCTGCAGATCTCTGAATTCACTGCCATGATAAAATAATATACTTTTTGTCTTTTCTAATAATCAAGGGACTAAGGTTATAAAATGCTGGTTCGTGGGATAATCAAAAAAAGTCGTTCTTTCACCATTCCCAAACACACCTTCCATAGAGTATTTAGCCTTGATTTATTTTCCTTACTCTAGAATCTCACAAATTTACAAAATCTAAAATAGAACTCTACAAACTTTAAGGGAAACTGAAATGAGAAGTAATTAAACAATAAAATGGTACTTATTTAGGCTGTTAGGAGGTGTAACACAAATGACATAAATTTCAGGTAGGCTGGTATAGCAATTGGATGTTACAGATTTCAATTTAAATTTTAAAGATGAAAAACAGAGAGAATAATTATGCCAGTTTATGCAGATGCACTTAGGTAAATGTGACAAAGGTTATCATCTAACAAAGAGACTGTTTAACTTAAAAAAAATGTATGTGAAGGAGCTTTTGAAAGGGAGGACAGAAAAGAATGAGGACAACTTGGGTAAAGAAAGGAATCAGGTTGGAAGATGCCCATGATGGCACTCTCTAATATTGGACTCTTGTCCTTAAATGACAATCATATCCAGAGGTTAGGCAAGGCCCTTGGTTGAGGGATGGAGCCACTTAACTATCTCAAAAGTATTAACCCATAATTGCTCCTGTCTAAAGGAAACATGGAGACAAACTATGGAGCAAAAACTGTCCCACCTGAGGATCCATCCCAAATGCAGACACCAAATCCAGACACTATTGCTTAAGTCAAGAAATGCTTGCTGACGAGAGCCTAATATAGCTGTCTTCTGGAAGGCTCAGCCAGAGCCTGACCAATACAAATGTGGATGCTTGAAGCAAATCATCAGACTGAGCATGGGTACCCCAATGGAAGAGTTAGGGGAAAGACTGAAGAGCTGAAGGGGTTTGCAACCCCATAGGAAGAACAACAATATTGACCAACCAGACCCCCCCAGAGCTCCCAAGGACTAAACCACCAACCAATAAGTACACATGGAGGAACTCATGACTCCAGCTGCATATGTAGCATAGGATTTCCTTATCATCAATGGCATCAATGGGAGGGGAGAGCCTTGCTCCTTTGAAGGCTCTATGCCCCAACAGTAAGGAAATCCTAGGGTAGGAGGGTGGGAGAACACCCTCATAGAAGCATAGAGGAGGGGATTGGATAGGAGGTTTGTAGAGAGGGAAACCAGAGATGAATAACATTTGAGATGTAAATAAATAAAATAACCAATAAAAAAAAAAAGAAAATTAGAGTTCTAAGCAAGTAAACTGCAGACACTAATAGGATGTGCTTGTTCAACTTTATTTGTAATCCTGCCCTGATCTATACTCTGGGTTTAATATTGGCAGTCGACTCAGTCTGGCTTTGTTCAAGGAATAGTTAGGAAAGAAGAATAAGTTACTGTACCCATGAGAAGTTGTTTAGCAGTGATTAAAAATGACCTGTGAAAATGAAGTCTCAGAGTTTTGAAGGCAAAATTAAGTTCCTAGAGGTCTAAGTAAGGAAAGTGTGATGATTTAATTTAGTATTAACCGTAGCAATTTAAATTTCATTAATTCATGGTGTTCTCACTTTTAATTCACGCAGGTACTGTTTTCATTACATAACGCAATAGCAGGTTTGCAATTAACATATAATCTAGATTACCTACTATAGCATGGCATGTTGTGCCCACATGTCTCTTTTCATGTCATCTTACCTCACCTATGATTTCAAAAGTAGCAAATAGTTCTGGCATTTTTAAAGGCCACAATTACCTTACTGAGAAAGTGATCATGGTGGCTCTCAATTTTACAGTAGCCTCAAAAATAATTGCATATCTAAAAATAAACCGAAACAATTAAGTGAAACATCATTAAAGTTTGGACGCAAATGCTTTGGCAATTTTTGTAGAGTTAATTTGACTTTTTAAATACTTCTTGATTTTTATTTTCCAAGTAAATTGGAATTTAAATAATGATGTAAAACTTACAGATAATCAAGTTTTATGAAGAAAACAAGCTACTAAGCCAGTGCGAATAAAACTGTGCTTATCAAAGTCTACAACATAAACATGACAAACACCTTTGAGTTTTAAGTTATTAGCAAATACTAGCAGAAGGAAAATGTCAGTACCTGACAAGGTACAGAAGATGCCAAAGTGAAATTTCCCAACTCAATGGAATAGTTATTGTTCAGTTCTACAAAAAACAAAGTTTATGTTTTTTTAAATTGATGGGTAGCTTTTTCAAAGCTTCTTAAAAAGCATTTTTAAAATTCTTCAAATTGTCTTTGAAAAACATAAAGCAATTTAGAAAGTATATTTTTATGTGTAGCTTTATGTAGTCTAGAAATAACCCACTGGTGAACCCTGTTCATTTATCAATGAGCAATTTGACTCACTCATAGACAATTGGATGGCATAATATACTCACAGTGTATTTAATCTATTTTAATATTTTTTACTGTCTTTTTGACCCATTACTGAAGGATAAAAATTAGATTGCACATTCCCAGAAGGAAAAGTTATTATCATTATGACCCAGCTATAAATCTTGCTACACAGAACAGTGACTTTCTGCAATAGTGGTACAAATGCTACAAAAAAAAACAAAAAACAAAAAAAAAACAAAAAAAACAAAAACAAAAAACCTACTATTTTGTTGGATGTAAAACCTATTCCATGAGATAGAAACCATACCTAACACTGTTAAAGTGGCCAAGAACCTGATTTAGATTGGTCCCTTATGAGCCGGAGTTGGCAGAGGGAATCCAATGCTATTATTCTGCTACAGAAACTTGACACGTTCACATGCTGAAAGGCTTAACAGTGTCCCAATACCCCCTGAAATATCTCATGATTTCTATGGGTTAAAGTGTTGTCAAGAGTTAGTTATGATCTCCGCTAAATGTGGGACATGGATGTATCACAGAAATGGCTGAAGGGGATCAAATGTGAGGCTTGGGATTGGCTCTGAGCAACTGGAAGGACCCTTACCTTTATTTCTGATGATGAGAGCCTCGTGTTCTTGCTGGCGCTATTTAAGTTATTTAAGTGTTTTCTCATCTACAGACAAATAAAAATTAGTAGGAAGTTTTCAAGGGTGATTTTCAATGGCTTTGACTCCTAGTAGGTAAATTTTATCCAGTCACAACCACTTAGGGGTATGGGGGCTCCATCTAGTAACCTATTTTAAATAATTAAAACAGACTGAAAGTGAATCTGTGTCTTTTCCATGATCAATAAAAATATTGTAGTTATGCATCGGGGTCGGGAGGTCACCCTTCAAGATGTTCAGGTGCTGGGCCATAGAACAAAGAGCTGAACCAGAGACATAAAATTACTGGTAGAAATAGAGACTATTATTAAGAGAACATTTTGAAGAAATGAAATGGGTTATAAAGCTGGAACGATGGAAAGGTCAAAGGTCCTGAACCAGGTAAGTCCTTACCCTTTTCTGAGTCATTCACAAAGCTTTACTGAATTTGAAATCTGTAGGCTTTTGTGTAGTTTACTCTGGCCTTCACCTGTAGCCTGGGTGGGGAACATTTTCAGTCTTTCTCTTTGTCCTTAGTTTCTTTCATATGTTAATGGAATGACCCTTGGCTTCCGCACCCCCATTCATTCTCTACATTTGCAAATGAAAAGTCAACAATTCATTTAATTTTACCATCTCCCTGTTATTTGTGAAGGAAGCTCTAATGTTGAAAGAGAGATGCTCTTAAAGAAGGTCCACAAGTCAAAGTGCTTGAGGGAAGCCCATAGCTAAAAACTAAAGGGGAACTAACTCCACCAGCAACCACATATGTATGCCAGGCTCTGAAGCACAGAAATTGGGAAAGAACAAATACTGAAAGCAATTAAAAAACTAGCTCACGGTTTTTAAGCTCCTGAATTAGCTTATTAGATATGAATACATTTTCAGAAAACGACATTTTTTTAATTTTTCTTTCTTCTTTTTATATCATATACACACACAAATACACATACACTTGTATTGATAACTTGAAATAACACATTTTTGTTTCAAAATAAATAGTATAAATGATTTAAGATTAATATTTTGCCATGATAATAGGAAGGGAATTATCTTCAATATCACATATATTAGAAAGAACTTAAGGTAGAAGTTTCTTCATACTGAAGGAGAAGTAAAATAGACCTACAGTGCCATCTATCTTTCATTTAAATGTTGCTTTTCTATTATTTTATAATGGATTTCTTTCTTTTTTAGACAAATTTGAAATAGTAATTTACTATGGAAAGTTGGTTTATTTTCTCTAGCATTCTTATGAAAATTTAAAAATCATTACAATATAACTTTTAAAGACTACTTTTCTGTTGGTCCTTTTTACAAAGCCATAATAAGAATTTGTACCATTCTTTCTTGTACCTATTAAGGTAATTATGATGGGTGTATCATAAAAATCTTAAGTAAAGGTGCATGCGGGAATTCCTGTATCATGAGTTTCTGCATCAATGTTTTTCCATCTCTCAAAAAGGCTACTATATCTCATGACAGCTTTTCAGTACATGTTTGTTAAGTGTGGACTGGGGCACCTTGGTCTTCACAACCTTGAGCTCCTCAATATTTTATTTACATAGAATATCCATGGAATTCAGCAGTGATCCAGTGATTCTGTGGTGAGATATGCTTCGCTTTGACCCACTTTCTTGTGTCTTTGCAATGATGAGAGTTTGTTTTGTATGGCAACACCAAGACCCTGTCTAAGAATTTTTAAAAGTTACAGATTACTGGAGAGAGCAAATTTGAAAGTCCCCAAATATCTTACTGCCCATAGGAAAGCATGTTAAACTATTTAAATATTATTAATACTTCTTTCAACAATTTCTTCCTAGTCCTATGCAGCTTGTGTATTCCATCCAGTCTTTTCTTCTGATTTTTATTTTATGCACTATTCAGTTATTTCATGTTGTAGAAACTATACTACCAGGTTTTATTAATTTTCCATTAATTTTTTTCAAAGTTTCCATCCCATATGGAAGTCACCTCCTGAAGACTTATCAAATGCATAGCAACATTTAATCATTAAAAATTTGCATAATATTAAGCTACAGATATCCTTGTTGAAAAATTTCTCCTCCAGGTATAAAACGCTGACTTCCTATATTATCTCATTCTGCTCTTGTAAATAATTATCACATTGAAAATTGCAACAACTTACAAATAAATATATTCCTTTCCTTTAATGTTCATGCCTCTAGTATAATTTTGCTATTGTATCATTGTAAGGCTCAGATTTCTTTTTATAATTTTAAAATTTCTCTATGTAGCTATTGTTTATTTTACTAAAGTAAACACAAACTGGGTCATCGCCATCTCTAATTAGAAAAGTAAGAATATTATGTATGATGAAATTTGACTCTTATAAGTTTGGCCCATTTATTTGATTCATGATTTATTATTTATTTATTAAAATTTGACTGGCAAAGTATTGTTCTTTTATGTCAAACAGAGAAAAAATGGACTTTAAGTTCATGCGTTCTTTGAGACAACCAAATATTCATTATTTGGAAACCAACTAAATCATCGAGCATTTAATACTTATATAAGCATACAAAAGGGATTTCTTAATAAATATTTAATACAACATTTGAAACTCACAGAATTTCTTAAAAAAACATAATAAAATTGAAAACAATGTGATCACAGTACAATATCTTTACATTTTTTTCAATGAGGATGTGACTAAAGTCAATTTCTAAAAGGCACATTTGTTAAACCAGCCATGAAGGCTATTCACAGAATCCAATCATGTTTGTGAAAATGGAAAAATAAAGTGAATGTAAAAAAAACTGAACTTTTAAAGGTATTAGCTTAAAATTAAACCAACGGTTTTAGTCCTTGGAAACAACAGGATGAACTTCTATAGTGAAGTAAAAAACAAGGCATATTCCAAATAGTTTTCCTTGGCTCCTGAGGAGTTGACAGATGTTACCAGCACTACTCATTGGAGTCTGCTTAAGAAGTCAATGCTGAATTGGTAATGATTGAATAATTAGCTTCTGTGAAAAGCCTGCAGGAACATCCACAAATAACAATATTTTCAAGGAGCACAAGAAAACACAAATTTAGTACAAGCTGAGATGGAATTCGCTAAGTTCTCTCACAGGAGAACACTATATGTGGAACACAAAAGAAGCTTAATTTCATGTCCCTCTTAATAAAAAGGCTCTACCTGTCCCTCTAGAGCAAAATCTGGTTTTTAGAGCAGGCTCCCATCCCTCTAGATCAGGCTCCTGGACTCAGAGGACTCAGGGTACTCTAAACCCTTGCACTAATCTCTACGTGCATTTTTACCTAGGGCCAAAACAGAGCTTCTCCACTGATATCTCCTTTGAAACTTTATACCTCCATTAATTCATGAATTTAGCATCCAATTATCTTGCCCAAGCAATGTTTGTTATCAATCAAAATGTTCCTGTGCCCTTCATACTTAATTTTTATTGTTTCTTAATTGCCGTCAGTTTTTCATTATCCCACTGAGGACACCAGTACTGCTTGATGGTTACCAGCCAGTTCAATTGTCCTTGTGTACACTGTTCAAGCTTATAAAAGTCTTATTTACTTTATTTCCCTCCTCTGGAAAATTCTTCCGAATCAATGAGAAAATGTTCTAACAATAGAGACATCTTTTTCCGAGGCTCTTGGATATCTTATCTACTGCCTGATCTGAGTTGATATCACCAGAGATAAATCAATCCCTGAATCCAGTTGAATGTAGATGCTAATACCCAATTTGAAAGCTAGAGTGTTGTTGGAGTAATCATAAATGAAAAGAAAGTGTGTGGTAGCAATAAACCATGAAATAACATAATTGGGAGGCAAGCATAAAAGGGATGGGAAAGAAGAAGGGGTAAAGAGGCACAACTCATGCTGAAATGCAGGTTATTTTTAATGCATTTATATTTATTTTTAAATATACTATTGGCTTATTTGGATGGTAGTATGTTTATTCACTTTAAGCTGTGATCATTGTGATCACAGCTTCCCCTCCCTCCTATCCTTCCAGGACCTACCTCTCATCTACCTCACCCATCCAAACCTCCTCTCCTCCTCAGAAGAGAGGAGCCTCTCATAGATATTAACCAGCCTTTGCATATCGAGTAGCAGTAAGACTAGGCACATTTTCTATTAAGACTAGACAAGGCATCCCAGTTAGGAGAAAGGGATCCAAAGGCAAGCAACGGAATCAGAGACAGCTGTGTTCCCATTGTGAGAAGTCCTACCTGAAGACCAAGCTGCACAAGCTGCACAATATGTGTAGAGAACCAATATATATCTTACATAGGTCCATTCCATGTATGCTTTCTGGTTGGTGATTCAGTCTCTGTGACCACCAATGAACCAAAGGACCCAACTAAGTTGATTCTGTAGGTTTTCTTGTGGTGTCCTCTGATTCCTTCAATCCTTTTTCCTCATTGTCAATGGGACTCTCCAAGCTCTGTCAAATACTTGGCTGTAGGTCTCTGAATCTGTTTCCCTCAGTTGCTGGGTAAATACTCTGATGATAGTTATGCTAGGTTCCTGTATACAAATATAGAGGTGTATCATTAATAGTGTTAGGAGTGGGCTCCCTCTTATGGCATGCATATTATATCAAGTTGGACCACTCATTGGTTCGTCATTCTGTCAATTTCTATTTCATCTTTTACCCCTTCATATCTTGTAGGCAGAAGAAATTGTGGGTAGAAAGTTGTTTTTTTTTTTTTTTTTTTTTTTTTTTTTTGCTGGTTTGGTATTCCAATTCCTCCACTGGAAGTTTTGCCTGGTTATAGGAGATGACCATTTCAGGTTCTATATTCCTCATTGCTAGAATTCTTACTTGTGAGTTTCCATTGTCCTAGGTTTTTAGCTTGTTCTAGAAGTGCCTCCTTCTGTTTCTGTTGTCTCCCAGTTCTGTCTGCCTCTGTTCACCCCTACTTGATCCCTCCTATTCCTAATCCTCAGTCCTCACCCTCCACCAACCCCCAATGTCTATTCCATTTCTCCTTCTCAACTTCTCAAGCTTCCCCCTTGAGCTCTCCTTGTTACTTAGCTCCTTTGGATCTCTGGATTCTGTGATGGTTATCCTATACTTTATGACTAATACCCACTTATATACCATGTGCATACCATGTTTACCTTTCTGAGTCTGGATTACCAGATTCAAAATGATCTATTCTAGTTCTATCCATTTGCCTGCAAATTTCATGATGTCATTGTTTTAATAGCTGAGTAATATTCATTGTACAAATGTACCACATTTTCTTAATCCATTCTTCGGTTGTTTCCAGTGAAAACTGAAATATTATCGTAATACTTTACCCCCTAACTTTGGTTCTGCCTTCCCATCCCCCACTACATTCCCTTGACACCCTCCCATGTTTACCTACTCTCAAGTTAATAGTCATATATTCATTGATCATTATTGTTTTATATATGTGCACATAATATGTGATATAAATATATCCTGCTGAGTCAGTCAGTTATTTCTGTGTAATGTTTTAGGGATAACCACTCTGCATTGGACAACCAATAAGGGCCTTTTCCCTGTGAGATATTCATTTTTCTTCTCTCAACAGTCATTAGCCCTTTGTAGTTCTTTGTCTAGGAATAGACCCCAGGGAACTTTCTCTTTCCATGTTAACAGGTCCATTGATCTTCCTTTGCCTGGCATTTAGACTTCTAAAAGTTGCAAGTGTTGACCTTGTTATTCTCTCATTTCTAGGGAAGAATGTTTCCTAGCAGACTTTCCGGTATTTTTCCTATTTTCTCTTCTCTCCTCTCCTCTTCTCTCCTCTCCTCTTCTCTCCTCTCCTCTCCTCTTCTCTCCTCTCCTCTCCTCTCCTCTCCTCTCCTCTTCTCTTCTCTTCTCTTCTCTTCTCTTCAGCAATACTAAACTGAGCTATCTAAATGGGTTTAAAGAGTGGGAAGTTATGCTTGATATTGGAAATATAGCCAGTTTCCTGAAGCTAGTGAAGTCATAGACCTTAGGAAAATTTACACTGCCTCATTGCTAGAACAGTCCAATTCTTTACAACATTATATATTTACCATTATATCCACAGGTAAGTACAGCTTCACATGTAAAAGTAATTGTTATATACTTCAGACAATGGCTGACTTGAGAGTTGTACCCCCTAAGACATTTCAGACTCTGAAATTTATTGCGGAATAAGAATGCTTTTTCTAGTTCTTTCTGAACTCAGTTTGCTGCTTCAACTCAGATATTCTGGCACAATCTCCCCTCAAAGCTGACTGATTCAATCTGACTGTTTTAGCATCTCACTGAATCGCTCTGATTGGCTGCAAATAGTAAGACATTATTTACCATACAAATGACTGAACAGAGTACGATCTAAACTCTGTATGAGAATCTGATGCAGACGTGATCATTGTTGAATGTGGTCAGGTAAATATGCCTGTTGACAGTTAGAGGCTGTCTTAGTTAGGGTCTTATTGCTGTAAACAGACACCATGACCAATGTAAGTTTTATAAAGGACATTTAATTGGGGCTGGCGTACAGGTTCAGAGGTTCAGAGGTTCAGTCCATTATCATCAAAGTGGGAGCATGGCAGCATTGCAGTATCCAGGCAGGTATGGTGCAGGAGGAGCTGAGTTCTACATCTTCACCCAAAGGAAGCCAGGAACAGATTGAGCGTTCCCAGGCATTTAGGAGGAGGGTCTCCATTCTCTTCCTCACAGTGACACACTTCCTCCAACAAGGCCACACCTCCTAATAGTGCCACTCCCTGGGCCAAACATATTGCAAACCATCACAGAGGCAAATTCTATTTTGAAGGAAAATTACACAGTGCATTCTTGTTATGTATTGTTCCTGGTCAGTCTCCCCTCCAAATTGACTGATTCAGTCTGACTTCTCTCAGCTTTTCACTGAATTGCTCTGTTGGGCTGCAATCTAACTCTGACAATCTGTCCTAATTTTCTAGCTTCTTTTTATTCTTTGACTCAGTCTGTCTTCGTTTGTATCTAGCTTGTTCTCTCTGCAACCTGTCTCTGTAAAACTGTCCCTATGAAAACTGTCTCTGAATGTCATGACCTGAACTCCTTCAAAATCCACTCCACTGCACTAACTCTTAACTCACTAATTCAACCAAAATGATTGACTGCAACTCAGAGATCTGCGTGCCTCTGCCTCTTGAGTGCTGGGATTAAAGGCATGCACCACCACATCTCTATCTAAGCTTTTCTTTACCTGAAACCTGCAGTATACCAAGCTGGTCTTAAGATCTGCTTGCCTATGTTTCCTGAGATTAAAGCTGTGCCTGAATTCCAGCTGAATCACACAGACCTAGAAGACCTTTGGATGTCATCCCTTGTCAGAAAAGCCATGATGTTGCTGAATTAAAGTTCCTCTACACTCACCACTAACCAAAGTATTCTCTTTTTAAAGCAAGTGGAAAACAGAAGAGAAAAACAAGACTGGATACAATGAAGGAACTCATGGGCAGCCCAGCTCTGATATACACAATGTAGTTTCTTTTCTTTTTCTTCCTTTCTTTCTTCTTTCTTTCTTTCCTTTCTTCCTTTCTTTTTGTTCTTTTTCTTTCTTCTTTCTTTCTTTCTTTCCTTTCTTTTTTCTTTTTCTCTTTCTTTCTTCCATCTTTCCTTCCTTTCTTTCTTTTTCTTCTTTTTCCTTTTTTTGTTCTTACTCTACTCCTTTCTTCCTCAATTTTCTTTTCTCTTTAAAACATCATTTTATATAATCCATGATAACTTTGACTTTTCTGTGTAGCAGAGGATTGTTTTGAATAGCTGTCCTTCCTTTTTTTGTGTACCCATGATAGGGCTATAGGAACAGGCCACACATCCAGCTGTAATGCATTGCTAGTAATACTTCAACCACCCCAAGAAAGATCTTTGAAGTCAAATAGTAAGACTTTATTTACTGTACAAATGTCTAAACAGAGTACGGTCTGAACTCTATAAGAATCTGACCTAGATGGGGTCATTGTTGAATGCGGGCAATTAAATATACCTGTTGACATTTAGAGGCAAGTTCTAATTTGAAAGAAAATCACTCAATGAGGTCTTGTTACGTATTGACTTTTGCTCCTTACCTGATTCTGACTGTATTGAGGTCTCAGTATAACACAGTATCAGTACACATGATATCAATGTTAAGATGTATCTCATAAAGAGGCAAAAATGATAGACAATAAGTTCCCTCACCACCAAAATATTAGTCTATTAAATTACTAACAGAAAGTCCTAAATTAAAAGCTTAAGTATTTACTAGCATTAGTACCATAAAAAGATTTAACAACGAATGTTATTATTTGAGCAGAAGCATTTGGAAACTTAAAATACCTTTCATTAAAAGTATTTATTTATATGTGTACTTCTTTGTGGTTATTCATTTATTTGAACTCATATTTATCAGGTGCTATAAAATTATTTTCAAAAATTAAGCTAGACTTTACTTTCTATTCATTAAATTAAAGATTTAAACAATATATAATCCTCACTGTATCTTAGCCCAAAGGCCAAGAAGCGATCCTCACTGTATCTTTTTGTAGACATTAAGATTCATCTTAGATTCTATTAGAAAACGTATCTTTCCTAAACAACAACTCCAGCCCTACTAATTATCATTAATTCAGAGTCTGGGCATTATTCACTAAAGAGAACAGGAACTGTCCTTCATATCATTTTCTTATAAGCCTGAATATTTGGAGGAAGGCCTTCTTAGAGTATTGCATATTTGTGGCTTTTCTGCACCTTATAAAGATACCACTGTTTTGTAGTAGATTCTAAACAAGCCAGTTAAACCTGAAGGTTCTGGTATGTGACTGAGCATCTATTCAGATGTCCCCATTACATAGCTGTTTCTTCTATGATGTTGCATTCCCTCCTGGGAGAGGAGAGGTCTCTTCTATCATAGAGCTATAGAAACTTAGTAATTTCTGAAAGTTGCAAGAGTAACAAGGCCATGAGTTAATCGAATGGTAACATTACTGAAGAAAGAACATTATCTGGTTTAGCTGCTTCCAAACTGGCCAGAGGATGTCATTTTCATGAGTTACCACAGATACTTTCTGTAAGGGGCTCCTGAAAGTCGTCACTCACTTATGGTATTTTAAGCGATGCCAATGTAATCACTGGCTCACTAAATGAGACTTAAGTGGGCTTATTTCTCTGGTCTATTATCAGTGCCCTAGCTTGGATCAACAGACATATTTTTTTATGTCTCCCAATGAACAGACGACACAGAATGGCCTTTAGGATATTTTTGCTAGCATCAAGTACAGTACAACTACTAGCATCATCTTTTATCCACAGGAGGAATATAAAATAGTTACAAACAATATTTTAGAAATCTGTATACTCAGATAACTTAGAGTCAATTTACATTCGTGGTATCTGTTCATTAGTTTGTGGTGTGTGTGTATGTGTGTGTGTGGGTGTGTGAGTGTGTGTGTGTGTGTGTGTGTGTGTGTGAGATGAAGGAAAGAGCAAAAGACCATATATGCACAAAATATGCAATGCTTCCTCAGTTTTAATCGGTATAATTGATAATATAAACAATGACTCGTGTTATCCAGATTAATGAAAATGAATTTATCATTTATGCAGATGACAGTACAACATCTATTAACATCATTTTTAAATTTAAAAACATACATTTTAGACCAGTTTCTGAATTATAGAGAAATTGAGTCTGTAGTGTTCAAAGTATTAGCACACTCTGTTTGCTTATGAAATTGTCCCTAAAATTAATGTTTTGAGCTACTATTATGTTGATTTAATTACTAATGAACCCACCTAGACAGATTAAAATAACTCCAATGTGAAGGTTTAGTCTTAGGGCCTTGCATGCTCCTGTGCCATACAGGATGCTGTATCTACCCCCACTCCTGTATTACAAAGCAGTTTCACCTTCTTCTCTCCCTCTGAACTCATGGGGACCATATCTGCACAGATCTGATTACTGTCTCCATAACTTTGCTCACCTTCCCCGTAAATGAAAATCTCCTAGAAAGTGACAGCTTTAATCATCCATACGTATTGAATTTGTCACTTTCCCCTGCTACAATCATGCTTGATGACTTATGCCTGAAATCTTATCACTTGGGAGCTCGAGGGAGGAGGTTCAGGAGTTCCAGGTCACCCTCAGTGACCTACCTATTTCAACAACAGCAGCCTGGGATAAATAAGACCATGTCTCTAAAAGCATAAAGTGTTTTCTTTCTGAAGAGGGTGGCATTTCCTCTTGCATTTTTTTCTTAAAAAGTACTTCATATGTGTTTAGTGTATGGATAGTGATTGCTACTCTTTTATTTCTTATACCTAAATATTGGTTCCTTCATCAATTTTACTTGCACTCCACAGTTAAAAGTCCTTTTCCTCTGATTTTACTTGGATGACTGTATCTGTCCGGATCAGAAGTTATTCCCTGAGATTCGCAGTCATTTGAGACCCAGACTTATCAAAGATGTTTTCTACTTCTGTGTCAAAGATTTTTCCAGACTTTTGAGTATTGACTCGTTCTCAAATTTTCTATCTAAATACTCACATTATGCTGCCTGTCTTATTTTGCTTGTCTTATAATTAAAGTCCTAGTCTCCAAAGCTGAAACCAATCACCAGGTATTGTTTACGAATGCTGACTTCTTTGAGAGGAAGAACACTGAGATGTCCTGTAAACCAGAAATCTTTCTCTTTTCCTGTTTCCCTTTTTCCATTACCACAGTCAGTAAAACTTAAGAATTTTTTTCCCTTAAAGTCCACCAGAGAAATCAGTGCCTTGATATCCCAAAGCCTGCCATAAAACCTAGAGATATTACATTAACCTTCTCTGTCTTACTTTTCTATGAAGCACCAAGTAATAATGAAATTGTCTGAGCTATCTTGTCAGATAGATTAAAAAAAAAGTCTCATTGCAAAAGCAGGCCAGACTCAAGAGGAAACACTACACTAGGATGCCAGGAGTAATCAGACCAGGCAGTCCTAGCCATTTCTCTAGAGCCTAAGACATGCCTTGTGTTGTTCAATCTTAATTTTACACATTGTTCACTTGCTTCCTCCCCAGTGTCTTTGTCTCTTGACTTATGCTGGCTGCTGACTCTAACGTTACTCACATTTTGATGAAATAAATCTATTTTGTTTTTTTCCCCCACTGTCTGCTTATGGCTACAGAAGTGTCAGTGATGACCCTTGTGATGAGGAGAACAGGTTACATATTCTACCATAGTGTGTTGGGTCTATTTTTTTTTTATTTTATTTTAAAATTTGAACTATCTCTGTCCTGTCCTAGCTTGACCTGATATATACTTTGTGCCTCCAGGCTTCATCTCTTTTACTTTTATTGCTATTATGTCAACAAAGTATTTAGTGTTGAAAGTTAAATACAATGTATATGCAATGGGGGCTAAGGGAATCAGAAGTTTCCAGGGAAATTTCGGGCTACCTTCTAAGACTTATACTGTTAACATTTTCTACAGCTTGGCTGCTAAATATTTCAGTTTGTGTCACTTCAGTTTTGTTTCATTTTGTGCATTTCCCAAGAATGTCTTGAATCTGTTTGCTGCCGATCTCTGTCACAGCCAACTTTTGGAGCTCTGTTAAAGCCCTGGGGAGGAAAAACCTTGTCTATGCCCAAGATTAATGTAGGCCTGCTTACGTGGTATACACTCCCTATGGTGTTAAGGTATTTCCTAGCCCATTTCTCCACAAAGCATTGCTAGAAAGAGGAGACCGAAGCTGGCTAACAATACTTTTTCTAGGTCAGATACAATTCTTGGAAGTAGCTTCCTTTGATGAGAAGCCCACTTTCCTGAGAACACCTTTTGACATTTTCAAATTGCTTCTTTCCTGAGCTTTCTGCTAGAGCGCTCGCGCGTCTTTGTCTCCTCTCTCATCCGTAAGAACCTTGTGAAGTTCTAGTAAAACCCATGCCGTTTAAAGACTCTATGTCAGAGTGGCCCCAAGATCTCCAGACAATAGGCATGCATCGCCCAGCAATTGCTCACTCCTGCTTTAATTTAAACGGTCCTACCAGCTATGGCTCCCATGCTTTTGCTGCGGCTGACCTGATCTCATGATGATGCTGAATTTGCTTGCCTTTCAATTGTCGGGATGGTGGTTTTTTTTCCTATGACCTCATTTCACTTAAGAAAGGAAGATAGACACTAGCTGGGCGCGTGTCTGTTTTAATTTTAGTGCAGTAGCAATGAATTCCTTTTTTCTATATGTTTAAGTGGAAATCACACAGGACACAGTTTTCTTGCTACAGGCCTTAAGCAATTGGATAAAAGACTGGTGATCATCTTCCTTTGCTATATTCATCAGTCGAAGTTTAACCACAAGGCTGCTTGTTCGTTTATGTGCATGAGAGCTTATATTTATTGATTTTCCATCAAGTATAAACCTTAATAAATTATATATTAACTAGTCATTGCATTATTTTTATGACTTTATATTTTCAGTATTATTTACTACAATTTTGATTACTTAGCTCAGAAAATATATCTGTAGAAGACTTCAGTATATACCTCACTTATATTCATTAATTTTAATTCATTAAGCAGATCATTCTAGGCACCTTGGTATAACTAATATGTGCTTATAAAATTTAGAATTTTTAAATATAAAAGCATTGCTTTATTTTTGAAGTACTATTAGTCATAAAGCTGAATATAAGTCTTGTTATTTTCAGTACACTAAAGATAAAACCTGCATTTATATCCTTTACCTGCATATGTTCTGCTAAAGACACATGGTTCTCTGTGCACTAAAGATACTGCTTTCATAACTAGCTTCCTCCATTTTTTAAATTTTATTTTAAGGGATACGAATCAGTTTCACACAATGTGCTACGGTACTCTGACCCACTGGAAAGAAGTCCTTTGACAAATAGGTATAGTAAATTGAAATAAGTCAAACATGCTATTGTATTTATGAGTAAATCTATAATTCTGGAATCAGTGAGACTATTATTCTAAAGAGTAGACATGCTTGCTTTATTGTTACAAGATACGGCATTTGGGGGACAATAGATTGATCCTTGCAGATTGTCCAATGTGTTCTTTCATTTAACAGGGATTCCTGCAAAGTTCACTGAGCTGTGTTTATTTCCATATCCCTTCCAAAGCCCTTGTTCACCTCAGCTAGACTGCACTGCCTCCCTGGTCTCCTCTGCTATTCCAACACCTCACCCTCCCAACTCATTCTCAAAAGCTGTCCATGTTACCACAGCTCCCTTAAAACTGCACCATATCTCATCCTGCATTGTTTGAAGCTCACATATGTGTAAGTAACTTGTTAGGAATAATAGTCTAACTTAGATTTTTCTTACTTTGCAAATTTATCTGACCCTTTTTAATAATTTGCATGGAACATCTTTTTTCAATTTGCTTAGAACATTCAACTCTAAACCCAGACTTGCAATGTCTTCTGTTTACCCCCAGGACTGTAGCAGTATGCATTAGATATTTTAACTATGTAAAGAATTGACTCATGGTTTTAGAATGTTTAAACCATGGCTACTTGGCCCAGGGCTCTCGGGAAGAACACCAGACTGGCAGAATTGCATTGAAGAAGAGAGCTATTCACTTCATGGTACATGGAGGAGCTGACACAGTGGAGGGAAGGATGGGCGATTGTGTCCTGAATGATGTAAGCCTGGTGACCTAAGTCCTTCGATTATGTTCCATTTCCTAAAGTAGGCTCTATAACTTCCCAAAGCATTCACAGTTGCACACGATCAGACACGCAAAGCATGAGGTTCAAGGAACGAATAGTCTCCAATCAATAACAAATGACTTCTTCTGTACAATGTAGAAATTGCACGCTTACCATTCAATAATTAGCCTAAAAGTTAGTGATGGCAAAAGTGAAGGCACTCACTGCTTCTTACAAAGCTGTAGGTTTACTGAGAGGGAGGTCGCTTTGGCCTGTGTCGTCTTCAGAGGATCTCAGTTTTCTCCCACGGATTCAGTTAGGCTTCCCTGTTCTTTATCAACACAAGTGACATTTCCGTAATGCCTGTCCTCTACCCTGAAAGCCTTTTATCCCTCCTGGGATGAACTAGGGTTTTCCATACAGGGGACAATGTCCAAACCAAAAGCTCCCTCACACGGTTTGCAACTCCTTATGTGTGGCTATCTAAGCTATTTCTAAGTAAAAATCTAATTCCTGCCCCTTGGCGCATATAAGCAAAATAAGAACCAAGTGCATATAAAGAATGGAAATCAAGCCCGTGCTTCAGTAACAGTAGCGGGAAATCCAAACCACAAAAGGAATTCAAGAAATTATTTCATGCTCCTTTGAAAATAATCTGCCTCATGAAATCATAATCTTACTTCACTTCCTGGTCCCTGAGAAAGAACATCATAAAACTGTTTCATCTACAAGCTTTGCATGGTTTGGAGTCTTCATAGAATGTGTCCTGTTCCCCACTGTCATTGATTATATGCTAATTATGCACAATTAATATACTATACCCATTTATGGATTGTATTTATAATTATCTTAAATTAGAATCGAGTTGTCTCCATGCTCACACCAGTATAGTCAATAGTCACTATTGTACATACTGAACTGACTAAGCTCGTTTATGTAAATGAATGACTAAGGGTATCTGGAGGAGGCACATATGTTTTGTGGGATTAAAACTCTTTGAAATGTTAAATAGCAAATTTTAATATCTAGATATAAAGTGAGTATTGATACAGCATTCACAGACAAAATTTTACTTCCTTGACAGTTACATAGTAACATATTTCGACTTTTGTAAAAGAAATTGAATGCATTAAATTTGAAAATAGTGTATATAAAAAGAAGATAAAATAAAATTATTTTGAACTAGGAAATAGGATGCGCCTTTTAGACTCTCATTTTACTCGTTCCATAATGTGCTTACTCTTTGATAAAAAGATAAGAGGACTGTGAGCTATTATATTTTATCTCCAAGTATAGGACTCACCCATCTTCCTGGCTGTGAATCCTGAAACGTAACAGTCACTGTCCTGACAAAATAGCCCCACTGGTGCACTAATGGAGAAAACACTTTGGGGTTAATTAACCACTCCCTGATTGGGTTTAAGGTCCACTTTATAAGGTGAAACCTGCATCTGCCCTGTTAGCAGGGCGGAGAGCCCTGAAGAGCAGCCCTATGGTGGAATCTACAGTGGTGGTTTTAGCAAATGGTTATAATATTGAGCCAATTCCCAAGGGCTTGCTATTGCCTTTCTCCATCATCCTAAACATTTCTGTTTTTCGGTAGATGTTAACACCAAGACTCACAACTGATCAAGGAGACTGTAGGATGCTCAGCTGGACACAGGCCATCTGTATAAACTTCCTCCTCCCTGGTTTCAGTGATTATCGTAGAAAAGAGAGCATGATGATTGTAGCAGATTGAGGCCTCAGTGGAGAATGCATGGGCGAGGGGAAGAGGAGACTAAACGCCAGTTGATGAGTGACATAAGCAAGAAGTTACACCTGGATCAAGAGGATGGAGCTGTTGTAGTTAATAGTAACCGAGAGGTGGGAAGTTAGGTGTTTGTTTGTTTGTTTGTTTGTTTGTTTTTGAAGAGTCCAAACACTCACAAGTATTTTTGAGTTTGTCTTCTGACATACTCAATTCAATGAGTGCTTTTTGTAGAAATACAAACTAAGTTCATCCAAAGAGAATAATACTATATACATATATATATATACACACACACACATATATATATATATATATATATTTATATATATATATAGGCTGTGATGAAATGATATTGGATAGAAGGTTACAGGCAGACACAGTGGGGATTCTGAGAGGAACAAGGATCCATACTGGGAAACAACACCTGCAATCGGGACTTGAAATGTTAGAGCAATATCTGATCTTGGAAAGACTGTTGTTTGCAAAAAGATGTTCCTTAAGTAGTTCAATTCCAAATAAAAATAGGACACAAAATTTAGCTATATGAATGCCACTAAGGCTGAGAATAGATGCTATAAATGTCTATAAATCAACTTAAGAATTAATAATTATATATTCAGTTACTTGTAGAATTTATAACAAAATAAATTTTAGATAATTTCATATTACCAAAGTCAAAATTTTAATATCAACATTTGTTCAAAGTATCAAATATATCGATCGAGGAAAAAATATATAAGATATAATCAGTGTTGCCAATGTGTCATTATTTTCTTTAAAAAAAATTCTTCATGAATACAAAGTACAAATTTGCATATAACAACACATAATCTAATTACTTAATAGTTTTTATTATGCTTAATCACATTATAGCTTTAATTTTACTATTTCTTCCTCACAGAGCTGTTAAATATTTAGTCATATTTTCAGTAGCCTGAAGCTTAGATCAAGTGGAAAATAATTGTCACAGTGCCTTTGTGAAGAGATTACCAAGATGTGAACCGCGTTGTTAAGTTACTCATCTTCCAGCAGATGGCGGCCTTACAACAGGTATTGTCTGATTTTACATGTACTTAGAGAAAATGGATATGTAAAACCCTTTGTGTTATTGAAGCCAAAGAAGCACCACCAGCACGTTACCTACATTCCTTTCCCAAGTCTCCAACGAGGAATCTTCACATATCTGTAATAAGTTGCTTCATTTCATGAGAATTCTGGAGAATTCCAGTCTGCAGCTGTAATATGTATACAAAAGCAACTCTTTACTGAGTTATTTTGCCTTAGATTCCTATCTGACTCTGGTAGTTTGCTTATTCTCAGCAAAATAAGGCAGAATTTATATGTTTTTCCTTGACTTCTTTTTTTTTTACTTTTTTACATCCCCCTCCCCCCTCCCCTTTCTTATGGGTGTCCCCCTCCCAACCCTCCCCCCATTGCCACCCTCCCCCCATAGACTAGTTCACGGGGGGTTCAGTCTTAGCAGGACCCAGGGCTTCCCCTTCCACTGGTGCTCTTACTAGGATATTCATTGCTACCTATGGGGTCAGAGTCCAGGGTCAGTCCATGTATAGTCTTTAGGTAGTGGCTTAGTCCCTGGAAGCTCTGGTTGCTTGGCATTGTTGTACTTTTGGGGTCTCGAGCCCCTTCAAGCTCTTCCAGTTCTTTCTCTGATTCCTTCAATAGGGGACCTATTCTCAGTTCAGTGGTTTGCTGCTGGCATTCGCCTCTGTATTTGCTGTATTATGGCTGTGTCTCTCAGGAGCGATCTACATCCGGCTCCTGTCGGTCTGCACTTCTTTGCTTCATCCATCTTGTCTAATTGGGTGGCTGTATATGTATGGGCCACCTGTGGGGCAGGCTCTGAATGGGTGTTCCTTCAGTCTCTGTTTTAATCTTTGCCTCTCCCTTCCCTGCCAAGGGTATTCTTTTTCCTCATTTAAAGAAGGAGTGAAGCATTCACATTTTGATCATCCGTCTTGAGTTTCGTTTGTTCTAGGGATCTAGGGTAATTCAAGCATTTGGGCTAATAGCCACTTATCAATGAGTGCATACCATGTATGTCTTTCTGTGATTGGGTTAGCTCACTCAGGATGATATTTTCCAGTTCCAACCATTTGCCTACGAATTTCATAAACTCGTTGTTTTTGATAGCTGAGTAATATTCCATTGTGTAGATGTACCACATTTTCTGTATCCATTCCTCTGTTGAAGGGCATCTGGGTTCTTTCCATTTTCTGGCTATTATAAATAAGGCTGCGATGAACATAGTGGAGCACGTGTCTCTTTTATATGTTGAGGCATCTTTTGGGTATATGCCCAAGAGAGGTATAGCTGGATCCTCAGGCAGTTCAATGTCCAATTTTCTGAGGAACCTCCAGACTGATTTCCAGAATGGTTTTACCAGTCTGCAATCCCACCAACAATGGAGGAGTGTTCCTCTTTCTCCACATCCTCGCCAGCATCTGCTGTCACCTGAGTTTTTGATCTTAGCCAATCGCACTGTGTGAGGTGAAATCTCAGGGTTGTTTTGATTTGCATTTCCCTTATGACTAAAGATGTTGAACATTTCTTTAGGTGTTTCTCAGCCATTCGGCATTCCTCAGCTGTGAATTCTTTGTTTAGCTCTGAACCCCATTTTTTAATAGGGTTATTTGTTTCCCTGCGGTCTAACTTCTTGAGTTCTTTGTATATTTTGGATATAAGGCCTCTATCTGTTGTAGGATTGGTAAAGATCTTTTCCCAATCTGTTGGTTGCCGTTTTGTCCTAACCACAGTGTCCTTTGCCTTACAGAAGCTTTGCAGTTTTATGAGATCCCATTTGTCGATTCTTGATCTTAGAGCATAAGCCATTGGTGTTTTGTTCAGGAAATTTTTTCCAGTGCCCATGTGTTCCAGATGCTTCCCTAGTTTTTCTTCTATTAGTTTGAGTGTGTCTGGTTTGATGTGGAGGTCCTTGATCCACTTGGACTTAAGCTTTGTACAGGGTGATAAGCATGGATCGATCTGCATTCTTCTACATGTTGACCTCCAGTTGAACCAGCACCATTTGCTGAAAATGCTATCTTTTTTCCATTGGATGGTTTTGGCTCCATTGTCAAAAATCAAGTGACCATAGGTGTGTGGGTTCATTTCTGGGTCTTCAATTCTATTCCATTGGTCTATCTGTCTGTCTCTGTACCAATACCATGCAGTTTTTAACACTATTGCTCTGTAATACTGCTTGAGTTCAGGGATAGTGATTCCCCCTGAAGTCCTTTTATTGTTGAGGATAGCTTTAGCTATCCTGGGTTTTTTGTTATTCCAGATGAATTTGCAAATTGTTCTGTCTAACTCTTTGAAGAATTGGATTGGTATTTTGATGGGGATTGCATTGAATCTGTAAATTGCTTTTGGTAAAATGGCCATTTTTACTATATTAATCCTGCCAATCCATGAGCATGGGAGATCCTTCCATCTTCTGAGGTCTTCTTCAATTTCTTTCTTCAGTGTCTTGAAGTTCTTATTATACAGATCTTTTACTTGCTTGGTTAAAGTCACACCGAGGTACTTTATATTGTTTGGGTCTATTATGAAGGATGTCGTTTCCCTAATTTCTTTCTCGGCTTGTTTCTCTTTTGTATAGAGGAAGGCTACTGATTTATTTGAGTTAATTTTATACCCAGCCACTTTGCTGAAGTTGTTTATCAGCTTTAGTAGTTCTCTGGTGGAACTTTTGGGATCACTTAAATATACTATCATGTCATCTGCAAATAGTGATATTTTGACCTCTTCTTTTCTGATCTGTAGCCCCTTGATCTCCTTTTGTTGTCTGATTGCTCTGGCTAGAACTTCAAGAACTATATTGAATAAGTAGGGAGAGAGTGGGCAGCCTTGTCTAGTCCCTGATTTTAGTGGGATTGCTTCAAGTTTCTCTCCATTTAGTCTAATGTTAGCAACTGGTTTGCTGTATATGGCTTTTACTATGTTCAGGTATGGGCCTTGAATTCCTATTCTTTCCAGGACTTTTATCATGAAGGGGTGTTGAATTTTGTCAAATGCTTTCTCAGCATCTAATGAAATGATCATGTGGTTCTGTTCTTTCAGTTTGTTTATATAATGGATCACGTTGATGGTTTTCCATATATTAAACCATCCCTGCATGCCTGGGATGAAGCCTACTTGATCATGGTGGATGATTGTTTTGATGTGCTCTTGAATTCGGTTTGCCAGAATTTTATTGAGTATTTTTGCGTCGATATTCATAAGGGAAATTGGTCTGAAGTTCTCTTTCTTTGTTGTGTCTTTGTGTGGTTTAGGTATAAGAGTAATTGTGGCTTCGTAGAAGGAATTCGGTTGGGCTCCATCTGTTTCAATTTTGTGGAATAGTTTGGATAATATTGGTATGAGGTCTTCTATGAAGGTTTGATAGAATTCTGCACTAAACCCGTCTGGACCTGGACTCTTTTTGGTTGGGAGACCTTTAATGACTGCTTCTATTTCCTTAGGAGTTATGGGGTTGTTTAACTGGTTTATCTTTTCCTGATTTAACTTCGATACCTGGTATCTGTCTAGGAAATTGTCCATTTCCTGAAGATTTTCAAATTTTGTTGAATATAGGTTTTTATAGTAAGATCTGATGATTTTTTGAATTTCCTCTGAATCTGTAGTTATGTCTCCCTTTTCATTTCTGATTTTGTTAATTTGGACGCACTCTCTGTGTCCTCTCGTTAGTCTGGCTAAGGGTTTATCTATCTTGTTGATTTTCTCAAAGAACCAACTTTTGGTTCTGTTGATTCTTTCTATGGTCCTTTTTGTTTCTACTTGGTTGATTTCAGCTCTGAGTTTGATTATTTCCTGCCTTCTGCTCCTCCTGGGTGTATTTGCTTCTTTTTGTTCTAGAGCTTTTAGGTGTGCTGTCAAGCTGCTGACATATGCTCTTTCCTGTTTCTTTCTGCAGGCACTCAGCGCTATGAGTTTTCCTCTTAGCACAGCTTTCATTGTGTCCCATAAGTTTGAGTATGTTGTATCTTCATTTTCATTAAATTCTAAAAAGTTTTTAATTTCTTTCTTTATTTCTTCCTTGACCAGGTTATCATTGAGTAGAGCATTGTTCAATTTCCACGTATATGTGGGCATTCTTCCCTTATTGTTATTGAAGACCAGTTTTAGGCCGTGGTGGTCCGATAGCACGCATGGGATTATTTCTATCTTTCTGTACCTGTTGAGGCCCGTTTTTTGACCAATTATATGGTCAATTTTGGAGAAAGTACCATGAGGAGCTGAGAAGAAGGTATATCCTTTTGCTTTAGGATAGAATGTTCTATAAATATCCGTTAAGTCCATTTGGCTCATGACTTCTCTTAGTCTGTCGACATCACTGTTTAATTTCTGTTTCCATGATCTGTCCATTGATGAGAGTGGGGTGTTGAAATCTCCCACTATTATTGTGTGAGGTGCAATGTGTGTTTTGAGCTTTAGTAGGGTTTCTTTTACGTATGTAGGTGCCCTTGTATTTGGGGCATAGATATTTAGGATTGAGAGTTCATCTTGGTGGATTTTTCCTTTGATGAATATGAAGTGTCCTTCCTTATCTTTTTTGATGACTTTTAGTTGGAAATTGATTTTATTTGATATTAGAATGGCTACTCCAGCTTGCTTCTTCTGACCATTTGCTTGGAAAGTTGTTTTCCAGCCTTTCACTCTGAGGTAGTGTCTTTCTTTGTCTCTGAGGTGTGTTTCCTGTAGGCAGCAGAATGCAGGGTCCTCGTTGCGTATCCAGTTTGTTAATCTATGTCTTTTTATTGGGGAGTTGAGGCCATTGATATTGAGAGATATTAAGGAATAGTGATTATTGTTTCCCTTTCTATTCATATTTGGATGTGAGGTTATGTTTGTGTGCTTTCATTCTCTTTGTTTTGTTGCCAAGACGATTAGTTTCTTGCTTCTTCTAGGGTATAGCTTGCCTCCTTATGTTGGGCTTTACCATTTATTATCCTTTGTAGTGCTGGATTTGTAGAAAGATATTGTGTAAATTTGGTTTTGTCATGGAATATCTTGGTTTCTCCATCAATGTTAATTGCGAGTTTTGCTGGATACAGTAACCTGGGCTGGCATTTGTGTTCTCTTAGGGTCTGTATGACATCAGTCCAGGATCTTCTGGCCTTCATAGTTTCTGGCGAGAAGTCTGGTGTGATTCTGATAGGTCTCCCTTTATATGTTACTTGACCTTTTTCCCTTACTGCTTTTAATATTCTTTCTTTATTTTGTGCGTTTGGTGTTTTGACAATTATGTGACGGGAGGTGTTTCTTTTCTGGTCCAATCTATTTGGAGTTCTGTAGGCTTCTTGTATGTCTATGGGTATCTCTTTTTTTAGGTTAGGGAAGTTTTCTTCTATGATTTTGTTGAAGATATTTACTGGTCCTTTGAGCTGGGAGTCTTCACTCTCTTCTATACCTATTATCCTTAGGTTTGATCTTCTCATTGAGTCCTGGATTTCCTGTATGTTTTGGACCAGTAGCTTTTTCCACTTTACATTATCTTTGACAGTTGAGTCAATGATTTCTATGGAATCTTCTGCTCCTGAGATTCTCTCTTCCATCTCTTGTATTCTGTTGGTGAAGCTTGTATCTACAGCTCCTTGTCTCTTCTTTTGGTTTTCTATATCCAGGGTTGTTTCCATGTGTTCTTTCTTGATTGCTTCTATTTCCATTTTTAATTCCTTCAACTGTTTGATTGTGTTTTCCTGGAATTCTTTCAGGGATTTTTGCGATTCCTCTCTGTAGGCTTCTACTTGTTTATTAATGTTTTCCTGTGTTTCCCTAAGTGTGTTCATGTCTTTCTTGAAGTCCTCCAGCATCATGATCAAATATGATTTTGAAACTAGATCTTGCTTTTCTGGTGTGTTTGGATATTCCATGTTTGTTTTGGTGGGAGAATTGGGCTCTGATGATGCATTGTAGTCTTGGTTTCTGTTGCTTGGGTTCCTGCGCTTGCCTCTCGCCATCAGATTATCTCTAGTGTTACTTTGTTCTGCTATTTCTGACAGTGGCTAGACTGTCCTATAAGCCTGTGTGTCAGGAGTGCTGTAGACCTGTTTTCCTCTCTTTCAGTCAGTTATGGGGACAGAGTGTTCTGCTTTCGGGTGTGTAGTTTTTCCTCTCTACAGGTCTTCAGCTGTTCCTGTGGGCCTGTGTCTTGAGTTCACCAGGCAGCTTTCTTGCAGCAGAAAATTTGGTCTTACCTTTGGTCCTGAGGCTCAAGTACGCTCGTGGGGTGCTGCCCAGGGGCTCTCTGCAGCGGCAGCAACCAGGAAGACCTGTGCCGCCCCTTCCGGGAGCTTCAGTGCACAGGGTTCCAGATGGTCTTTGGCTTTTTCCTCTGGCGTCCAAGATGTGTGTGCAGGGAGCAGTCTCTTCTGGTTTCCCAGGCTTGTCTGCCTCTCTGAAGGTTTAGCTCTCCCTCCCACGGGGTTTGGGTGCAGAGAACTGTTTATCTGGTCTGTTTCTTTCAGGTTCTGGCGGTGTCTCAGGCAGGTGTCCTGCCGCTCCTGGGCCCTCCCCCACGGGAGCCCAGAGGCCTTATACAGTTTCCTCTTGGGCCAGGGATGTGGGCAGGGGTGAGCAGTGTTGGTGGTCTCTTCCGCTTTGCAGCCTCAGGAGTGCCCACCTGACCAGGCGGTTGGGTCTCTCTCTCACCGGGTCTGGGAGCAGAGAGCTGCTGCGGGCCGGGTGTTTTTCCTTGACTTCTTAACCTTTATTTGATTATGTGCTTTTAGGTCAGCTTTTTGTTGTATTATTTTGTTTCGTTCTTTTTTTTCCTGATTATTGTTTTAGGAATGTTCGTAATGTTCCTGAAATACAATTTACCAATTATATCCAGGGAGGTGTCATAAGTTAAATAGTCTGTTCCTTTAAACAGATTCCTATTTATTTATATATACAGTTGGTCAGTTTAGTAGCTGAATTTGTGTTTTATTTCAGAATGTAGCAGTGATAACTAATATTATCACCTCATTCTTTTACTTCTGTTTCTTATTATGGCAAACTCTTAAACCAACAATTTTCCTTAATTCATGTCTGCTCCTAAACTCACTCATATACTAATCATTGAATCTCTCAATCAATTAATAGTTTTATTCTATATTTTTCCATGGATTCATATTGATTTGAAAATAGATTGCAATAAACTGGGGCTTATAAACTGGACAGACTGTATTCTTGGTGTCGGTTGGTTTAAATTATAATCGTGCTTACCCTAAGTGAGTGAGCTTCATGGGTGACAGCCAATGATGTCATACAGGATCTAGGAGGACCTCCAGGAAGATACTGGGATAACGAATCTAGTTAACCTGGCAAGTAGACGATGGTGGAAATTGGTCATCTCAGAGGTAAAGGCAATTAGAGAGACTGAATAAGAAAGATGTCCAGAGTCCATTATGGAGGCTTCAGGCATTACTGAGGGTGTTTTTCTCCCAGTGTGAGTAAAGGCAGTGGGTAAGATGTAAAAATCAAGGCAAAGGGAAGGACTAGGAAATTTTATATTACACTTCCAGTGATGAGTGATTTTTAAAATATTTATTTTATTTTAAGTCACATGTATTTGTGTATGCAATGGACGGTAATTATGGCCCCATGTGAGCGCATGTGTCCACATCGTCCAGCAGAGGGCGTCAGTTCTCTATTTCACAGATTTCAGCCCACATTTGACTATTTCTTCGCATTAATTCTCTCTGGGTATTATTTCTTCCCGTTCTAGAGCCTCCAGGAATTTCATTAAATTACAAATATGAAATGTCTATCTTTTTTTTTGATGTAGAGACTTGGTGTTATGAACTTTGTTTTAGAACTGCCATCTGTGTGTTCAATAGGTTTGATGTTGTCTGTGTTTAATTTATTGAATTCTTTAAAAATGTTAAGCTTCTTTTTTATTTCTATCTTGACACAACTTTCATTCAGTAGTGAGCTGTTCAATTTCTGTGAGTTCATATAGATATTAAAAATAAATAAACCTACTGCTTCTTATGTTCATTTTTTAAAAGTATCTTTTCCATTTTTACCCTACGGTGGTGTCTATTGTTTATGTTGAGATATGTTTCTTTTGTCCAGAAGAAATATTAATCATGGTTTTTTCTTTTTGTTTGTTTGTTTGTTTGTTTTCTTTTTATCGGAGCTGGGGACCGAACCCAGGGCCTTGCGCTTGCCAGGCAAGCACTCTACCACTGAGCTAAATCCCCAACCCCCATGGTTTGTTTTTTAACTTAGTCTCTTAGTCTGTCTTTTTATTGGGGGAAACTAAGGCTATCAATATTGAGCTATCAATCAGCTGTGTTGTTGTGGTTTGATTTCCCTTTTGATTTACTAGTCTCGTATTTTTTAATTAATAGCTATTTAAGGGTGTGACTAACCTCTTCAGACTGAAATTTTTCTTCTAGTGCCTTCTAAGGCCTAGATTGGTAGATAGAAATGGCTTAAATTCATATTTTTATGGAATGTGATTCCTTCTCTATTGACTAAGAGTGATAGTTTTGCTAAGTAGAGTAGTCTTCCCTGACATCTGCGGCCTCTCAGATTTTTAGAACACCTCTCCAGACCCCTGTGGATTCCAGGCTTCCATTGGAAAGTCGGCTGTTATTCTAATAGTCCTTCATTTATTATTTCCTTTGACTGAGTTATCTATTTCCTTTACCTTGTCTTCAAGACATGCAATTCTGTCTTCCACATCCTTTAATTTATTGGTGGTACTTACACCCGAGTTTTAGTTTGACCTCCTAAGTTTTTCCTTTGTAGTTTTCTTTTGGGTTGAATTTTCTTTTTAGTTGCCTTATTTCTTAGTTAAATTCTACTGTCATGTCTTTAGATGTTTTCACTATTTCCTTCAACTGTTTGTGTTATCGCCATCCTTGAGGCATCTATTTTCATCCTCTTTGAGATCCTTGAGCACATTCATAACTTCTGGTCTTGTTCTTCAGCAGAGCCAATGCTTGTCTCTGGAAGAGGCACACTGTCTGGGCTGTTCATGTTTGTATCTACAGTCATAATGTTTGAAGTGTTCTTGTTTTTTATGTAGTTGTGTGAGCTTGTTTTTGTTGTGTGGGTGTCCTTTTGATATTGGTGGATGATAGACTGGATTAATATAGAAAATGTTCTTTATTACTGAGTGCTGCCCTCTTAAAGAAGCGTCATTGCAAAAGGACAAGTGCCATCCACAAATACTTCACACATCAATGTGTAACACCCACAGTTTAGCCTTTTCGTCTGCCTCGTATACAGCTCTCGCTTGCTTTCACTTTAGTCTGTCAGGTACATTATTTCTGTTCACTGATTCCATATTTTAAAAGGAGCAAGTGAAGATTTCAAAAATGATTTCTAATCTCTAATCTAAAATTTGCTTCCTATTGCACTGCATTTATTAAATGTCACAATTCGATACCATTATTAGATATTTCTCCAGAATAACGCATTTAGCTTCATTATTTTGGAAACAAATGGAGCCTGATCATTCATGAAAGAATTCCATACTCAACATTCATTAAATCTGACAGTTCTGAATATATGCTAGGTGCTGGCCTTTCTAAAGCTGAAGTCTTATAGGGAGATGAAAGTATAAGCAAAAATCTGGTAGTGACTCAGTAGACTCATTCAGTGTTGTCTTTGTCATATTGCAGTAAACAACTTCGTATGATCTAGCTGTGTGCTGACGTGGAGTAGAGATGGAACTTTACAGTCCTCTCGGGGAGTACAGGAGAGATTTCATTGTTTGACAAAGTGTCTAGTAAGGGCTGATGTGAAAGTCTACTCCCTGGAGCTTTGTTGAAGCGCCACATTCAGAAGTGTATAGATGCTCTCAACAAGAAGAAAAGCAACCGTGATCCACTGAGAAGAATGTTGAAACAGGCGTAGGCAAAAATCTAGATTTCAAAGCGAGTCAAGTGTGAACACCTAAGGTTTCAGGAAAGGTAAATGGCGAAGGGAAAATCCAACCCAAGAAATGACGGTGACATTAAAATTATCTTATTCTTTGGAAATATGAATGGTAAGCTTCATAGGAAACAGGGACATCTAAGAAACATTAAATGTATCTTTGAGTATAAAGGAGGGTAAGAAAAGATTAAGCTCATGGAAGATAGTTCTTAGGCTGGCAGTTTATCTCGGGGCGTTTGATTCCAAGGGAACACTGATGAGAGCCGGAAGGCCTGTAGAGTCTACTGGGCGGTAACTAACACACATTCAAGTAAGTATTCAGTAAGATGGAAAGAAAGCTGAGTGTTGGGAAAATGTCATTCTTGCTCTGTACAGTGTATTTGACTGGGAGCATGTAATACAATTAGAATGAAGATGTGTTTGTCCTCAAGGTGCATAGCTGGGGAAGGACCTCAACTCTCCAGAAGCCTGAGAAATGGGAATGGGCTCCTCATGCAAAGCACTAGCTTTGTGACTCTGGTACAACAGTTCTCAACCTAGAGGTCAAATCACAATTTATAAAGTATCAAATTTATAGTTATGAAGGAGCAATGACAATAATTTTACGGCTGGTGGTCACCACAACACAAAGAACTGTGTTACTAGGTCACAACCTTAGAAAGATAGAGAACCACTGCTTCAGGAGGAAAGATGCTTGAGGTATCTAAGAAGACCTAATACCAATACTCTTCAAACTAGATCATACAGATCTAGTTTTAAAATAGAAACAGAAAGAACACCACGCAATTCTTTTCACGAAGCCACAATGACGCTTATACCTAAACCACACAAAGATCCAATAAAGAGAAGTTCAGACGAATTAACCCCATGAATATCGATGCTAAAATAATAAAATTCTCACAAACTGAATTCAAGATCATATCAAAACAATCATTCACCATGATCAAGTAGACTTCATCCCAGGTATGCAGGGATGGTTCAACATAAGGAAATCCAGTAACATAATCCACTATATAAACAAATTCAAAGAAAAAAACACATGATCATTTCATTAGATGCAGAGAAAGCATTTGACAAAATTCAACACCTTTTCATGATAAAAGTCTTGGAAAGATCAGGAATTCAAGGCCCTTACCTAAACATAGTTAAAGCAATATATGGCAAACAAGTAGCCAACATCAAATTAAATGGAGAGAAACTTATAGCAATCCCACTAAAATCAGGGACTAGACAAGGCTGTCCACTCTCTCCCTACCTATACAATATAGTACTTGAAGCCCTAGCTAGAGCAATTAGACAACAGAAAGAGGTCAAATAGATACAATTTGGAAAGCAAGAAGTCAAAACATCGCTATTTGTAGAAGATACCATAGTATACTTAAGTGACCCTAAAATTTCTACCAGAGAGTTTCTTTTTTTTTTTTTTTTTTTATTAACTTGAGTATTATATACATTTCGAGTGTTATTCCCTTTCCCGGTTTCCGGGCAAACATCCCCCTCCCCCCTCCCCTTCCTTATGGGTGTTCCCCTCCCAACCCTCCCCCCATTGCCGCCCTCCCCCCATAGACTAGTTCACTGTGGGTTCAGTCTTAGCAGGACCCAGGGCTTCCCCTTCCACTGGTGCTCTTACTAGGATATTCATTGCTACCTATGGGGTCAGAGTCCAGGGTCAGTCCATGTATAGTCTTTAGGTAGTGGCTTAGTCCCTGGAAGCTCTGGTTGCTTGGCATTGTTGTACTTTTGGGGTCTCGAGCCCCTTCAAGCTCTTCCAGTTCTTTCTCTGATTCCTTCAACAGGGGACCTATTCTCAGTTCAGTGGTTTGCTGCTGGCATTCGCCTCTGTATTTGCTGTATTCTGGCTGTGTCTCTCAGGAGCGATCTACATCCGGCTCCTGTCGGTCTGCACTTCTTTGCTTCATCCATCTTGTCTAATTGGGTGGCTGTATATGTATGGGCCACATGTGGGGCAGGCTCTGAATGGGTGTTCCTTCAGTCTCTGTTTTAATCTTTGCCTCTCCCTTCCCTGCCAAGGGTATTCTTTTTCCTCATTTAAAGAAGGAGTGAAGCATTCACATTTTGATCATCCGTCTTGAGTTTCGTTTGTTCTAGGGATCTAGGGTAATTCAAGCATTTGGGCTAATAGCCACTTATCAATGAGTGCATACCATGTATGTCTTTCTGTGATTGGGTTAGCTCACTCAGGATGATATTTTCCAGTTCCAACCATTTGCCTACGAATTGCATAAACTCGTTGTTTTTGATAGCTGAGTAATATTCCATTGTGTAGATGTACCACATTTTCTGTATCCATTCCTCTGTTGAAGGGCATCTGGGTTCTTTCCAGCTTCTGGCTATTATAAATAAGGCTGCGATGAACATAGTGGAGCACGTGTCTCTTTTATATGTTGAGGCATCTTTTGGGTATATGCCCAAGAGAGGTATAGCTGGATCCTCAGGCAGTTCAATGTCCAATTTTCTGAGGAACCTCCAGACTGATTTCCAGAATGGTTTTACCAGTCTGCAATCCCACCAACAATGGAGGAGTGTTCCTCTTTCTCCACATCCTCGCCAGCATCTGCTGTCACCTGAGTTTTTGATCTTAGCCAATCGCACTGGTGTGAGGTGAAATCTCAGGGTTGTTTTGATTTGCATTTCCCTTATGACTAAAGATGTTGAACATTTCTTTAGGTGTTTCTCAGCCATTCGGCATTCCTCAGCTGTGAATTCTTTGTTTAGCTCTGAACCCCATTTTTTAATAGGGTTATTTGTTTCCCTGCGGTCTAACTTCTTGAGTTCTTTGTATATTTTGGAAATAAGGCCTCTATCTGTTGTAGGATTGGTAAAGATCTTTTCCCAATCTGTTGGTTGCCGTTTTGTCCTAACCACAGTGTCCTTTGCCTTACAGAAGCTTTGCAGTTTTATGAGATCCCATTTGTCGATTCTTGATCTTAGAGCATAAGCCATTGGTGTTTTGTTCAGGAAATTTTTTCCAGTGCCCATGTGTTCCAGATGCTTCCCTAGTTTTTCTTCTATTAGTTTGAGTGTGTCTGGTTTGATGTGGAGGTCCTTGATCCACTTGGACTTAAGCTTTGTACAGGGTGATAAGGATGGATCGATCTGCATTCTTCTACATGTTGCCCTCCAGTTGAACCAGCACCATTTGCTGAAAATGCTATCTTTTTTCCATTTGATGGTTTTGGCTCCTTTGTCAAAAATCAAGTGACCATAGGTGTGTGGGTTCATTTCTGGGTCTTCAATTCTATTCCATTGGTCTATCTGTCTGTCTCTGTACCAATACCATGCAGTTTTTATCACTATTGCTCTGTAATACTGCTTGAGTTCAGGGATAGTGATTCCCCCTGAAGTCCTTTTATTGTTGAGGATAGCTTTAGCTATCCTGGGTTTTTTGTTATTCCAGATGAATTTGCAAATTGTTCTGTCTAACTCTTTGAAGAATTGGATTGGTATTTTGATGGGGATTGCATTGAATCTGTAGATTGCTTTTGGTAAAATGGCCATTTTTACCATATTAATCCTGCCAATCCATGAGCATGGGAGATCTTTCCATCTTCTGAGGTCTTCTTCAATTTCTTTCCTCAGTGTCTTGAAGTTCTTATTGTACAGATCTTTTACTTGCTTGGTTAAAGTCACACCGAGGTACTTTATATTATTTGGGTCTATTATGAAGGGTGTCGTTTCCCTAATTTCTTTCTCGGCTTGTTTCTCTTTTGTATAGAGGAAGGCAACTGATTTATTTGAGTTAATTTTATACCCAGCCACTTTGCTGAAGTTGTTTATCAGCTTTAGTAGTTCTCTGGTGGAACTTTTGGGATCACTTAAATATACTATCATGTCATCTGCAAATAGTGATATTTTGACCTCTTCTTTTCCGATCTGTATCCCCTTGATCTCCTTTTGTTGTCTGATTGCTCTGGCTAGAACTTCAAGAACTATATTGAATAAGTAGGGAGAGAGTGGGCAGCCTTGTCTAGTCCCTGATTTTAGTGGGATTGCTTCAAGTTTCTCTCCATTTAGTTTAATGTTAGCAACTGGTTTGCTGTATATGGCTTTTACTATGTTTAGGTATGGGCCTTGAATTCCTATTCTTTCCAGGACTTTTATCATGAAGGGGTGTTGAATTTTGTCAAATGCTTTCTCAGCATCTAATGAAATGATCATGTGGTTCTGTTCTTTCAGTTTGTTTATATAATGGATCACGTTGATGGTTTTCCGTATATTAAACCATCCCTGCATGCCTGGGATGAAGCCTACTTGATCATGGTGGATGATTGTTTTGATGTGCTCTTGAATTCGGTTTGCCAGAATTTTATTGAGTATTTTTGCGTCGATATTCATAAGGGAAATTGGTCTGAAGTTCTCTTTCTTTGTTGTGTCTTTGTGTGGTTTAGGTATAAGAGTAATTGTGGCTTCGTAGAAGGAATTCGGTAGGGCTCCATCTGTTTCAATTTTGTGGAATAGTTTGGATAATATTGGTATGAGGTCTTCTATGAAGGTTTGATAGAATTCTGCACTAAACCCGTCTGGACCTGGGCTCTTTTTGGTTGGGAGACCTTTAATGACTGCTTCTATTTCCTTAGGAGTTATGGGGTTGTTTAACTGGTTTATCTGTTCCTGATTTAACTTCGATACCTGGTATCTGTCTAGGAAATTGTCCATTTCCTGAAGATTTTCAAATTTTGTTGAATATAGGTTTTTATAGTAAGATCTGATGATTTTTTGAATTTCCTCCGAATCTGTAGTTATGTCTCCCTTTTCATTTCTGATTTTGTTAATTTGGACACACTCTCTGTGTCCTCTCGTTAGCCTGGCTAAGGGTTTATCAATCTTGTTGATTTTCTCAAAGAACCAACTTTTGGTTCTGTTGATTCTTTCTATGGTCCTTTTTGTTTCTATTTGGTTGATTTCAGCTCTGAGTTTGATTATTTCCTGCCTTCTACTCCTCCTGGGTGTATTTGCTTCTTTTTGTTCTAGAGCTTTTAGGTGTGCTGTCAAGCTGCTGACATATGCTCTTTCCTGTTTCTTTCTGCAGGCACTCAGCGCTATGAGTTTTCCTCTTAGCACAGCTTTCATTGTGTCCCATAAGTTTGAGTATGTTGTATCTTCATTTTCATTAAATTCTAAAAAGTTTTTAATTTCTTTCTTTATTTCTTCCTTGACCAGGTTATCATTGAGTAGAGCATTGTTCAATTTCCACGTATATGTGGGCATTCTTCCCTTATTGTTATTGAAGACCAGTTTTAGGCCGTGGTGGTCCGATAGCACGCATGGGATTATTTCTATCTTTCTGTACCTGTTGAGGCCCGTTTTTTGACCAATTATATGGTCAATTTTGGAGAAAGTACCATGAGGAGCTGAGAAGAAGGTATATCCTTTTGCTTTAGGATAGAATGTTCTATAAATATCCGTTAAGTCCATTTGGCTCATGACTTCTCTTAGTCTGTCTACATCACTGTTTAATTTCTGTTTCCATGATCTGTCCATTGATGAGAGTGGGGTGTTGAAATCTCCCACTATTATTGTGTGAGGTGCAATGTGTGTTTTGAGCTTTAGTAATGTTTCTTTTACATATGTAGGTGCCCTTGTATTTGGGGCATAGATATTTAGGATTGAGAGTTCATCTTGGTTGATTTTTCCTTTGATGAATATGAAGTGTCCTTCCTTATCTTTTTTGATGACTTTTAGTTGGAAATTGATTTTATTTGATATTAGAATGGCTACTCCAGCTTGCTTCTTCTGACCATTTGCTTGGAAAGTTGTTTTCCAGCCTTTCACTCTGAGGTAGTGTCTGTCTTTGTCTCTGAGGTGTGTTTCCTGTAGGCAGCAGAATGCAGGGTCCTCGTTGCGTATCCAGTTTGTTAATCTATGTCTTTTTATTGGGGAGTTGAGGCCATTGATATTGAGAGAAATTAAGGAATAGTGATTATTGCTTCCCGTTATATTCATATTTGATGTGAGGTTATGTTTGTGTGCTTTCATTCTCTTTGTTTTGTTGCCAAGACGATTAGTTTCTTGCTTCTTCTAGGGTATAGCTTGCCTCCTTATGTTGGGCTTTACCATTTATTATCCTTTGTAGTGCTGGATTTGTAGAAAGATATTGTGTAAATTTGGTTTTGTCATGGAATATCTTGGTTTCTCCATCAATGTTAATTGAGAGTTTTGCTGGATACAGTAATCTGGGCTGGCATTTGTGTTCTCTTAGGGTCTGTATAACATCAGTCCAGGATCTTCTGGCCTTCATAGTTTCTGGCGAGAAGTCTGGTGTGATTCTGATAGGTCTCCCTTTATATGTTACTTGACCTTTTTCCCTTACTGCTTTTAATATTCTTTCTTTATTTTGTGCGTTTGGTGTTTTGACAATTATGTGACGGGAGGTGTTTCTTTTCTGGTCCAATCTATTTGGAGTTCTGTAGGCTTCCTGTATGTCTATGGGTATCTCTTTTTTTAGGTTAGGGAAGTTTTCTTCTATGATTTTGTTGAAGATATTTACTGGTCCTTTGAGCTGGGAGTCTTCACTCTCTTCTATACCTATTATCCTTAGGTTTGATCTTCTCATTGAGTCCTGGATTTCCTGTATGTTTTGGACCAGTAGCTTTTTCCGCTTTACATTATCTTTGACAGTTGAGTCAATGATTTCTATGGAATCTTCTGCTCCTGAGATTCTCTCTTCCATCTCTTGTATTCTGTTGGTGAAGCTTGTATCTACAGCTCCTTGTCTCCTCTTTTGGTTTTCTATATCCAGGGTTGTTTCCATGTGTTCTTTCTTGATTGCTTCTATTTCCATTTTTAATTCCTTCAACTGTTTGATTGTGTTTTCCTGGAATTCTTTCAGGGATTTTTGCGATTCCTCTCTGTAGGCTTTTACTTGTTTATTAATGTTTTCCTGTGCTTCCCTAAGTGTGTTCAGGTCTTTCCTGAAGTCCTCCAGCATCATGATCAAATATGATTTTGAAACTAGATCTTGCTTTTCTGGTGTGTTTGGATATTCCATGTTTGTTTTGGTGGGATAATTGGGCTCCGATGATGGCATGTAGTCTTGGTTTCTGTTGCTTGGGTTCCTGCGCTTGCCTCTCGCCATCAGATTATCTCTAGTGTTACTTTGTTCTGCTATTTCTGACAGTGGCTAGACTGTCCTATAAGCCTGTGTGTCAGGAGTGCTGTAGACCTGTTTTCCTCTCTTTCAGTCAGTTATGGGGACAGAGTGTTCTGCTTTCGGGCGTGTAGTTTTTCCTCTCTACAGGTCTTCAGCTGTTCCTGTGGGCCTGTGTCTTGAGTTCACCAGGCAGCTTTCTTGCAGCAGAAAATTTGGTCTTACCTGTGGTCCCGAGGCTCAGGTTTGCTCGTGGGGTGCTGTCCAGGGGCTCTCTGCAGCGGCAGCAACCAGGAAGACCTGTGCCGCCCCTTCCGGGAGCTTCAGTGCACCAGGGTTCCAGATGGTCTTTGGCTTTTTCCTCTGGCGTCCGAGATGTGTGTGCAGGGAGCAGTCTCTTCTGGTTTCCCAGGCCTGTCTGCCTCTCTGAAGGTTTAGCTCTCCCTCCCACGGGATTTGGGTGCAGAGAACTGTTTATCCGGTCTGTTTCCTTCAGGGTCCGGCGGTGTCTCCGGCAGGGGTCCTGCCGCTCCTGGGCCCTCCCCCACGGGAGCCCAGAGGCCTTATACAGTTTCCTCTTGGGCCAGGGATGTGGGCAGGGGTGAGCAGTGTTGGTGGTCTCTTCCGCTCTGCAGCCTCAGGAGTGCCCACCTGACCAGGCGGTTGGGTCTCTCTCTCACCGGGTCTGGGAGCAGAGAGCTGCTGCGGGCCGGGATCCGCGGGTGTACCAGAGAGTTTCTAAACCTGAAAAACAACTTCATCAAAGTGGCTGGATATAAAATAAACTCAAACAAATCAGTAGCCTTCCTCTACTGAAAGGATAAACAGGCTGAGAAAAAATTAAGGCATTGATATCCTTCACAATAGTCACAAATAATATAAAATACCTTGGTGTGGCTCTAATCAAGCAAGTTGTATGATAAGAACTTCAAGTCTCTGAAGAAAGAAATTGAAGAAGATCTCAGAAGATGGAAAGATCTCCTATGCTCATGGATTGGCAGGAATAATATAGTAAACATGGCCATTTTACCAAAAGCAATCTACAGATTGCTTCAATGCAATCCCCATCAAAATTCCAATCCAATTCTTCATAGAGTTATAAAGAGCCATTTGCAACTTCATTTGGAATAACGAAAAACACAGGATAGTGAAAACTATTCTCAACAATAAAAGAACTTCTGGGGAAATCACCATCCCCAACCTCAATCACTGTTACACAGCAATGGTGAAAAAAACTGCATGGTACAGAAACAGGCAGGTAGATCAATGGAATAGAGTTGAAGACCCAGAAATGAACCCATACACCTATGGTCACTTGATATTTGACAAAGGAGCTAAAACCATCCAGTGGAAAAAAGACAGGATTTTCAACAAATGGTGCAGGTTGTCTGCATGTAGACGAATGCAAATAGATCCATTCTTATCCTCTTGTAGAAAGCTCAAGTCCAAGAGGATCAAGGACCTCCACATAAAACTGAAACTAATGGAAGAGAAAATGGGGAAGAGCCTCGAACACATATGCACAGGGAGTGTTCTGTTCAGGAAAATTTCCCTGTGCATGTGTGTTCGAGGTTCTTCCCCATTTTCTCTTCTACTAGCTGCATTTGTAGCAGAGGATGGCATTGTCTAGCGTCAATAGGAGAAGCCCTTGGTCTTGTGATGACTTGTTTCCCCAGTGTAGGGGAATGCCAGGGTTTTGAGGTGGGAGTGGATGGGTGAAAGTAGGAGCACCTTCCCAGAAGCAGGGGTAGGAGAGAAAGGGAATGGGAGAGGAGAGAAAGGGGAAAGCATTTGAGTGTAAATACATAAATACCCAATAAAAATGGGAAAACCTCTGTACATATTATTATAATTACTAGATTTACAACATCACCAAACTGGAGGCAACCACAATGATTTCAGTAGTGAAGCAAAGAGCAGTATCAAGGAATATGTGTTACACAGGCATGATGTATATGCAATACTCTGTAACTGAACTTCCATTGACAACACAGTCATATGAATCACCGAGTGAACCTCCAATTATGCTGATTGAGAAAAATTACAAAAAGGCAGTGTATGCCCTTTGTTAATGAAATATGGTGTCCTTGAAAACACAGTGCTAGAGAAAAGAAGAATGAATAAACATGTACTGGTGATTAAAAGCATGGTCAATATCAAAAGGTCAACCTTTATGACTGTACAGAAATAGAGCATTTTCGCTGTAGTGTGAACATCCTATCTTATTAGTATCAGAATTAACATTCTGGGCCTGTAATCAGATACGGTTTGTTCCCATGGACTCATTGATAATGTTTAGGCCCCAATGAGGCAATATTAAAGGATGGTAGCACTTGGGAATGGGACCCCTTTGAATTGAATAAGGTTTCTTTTCTTCTGGATCTTGTGTTAAGCTTTATCATTTTCAGAGATAAAGACTAGTCTCCTACTCTGCTTGACTTCCCATCTCATTGGGTGCTCTCTCAGAAGCTCCCATTTGAAAGGTGACAGTTCACTGTGACCTGACATTATCAAAACTGCTCTTACCAGGTGTCAAATCATTTAATCAAACATCACTTACCATTCTAGCCATCACAACAGGGATTACCACACTATAATCTGTACCGGATTACGAGACTGCACTAGAGTTTGGAGATAAGGTTTACTATTGATTTGAATCACTATAAACATTGAGAGAATCTGTGCTACTCCTTTGACTACTGTGAATCTCAAAATTTCTCAAACATAATTTTTATTAAGCCAAAATTCAATGGAAATGAAATAAATGTGACGCCTTTTCAGTTACAACATGAGGCTTAGAACCATGACATCACTTTGGTCTGTCACCATGACTCCTGCAGAACTCTCACACTTCAGCAGTTGGTCTGCCAACTGCTGTAGTTGTCTTTGATGTTTAGTGCCAAGGAAGAAGTAGAGTTTCAAGTCCTTTGAAAGACTACCCGGTCCAGGATCCCTGTGAAGGTATTCTCCTTTCAACACCCATTTTCAACCTGAGGAGAACCTGGTGGTTTAAGGAAGTGTTTTTATTTGTTTCCTTCAGAGCACGTGAACTAATTCTTAACATCACCACTGGCCTCATGAAATGTAACTCCTGTTTATAATGTTCAGTGCTGTTCAACTCAAGAAGGCAACATTTATTCTGTTAGGGAGACATGCTCAGGGCTACAAGTCAGATAAATATCTAGGGGAACATCTGAGTTATGAGAGCAGTTTTATGTTCTTTCCTATCTAGTAGTTTTCCTTATTGTGACAATAGACTCTGGTTGACAAAAGATCAAATTTCAAGAAATATATTAAGATGTCTTCTGTTTCCAGAAATAGTTTGATGTTTCAAATGTTACTTGATTTTTCATAACATCTGTTTTCAAAATCTGGATAGAATTGAATTTCCTGTAATGGTTACTTATCTGTGTTGTCAAATAACCTGAAAACAAATTAGAACTATTTCACAATCACCCTACCAATGTCTTACATGTGTACAGATGTCCCCCTTTACCTTTACTTTCACTGGTTATTCGTAACTTAACTTATAAAAACTACTGCCTCTATCTGTCTCCTTTGAAAGCTATGGCTTGTGATTGGGCAGAGTAAACCTTTGTTCATGTAAATATTGAGTTTATAGATATAAATTAGAAAAAAAACCCTCCACGATCTTGATTTTATTTCCTTTAAACTTACTTAAGACAATAGACAAAGTAATGGATTTTACTGTAGTATTTTTTGATATATAAAGCTTATTTTGTTATTTAACCCCATTCAATGTGTCAGACCATTTAAATCAGTAATAATTCAAAGTCAGGCTTCATGTGAAATTTAGTAGATCTTCCTAATTTTTTAATTTAAATATTAATAGGTCAGTAAACACATGAGTTTTCAGACTTCAAAATCTACTATATCACCATCACCAGGGTTTGGAGATTTAAAGACACACTGTATAGACAGAAAGATCTTCTCAGTAATGAGTTTCATTATGGCATTTTGATACATTGATCTAATTTTATTTTATTTCTATTCACCTCCATTCAATACACACACACACACACACACACACACACACACACACACACACGCACGCACACACACGCACGCACACACACGCACACACAGTAGTGGAGATTGGCTTTAACAATTGAGACTGTTTTAATTTCATGTCAACCTTTACATTTATCATGTAAAATGTATTCCATAAACTATCTACTGATTATCTGTTCTGTTAGTGTTTGGCCTGTACCAGGAAAAAGCTTTCTCCTCACATGGAAACCCACGGTGAGAAAGCGACACTATTTCATGGCGTACGTGGAAGCTTGCTGCTCGAAGGGCCCGTGGAATTCAGAAGAGGCTGGAGGAAAAAGAAGCGCCATCTCTTCTTGTTGAATGATCTTTTGGTTGTGTCTAATAATATGTATGTGTTTATGTAATCCTTTTCTCCTTGGGAAAGGTGACCATTTCACCAGTCCATAACTGTACAATAATATAAAGGGTTTTTTTTTGTTTTCTTTTTCTGGCAAGCAATTTGTCCCTGCTTCTTAAATAAGAATTAGTGAAAGGTCTATTTTGCTGTCCACTCCTGTGGAGAATACGATCAAGAATAAAGAAAGCGCCAGGCATGTTGGCACATGCCAATAATCCCATCACATTTCTGGCTGATTGAGGGAAATTCCAAGTTTAAGGAACTCATTACCTGTATAAAAACATTTTTTCTCCAAATTAAATATCGCTAAATATGACTGACAGGTACCCTCTTGATGCATGTACCCTCTTGATAAATGTATGCTACATAGACGTAAAGGCCGCATGTCACTCCACTTGTAATAAAGTCATGTAATTTCTCCATTTGCTCTCAAAACAAAGACTAAATCCAGTATAAAAGGTAACAGCTCTGGCAAGGAAAGAAAAGGAAGTAGAGAAAGATTGCAGACTTACTCCACAGAATTTATGTCAGCAGATGCTGTGAGAAGTGGGTGAGAACCGCAGGGCCCTGGCCATATCGAGCTGTGGCTGGCAGTTGGGCAGCCTAGGTCACGGTCTAGACCATTCTCTAGTTTATTGACTGCTTTCAGAGTTGCCTCAACTGCAAAGTAGGTCTGGAGAAGATGAGTTTGTGCAGTTATTTGAGGAATGCAGCATTCAATGACCTTAGAATATATGAAATATTTCCTAGCATGTGGCTGCTGCTCAGAATTGTTATGGGATGGGACAGCTGTCTCTTGCTTTTATATAACTTTCGTGGTTTGGCTTATAAGAAAGGAGGACATCATAGACCTTCGGGAAATAATGAGGAGAATTGCTGACGTGGAATGTCTAGCCTCACACATGTGGAGTCTAAAATCTTCACCTTTTAAAAATACACAGTACAGTAATCTTAAACACTTTTATGTTGTAAAATACCAGACAATCTCTGGCTTTTTGTGGTGATGGAAAAGTATATTTAGTTTGAATGTGATATAAACTTTCCTAGCTGCAAGCTTTGTTGAGAGCCATCTACCTTCAGATGAGCTGTGCCTGGATGATAGAGACGGATGGGTGGCCCTCTGCTCTGAAGAGGAAGAGTGGTATTGCCGTGAGCAGTTACACCTACATTGCAAAGCAAGCTAATAGAGCTGTTTGATTCCCTTCCTAGACACAAGAAGAAGTTTAAGATAAAATATATCATCCCACTGAGTTACCTCTGGATTTGTGACTATGCAGACCTTGTGGGAGGAGACAACAGGACTGCCTCCAAGTCCATCTTCCTTTGCTGGCCCATGGAAAATTTCGTGGCCACCTTCTGGTAAGACCTAAAGCTTGGACCTGCATTAACAAGCTGCAGGCTGTGGAAATCCAGGGTCAGCTTCACACTCTTTAGCAAACAAGGAACCTATAGTTTTTTGTTTTTTTTTAAAGAATCTGTTTTTAGGCGATTGTGTATAAACTGTTGAGTTTTCCTGGCCTGTGTTGACACTTGTTTCCCCTCTACCTCCCACGATGCTGGTTTTTGCATATTAATGTGTATAAATGGATCAACAGTGGGCAGGCTGGGAGAGATTCCTTATATTTTTATCAGCGGAGTTTGAAAACAGTTGTACAAGGTGTGAAAGGTGGGGGCTGCTAAGGTGCTGTAAAGGTTGTGGGCTGCATGGATTTACTCCATGGTCCTCATCTCACAGTGGTCTGCTATTATGGGAGCTCTAAAGCTACATGAGTTTAATCTTTCTTTTCCAGTGATGTTGGGAAGTCCAGGTTAGTTTTACAAATTTATGTTTATTCCCAAATGGATTTTTCTAAAGAATAGTATTGAATTAAGAAAATAATTACATTCCCAAGTGCTGGGCTTTGTTGAGTTTTTCTGCATGCATCCTTAGGTAGACTGAGGAAAGGGATTCTGGCTGGGCACCCTGAACCTCCTGAGTGGGTCTTTTGGATGCAAACTGACTTGCTAACTCTACCCAACTCTGTGTTTCAAGCACACATCAGCTTTTATATTTGTTATTTACATAAAGAGTTCTTCGTGTGCACGTGGTATCCTCCTCCCCTCCTTCCTCCACCCAAACCTCCAGCATCACCACAGAGCCAAACCAGCTAGCAAAGATACCTCTGTGTTTACTGAACTTTGCATAGTTTGTGACTCTGTAAATGACATAGGGTATCCATTTCCACAGCATTTCAGAAAGAAGTTTATGCTTGTCATTCTCCTAATATCTACTTTCTAAAAACCCATTGGCTAACTCATTGTAGATAATCCATTATTGCCACTTGTCCCAGGCTGCATAGGAGAGGAAGTATTTTTAATTAAGGATATATGAAATCTTTCTTGAGAGCATTTCTATGAAGCTTTTTTAATGAAGGAGGTAAAATTTGAAATTATTCCTACACAATTTAGAATATAATTAGCATTCAGTTAAATGTGTCCTAGGAATTTTTAGGCATGCAAACCACCAAATGCCTCTGAGGCTTCAGCTATGTCTGTTTTATAATTCCATGTTACTAAATGTGCTATGCAGGTCTATATGTAGGTTAGGGCCATAGGAATTTCCAGCGTTTCTAATGTAGCTGGTTACAAACACAATGCCGGTAGGAAGTGTGGGAGCAGTTAATGGTAGACTCAGTAAATTGCCACTCCTTGGAGGAAGAAGCTGCCCATGATTCCATGGGAAGTTACAATGAATTTCCATGTGACTGTAGCCTCAGTCCTGGGTGTAGCACCCAGATTAAAAAAAAATCTGTGCATCAATGTTGTTAAAAGCATGAATCATAATTTTCTAAAAGATGGAAATATCACAAATATTGAAACAAAGGACTGGAAGAGCGTGAAGGGGCTCGAGACCCCATATGAACAACAATGCCAACCAACCAGAGTTTCCGGGGACTAAACCACTACCTAAAGACTATACATGGACTGACCCTGGAATCTGACCTCATAGGTAGCAATGAATATCCTAGTAAGAGCACCAGTGGAAGGGGAAGCCCTTGTTCCTGCCAAGACTGAACCCCCAGTGAAAGTGATTGTTGGGGGGAGGGCGGTAATGAAGGGAGGACGAGGATGGGAAGCCCATATAGAAGGGGAGGGAGAAGGGTTAGAGGGATGTTGGCCCGGAAACCGGGAAGGGGAATAACAATCAAAATGTAAATAAGAAATACTCAAGTTAATAAAGATGGGAAAAAAAGAAGAAGAAGAGGAGGAGGAGGAGGAGGAGGAGGAGAAGAGAAGAAGAAGAAGAGAAGAAGAAGAAGAGAAGAAGAAGAAGAAGAAGAAGAAGAAGAAGAAGAAGAAGAAGAAGAAGAAGAAGAAGAAGAAGAAGAAGAAGAAGAAGAAGGAAGGAGAAGGAGAAGAAGGAGAAGGAGAAGAAGGAGAAGAAGGAGAAGAAGGAGAAGAAGAAGAAGGAAGAAAGAAGAAAGAAGAAAGAAGAAAGAAGAAAGAAGAAGAAAGAAGAAAGAAGAAAGAAGAAGAAAGAAGAAAGAAGAATAGAAGGAAAGGAAAACGCCCCCTGGTGTATGAGCCAGGATTTGCTGTTTGGATAAGAAAAGCGCGTTCTTCCATGAAATAATGCTGATGCTCACACCACCCTGCGAATGTGACCGATGTCGCTTGATGGAAACACTCAAGCTACATGCAATTTCATTAAGTGTCAGAAATGATGGTGAATACTTGGCTCTTTTAATTACAGTTCTAAATGCTACATGAAGAAGCAGAGGGCTTGTTAGGAGTTAGCGCTAAATGAATTGTTCGTTATGAGACTCTCGGAAATGAAAGCCTGTTTTCGTGAGAACTAAAGTCACATATTACAAATTCTGTAGTCTGCATAAGAAAATAAGTCACAGGATTCTTTTTTTTTCCTTTATCGGTCTTCTTTAAAAATAGCTTGTGATTTCTCCAAATGTCAATTGCTTTGCATGTGATTTAATGTGAATAGGGACATGACTTCATATAAACCCAGCCTCAAGCTGTTTGGACACTGTAAGCCTTAATTACACATTTATACACAGGAAACTAAAGCTTAGGGCAGTTGATTGCCCAGACATCAACAAGGCTCTTGTTTCATAGTTACAGTCCGGTCTTTAAACTCCCAATCGGCCTTCACAGTAGTGAACTTTCTATCATATTAGGACACCAGTTAAAGAATTGGTCAATGAAAGCCCAATTTTGTAGAAGACACAAATTACACCTGTACCTCATTGGTAAAAACTGACTTATAATATTTTTATGTTTATTTTAAACATCTTAGCATAAATATTTCCCACATTCTAATTTTTTCTCACTTTTTAAATTACAGTACCAAGGAACAGAAAAAATGGTGGTGGTTTTTCCTCCAAAGGTATTTTCTTTTTTTTTTTTTTTTTTTTAAGCGAAGCAAAAATATTCTTTATTAATTACTAATGGTGTTTTATATAGATTTAATAACCCTTTTTGTTTATATCTGTGAGATGGGGTCTCAATGTTTAACCCAGGCTGCCTCCAAGCCCCCAGAGTACTAGGATTAGAGATCTGCACTAGCATGCCCAGCTTACTAAATAACCTTTTCTGATAATTCTGGAGCTCTATGACATATACAATTAAACTAATTCCTGGGTTGACCAGACGGTAAAGATTGGGAACCAGTAATTGGAGGGGCAGGTTGACAGAGGTTTTCATAGAGCTCTTGAATTCACTTCTTTGAACCTCTTACCTCAGCCCACCAGAGTGATGGAGAGTTGGTGGTCTGAACCACCACACTCAAGGGTTTTTTGTTTTGTTTTTCATTTTTTGTTTTCTTTGTGGTTCTGGGGACCAATAACTTGATTGTCTGTGATGTTAGTTCCCTTCTAATTTGCCTTCCCTCTCCCTAAGAAACTGCAGCTTGGGTTGTCTGCTTAATTTTTTTTTTGTTTTTTTTTTTTGTTTTTTTTTTATTTAGAGAATACTTTATTAGTTTTTGTAATCAAACCCACGTATATAAGACCTTACATATTTAATACAGTGTGTTACCCCTGTACAAATGGAAAAAACTTAAGTTCAACATTTCTAGACCAATATGGCTGTTAATTTCTGTACAGTGCCAACTCAACACAGTAAACGGGGATACTTTTTTCGAAAGTTGACAGCACAGGTAAAGTTTCAAAAAATTCAAATTATATATCTGTATATATATATTTATATTTATATAAAAAGACCAATAATAGCAGTGTGTTATGCATCAACAGCAGCAACAGCTTTTCCAGGTTCTGCAGTCATCTGAACAAAACTGTAGAGACATCCAGCACACTCCATTAAAAAAAAAAAAAGTAAAAAAACAAAACCCGAGAAAACAGCACAGTTCTGTTACTCTTGTGGTACCTGGCACCATTTTTTTTTTAAATTAGCTTCTCAATCATCATCTGGAAAGAAAACATTCTGAGCAACATCATTAAAAACAGCTCTGATAAAGCACGGTCACTACTACGTATCATAAAGCAGGTACAAGCTATTTTACATCCACAGAGGTATGATACAGTACTGTCCTACATCTATAATACTAGAGGATACAATTTAAAAGGCATTATTTGAGACTTGATTCTACTTTTCCAGCAGAGGGCCCAAAGGATGGTGTGACACAGCTTTGTAAAGAAACATACTCTAGACAGGATTTCCTTTCACTAGTGGCACACTTCTAAGGATTCATTCTCTCCATGAATGTCAGCTAAAACCGTTATTAAAAAAATGAAATATCCCTAGAACAAAACCGTATAACCACCGGATTCACATGAAGATGTCCTAGTGGAGACAAGCTGGACCTCACCTTACCAACAAGCTATCAAATCTGTTATGTTTAAACAGTGAGACCTCCAAGGAAGGAGATGCCAAGTAGTGCTTCAAAGCTTCGGACCACAATCAAACACAGCATCCTTTTCAACAGAAGCAGAAGCTCATCTGAATATGCTCATGGATGCTGACATCAACATTTAATCATCTCCTCACTCATCCAGGAACAGGGGGAGATCAGTTACTACTGTACTTTAATGTGTTCAACCAAATCACCATATTACAAAAATAGCAAGCTGCCATAATAAAAAATAAGGCTCCTCTATCCAGCACCAGATAGCATCATTTTACTTTCAAGCCTAGAAATTGCACACTTGTATATAAACCAATCGAAGATGAGGATTGAGAGTTCATCTTGGTGGATTTTTCCTTTGATGAATATGAAGTGTCCTTCCTTATCTTTTTTTGATGACTTTTAATTGAAAATTGATTTTATTTGATATTAGAATGGCTACTCCAGCTTGCTTCTTCTGACCATTTGCTTGGAAAGTTGTTTTCCAGCCTTTCACTCTGAGGTAGTGTCTGTCTTTGTCTCTGAGGTGTGTTTCCTGTAGGCAGCAGAATGCAGGGTCCTCATTGCGTATCCAGTTTGTTAATCTATGTCTTTTTATTGGGGAGTTGAGGTCATTGATATTGAGAGATATTAAGGAATAGTGATTATTGCTTCCTGTTATATTCATATTTGGATGTGAGGTTATGTTTGTGTGCTTTCATTCTCCTTGTTTTGTTGCCAAGACGATTAGTTTCTTGCTTCTTCTAGGGTATAGCTTGCCTCCTTATGTTGGGCTTTATCCTTTATTATCCTTTGTAGTGCTGGATTTGTAGAAAGATATTGTGTAAATTTGGTTTTGTCATGGAATATCTTGGTTTCTCCATCTATGTTAATTGAGAGTTTTGCAGGATACAGTAACCTGGGCTGGCATTTGTGTTCTCTTAGGGTCTGTATGACATCTGTCCAGGATCTTCTGGCCTTCATAGTTTCTGGCGAAAAGTCTGGTGTGATTCTGATAGGTCTGCCTTTATATGTTACTTGACCTTTTTCCCTTACTGCTTTTAATATTCTTTCTTTATTTTGTGCGTTTGGTGTTTTGACAATTATGTGACGGGAGGTGTTTCTTTTCTGGTCCAATCTATTTGGAGTTCTGTAGGCTTCTTGTATGCCTATGGGTATCTCTTTTTTTAGGTTAGGGAAGTTTTCTTCTATGATTTTGTTGAAGATATTTACTGGTCCTTTGAGCTGGGAGTCTTCACTCTCTTCTATACCTATTATCCTTAGGTTTGATCTTCTCATTGAGTCCTGGATTTCCTGTATGTTTTGGACCAGTAGCTTTTTCCGCTTTACATTATCTTTGACAGTTGAGTCAATGATTTCTATGGAATCTTCTGCTCCTGAGATTCTCTCTTCCATCTCTTGTATTCTGTTGGTGAAGCTTGTATCTACAGCTCCTTGTCTTTTCTTTTGATTTTCTATGTCCAGGGTTGTTTCCATGTGTTCTTTCTTGATTGCTTCTATTTCCATTTTTAATTCCTTCAACTGTTTGATTGTGTTTTCCTGGAATTCTTTCAGGGATTTTTGCGACTCCTCTCTGTAGGCTTCTACTTGTTCTCTAAGGGAGTTCTTTATGTCTTTCTTGAAGTCCTCCAGCATCATGATCAAATATGATTTTGAAACTAGATCTTGCTTTTCTGGTGTGTTTGGATATTCAGTGTTTGCTTTGGTGGGAGAATTGGGCTCCGATGATGCCATGTAGTCTTGGTTTCTGTTGCTTGGGTTCCTGCGCTTGCCTCTCGCCATCAGATTATCTCTAGTGTTACTTTGTTCTGCTATTTCTGACCGTGGCTAGACTGTCCTATAAGCCTGTGTGTCAGGAGTGCTGTAGACCTGTTTTCCTGTTTTCTTTCAGCCAGTTATGGGGACAGAGTGTTCTGCTTTAGGGCGTGTAGTTTTTCCTCTCTACAGGTCTTCAGCTGTTCCTGTGGGCCTGTGTCTTGAGTTCACCAGGCAGGTTTCTTGCAGGGGAAAAGTTGGTCCTACCTGTGGTTCCAAGGCTCAAGTTTGCTCGTGGGGTACTGCCTAAGTCCTCTCCGCGGCGGCAGCAACCGGGAAGATCTGCGCCGCTCTTTCCGGGAGCCTCCGTGCACCAGGGTTCCAGATGGCGTTTGGTGTTTTCCTCTGGCATCTGGATGTGCACAGAGTGCAGTCTCTTCTGGTTTCCCAGGCGTGTTCGCCTCTCTGAAGGTTTAGCTCTCCCTCCCACGGGATTTGGGTGCAGAGAACTGTTTATCCGGTCTGTTTCCTTCAGGTTCTGGCGGTGTCTCAGGCGCAGGGATCCTGCCGCTCCTGGGCCCTCCCCTACGGGAACCCAGAGGCCTTATACAGTTGCCTCTTGGGCCAGGGATGTGGGCAGGGGTGGGCAGTGTTGGTGGTCTCCTCCGCTCTGCAGCCTCAGGAGTGCCCACCTGATCAGGCGGTGAGGTCTCTCTCCCACGGGGTTTGGGAGCAGAGAGCTGCTGCGGGCCGGGATCCGCGGGTGTCCAAAGGTATTTTCTAATGTTCATATATTAATTCCTTAGTGATAAAGGAATGGCAGTCTCTGCACACCAGTGACCCCAGAAAAGTGCACCATTTCTTAGTAAAATTGTCAGATGCATCCCTCCCCCCGGTGTGGCTTTACTAGATGTAAAGCCTGGTTGCTGCTATCTGTTCTCTAGTTAAAACATACATTTTATCTATTACTTGAGGAGTTCTGGTTGACAAGATCATTGTTTTCTCTTCAGTCTACACATTAGAGTAAGCAGTTCTCCACGGACATATATCATTCCTTCCAGCAGAGTTACTCTATCATGCAAACTCAAAACATGTGATGCTTTCCGCCCTAGAAATTAGGAAGGCTTTTGGTTCTTTCCATGAAGAGCAAACTTCTGGTGTTGGGATTTGCTTCTTAAGCTCACATCGCATAGCCATGCCCTGCCTTCCGAACCACGTCTTTTTTGATGAAATATTCTTGGCATACTTCTCAATCCACACTTCATCACTGAGTTTACACACTTCCATTCACAAGAAAAGAGACGAAAATGTTAGCAATGATTCATTTGACAGTGAGCTACTAATTGCTTCCTGTCATTGTTCTGTGTGTTTGTGTTGCTTTTGAGCAGATACATCAATGAGGCCAAGATGAATGGCGAGAGTAAGAGTGCTGCACTGCAGATGGTCACAGAGGACATCCGACGCTGCACCAGCGCATGCGCCTGTAAGGCCAAAGAAGACAGTTAGGGTTCTTGACTAGGGGAGCAAGGTCAACAGAATGTATAAGAATGGGGGAATGAAGGGTGGTAGAGTAGGGGAGAGAGGCAAAAGAAGAAGCAGGAGAAAGGGAGGGAGATAGATTTCAGACACTACTGTGTGGAAAATGTAGATGTGTATGTCATGCATGCATATATGTGAAAAGGACTAGGAAGAATGAAGGAAGAATAAATTGAGTTAGCTGCAGTTCTAAAAAAGTAAGTAGTTCATATTAAATTTAAATTATTATAAACTGTTCTAAATTTAATTTACAAATTAAATATGTCTTATTTTTTATTCAAGTATAATTATAAATATGCAGGAGTTATGAGATAGGGAGACTACTATATACTATTAATTATACATATTTACGTAGTTGGTGACATTTTTCAGTTTTACCTTTTCTTCTGCTATTTCTTTCTCTCTGACTCTCTGTACATTGTACATAAGTCAGGTGCATAATGATAGCTCTTTATTCTCATCTCCTCTTAAATATAAGGATAACTTATTATATAACTACCATTTGAGAATGTGTCTGTGCACGTGTGTGTGTGTCTGTGTGTGCATGTGTGTGCATGTGTGTGTCTGTGTGTGTACATGTGTGTGTCTATGTGTATATGTCTGTCTGTGTGCATGTATGTCTGTGTGTCTGTGTGCCTGTATGTGTCTATGTCTGTCTGTGTACATGTATATGTGTGTGTGTATATGTGTATGTGTCTCTCTGTGTGTGCTTGTCTGTCTGTGTGCAGGTATGTGTGTGTATGTCTGTGTGTGTGTGTATGTGTGTGTTCATGCCTGTGCCAAGGCATCTGTGGATATTAGAGCACATTTTGGATTGACCTTTCTGTCCAAATTTGTTGAGGGATCTAACCTTAGTCAACAGGCTTGGTGAAGGATTCTATACCTGCTAATTCCTGATCTCAGCCAGAGAAAACTTCTCTATCCACATTCTGAGCATATGTCTAAGATGGACTACTTACTGATTGCTTTTACACAAGATATCACCTCTGCTCTTGAATTCTTTGATACTTCTTTTATTCTTGGGCCACAGTTAGTAATGTGAAATCAGTGTCAGGTGGCTCAGGTGACATTTTTGTAAAGAGCATTTGCTTGGGATATAGTACATTTATAGAAATAATCCTTAGCACTAAGATTCTCTCTCTCTCTCTCTCTCTCTCTGTCTCTGTCTCTCTCTCTCTCTCTCTCTCACACACACACACACACACACACACACACACACACACGGGAGGAGGTAGACACACACAGACAGGTGGGCATAGAGGGAGCTAAGGCCAGACACACAGAAAGGCAGAGATAAAGACTGATCAATTTATCCTAATCTAGACTTTTCCTTTATCTCCTTAAAAATCACACCTACAGAGACATCTGCTGCTGTCTTTGCCCAATCCAGAGGAAGACTCCCATTTATTCCCTCCAGGATAAATAAAATATTATTTGTGTTGAGAATTTGCTGTCTGGTTGTGTTTTGTGCCAACTCTGGAACCCCCAAATTTGGTGACATGACTCAGATTGTGACAGGACCCTGATCAGTTCTGCACTTTCCAGATCATCTAGTGCCTGCTCCCTTCACCCAACAGAGGCTAACTGGTGACTTTCCCCTTACTAGCCATCCAAAACCTTCTGTAGAACATTGGGTAATGACCCTTGAGCATCTGGCGTCCCAATCTGTGTTCTGGGAATGGGAAGCACACACCTGACTTTGACCTTCAGCAGCTCCTGTGGACTCCCTCAGATGGCTCCCAAGCCCATTCCTCTCAGTTTGGCTTGATGTTTTCCTTTCACGTTTGGGGGCTATACTTCTGGAATTCAGTGTCTGCCTTTAACTATCCAAAAATCCTCTCAAAGGTCCCTGGATTTCTCTTCAGACTATTATGTCACCCTCTTGGTGACAGAGCTTGGATGATGATCCTTCCCTCACAGGTACCTCCATATTGGCCACTCTAGACCATGAGGGATGATGCCCTTGACTACTCACTTTGTCTCCCAGTCACCATTAGCAAAAATATTCACTCCATCTTGACTAATATGCCTCTGCGATGTCTTCTAAAGACTCAGACTCACACCTAGCTCAAAAATGTCCCTTAAACTCCCTACATTAAAAGGAAATAAAATAAAATAAAAGACAACCTTTACAATTGTAATGGGCAAGGAATCATGGAAGATACCCCTCCTCCTTTCTGCCTTCCCTTTCCATAAATACCTTTATTTCTGCCCTTTTTATTTTTATTTTTACCTCAGCTCCAAGCATTCCCCTTATACTTTGTTTCTTGCCTCATGTTTCATTGGTCATCAAAATCTCCACTGTCACTGCTATGGCAACACAACTCTAGAAGTCCCCCCATGGAGTCCCTGGCTGCACTGCTCTAGGAGCTTCCTGCTAGAGCTCACCTCTGGAGCTCCCTGCTCAGATAGTTCATGAAGCTTGCTGCTTGTACCTCCTGCCCCATTCTTTTACTAGGAAGAGATATTCTTTCCAAAGTTGGCACAGATTTTGACTTCTACTCCAAAAAAGCTCCCAAGGCACTTCAGCATCCTTATTTCTCCTTTTCTTAGCTCCAGTCTTAGCATTTTATTGCTGTGAAATGACAACTTTTTTTATTGGATTTTTTTTTATATTTCAAATGTTATTCCCTTTCCCAGTTTCCTGCCCATAAGTCCCCTATTCTGTCTCCATCCCCTTCTTCTATAAGAGTGTACCCCCTTTCCAACCACCCCTACTTTCTGCCTCCCACTCTGACATTCCTCTATACTAGGGAGTCGAGCTTTGCCAGGACCAAGTGTTTCTCCTCCCATTGGTGTCCAACAAGGCCATCCTCTGCTACATATGCAGCTGGAGCCATGGGTCTGTCCATGTGTTCTCTGGGTAGTGGTTTAGTCCCTAGGAACTCTGGTTGGTTGGCATTCTTTTTCTTATGGGGTTGCAAGCCCCTTCAGCTCTTTCAATCCTTTCTCTAATTTCTCCAATGAGGATCCCGTTCTCAGTTCAATGGTTTGTTGCTAGCATTCGTCTCTGTATTTGACATGCTCTGGCACTGTCTCTCATGAGAGATCTATATCCGGTTCCTGTCAGCATACACTTCTTAGCTTTATAGTTTTGGTGGATATATATATATATATATATATATATATATATATATATATATACACATACACACATATATGTGTGTGTGTCTATATATATGTATGTATATATGTATATATCATACATGTATACATGTATATATGTATATATATGTATATGTATATGGGCTGTATACCCATGTAGGGCAGGCTTTGAATGGCCATTCCTTCCATCTCTGCTCCAAAATTTGTCTTCATATCCCCTGCTATGAATATTTTTGTCCCCCCTTTTAAGAAGGACTGAAGCATCTGCACTTTGGTTGTTGTTCTTCTTAAGCTTCATGTCCCACAGCAACTCTTATAAAGGAAAACATGTAGTTGGATGGATCTGGCTTAAAGTTTCAGAGGGATGGTTTATCTATCATGGCAAGAAAGGTGACAGAGTTCAGGCAGACATGGTGCTGGAGAAGGAATTGAGAGTTCTGCAGGAAGTGAGCCGAGATGTACTTCTTCAATGAAGGCCACACCTATTCCAACACGGCCACACCTCCTGTTGCCTATGAGCCTTAAGGGGACTATTTTCTTTCAAAGCACCAGAGCCTCCATTTGAACACTCAACTCTCCAAATTCCTCAAACCCCTCTTGCCTTCTGGCCACTTGTTTAGGCAATCTCATTATATGGTATGCTACCTCTTCATTCTAATCTCCTGTTACATTTAAAGAGCTTAAAGACCATTCTGCCTACATCTCAACTCCCAAACCCAACCCTTCCACCCTTTACCAGCTGCATAGACCACAAACCCATTATTCCATCTCTGTTATCCACTCGTTGTTAAGCCCAACTATCCTATAATACCTGCTTCAACACAGCGCATCTTTAACTACCCACAGCACAGAATGCACTTTAATATCAAATCTGCTTACCTGGCTCTCACCCCTGCAGGTAAGTAAGACCTTTGTGTATAATCTAACCCAAATCTGAAATGTATTTCAGCAAACCAACCCACCTCCACTATACAACTCCCAGCTTTTCCTACTCATCAACTCATCAAGAATGAAGGTCTAAAATTGTGAGAATCTAAGAAAATATGTAAATGCAAATTGTAAAGGTTAGAGGATGTAAAAACAAGTTGTGGGAACCTCGAAAGAGGAGATAAGATATGTGCTTTGGGTAAATTATATATAGAATCCTTTATAATAAAACTACAGCCCAGATAATTTTTTTATCTTTAATAATATATCCCTTAACAATTTCATACATGTACACAATGCATTCTGCTCACCATCATCTCCTATTCAGGTGTCAAGAAAAACAAAATTATGACATTTTCAGGTAAGTGGATGGAACTAGAAACAATCACCCTGAGTGAAGAAATCAAAGAAACGACTAACTTTTAAACTTATTTTACTTCTGTTTTATTAATTTTAACTCAGCAGGATGGAGGTATGTTAGGAGAAGGGCTGAGGACAGCAAGAAAAGTTTCATCAATTACTGTTCAATGTCGTGTTTGAAGTCTTAGCTAGAGCAATAAGGTAACTGAAGGAGGTAAAAGGAACACAAGTAAGGATATGATTCTATATAAACAAGACCCTTAAAGACTGCACCAGAAAACTCCTATAGCAGACAAATACATTGAGCTAAACCAATTAATTTATAAATTCAATTTTAGGATCAACCCAGATGACAAAATAATATGACACACTAAGCAATGGAATGCACTATATACTTTGTATAACCATCAGTAATTTAAAATGACTACTTAGATATAAACACTTTTTAAATTCTTTGAAATTTTTGTCCAATGTATTTCATCACACTGAATGCCACCCTCCTAACTTTTCTAAAATCCACACCCGTTTATTAACCAACCCAACTTATGTGCTCTTTTCTCCTTTAAAACATGAAAATGTCAAACCTAATTTTATTGCCCATATACTTTTGGGTTTGGAGCCCTCTCATGAAGAATGGTCCATCTATAAATAGCTACACCATTGAATATTATTGATTCTTACTCTTTTGTTAACTATCAATTGCCAATAACTCTTCATTTAAACAAGGAACTTCATCACTACCTCCATCATCCTTGAAGAGACCTTATCTGGAAACTTTAATTTGTAAGGTTATAGTACATGTGTCAATAATTGTTCAGAGTTTCCATGTGCTAACTTCTGTATTGCACATAGAAAAGTAGTTGACATTTATGGCTAGTATTTCAAAGACTCTTACTCTTTGCACGTTTATCTCTGGTAGGTCTCTGTGTTAAACACTATCTACTGCCAAAAAAGAAGCATCTCTGACAAAGGTTGATCTATGAGTATGAGTATACATAATTCAGGGTTAGTTTGAAACTGTGTACATTTAGCAGATTAACAGTGGTTGCTTTTTCACTCACGGCCTCTGATATATATATATACATATATATATATGTATATATATATATATACATATATATATCAAAAGTGATCTGGTATGGGTTTCATCTAGTCAATTGGATATTAAACACATTTTGCAAAGTTATTGATAAGACCCATGTCAGTCTTGCCACTATTGTTGAACTCCTAATGCCTTTCCAAACCACATTGTAGCTCACAAGATTATAACTGTGCAAGTCTGATTATTTTCTCCTCTGGAAGCATATTTACCACAATCTAGCCCTGTTAATGACTAGGAGACTATAAGAATGATTTTTCTATTTCTGTGAGTCAAGCATATAACAGCTCCAGTGTTAGATTCTAAACATCAAAGACTAGATGAGAAGCAAGATCAATGCAATGACCTATTGTTGATGGGGTTGTGGGAATTCATAGTCAAACAACTCTTTAAAAGGTAACCCATTTCTAGCACTAAGATTTTTATTTGTTAAGTTGGTTCGTCTAGAGGACCATCCTTAGAAAATGACACTGTAAAATATTTAACCTTGATTTTTTGGTATTTGAATGTTTATTTTAGGAAGTTTATATATTAATATGTCTTAAATGTATTATTTTTCAAACTAAAGTTAGTATTAGTTATCCTTGATTCTATTAACTGCCCTCTCACCCTTTTTCCACTTAAACTTGTGTGTGTGTGTGTGTGTGTGTGTGCGCGCACGCGTCATTTTCTTTTCTGCCATTAAATCACCTTGTTCTGTATCTCCTTCCTTGAAAATTCTCCTTGATGACCTTTATTATTGTTCTGAGTCTATTCTAAATAAAATACACTCAATTAGAGTTTTGAATGACTAACTTATTCTTATATTCCATAGTCAGGATCCTATCTAATATCTTGAATATGCCCTAGGTTTATTTAAGGAACAAATCTCAGACACACCAAGAGAATAATTAAATATGGACATTTGGTGACACATCACCCATCTTCATCTTTGACATGACATCATTTTTAAATGATTAGAAATATGTAGCACACTTAAGCAAGCATTATAGTAGTACAATGTAAAATCATTGTGAAAATTATGATTTTGATTATTCCACAGATTCAGAGAAAACAGAAAACTGCACTGTTTCTTAACCCAGATGGTTTCATGGGATTCCAGTACCTTCCATGACTACCTGCTGCTGGACACACCCACACCAGCCATAAGAGTTCTTTGGAAACTCTCTTATGATTATTTGTGAGGAAAACTATCTGCTTTGTCCAATTCTAATAAGCATTATTTTTTCTCCATCCATCCTCATGGCCATCTTGAATCTTTGAATATCCATAGGAGGGGATATGTGGCACAGTTTAGAGCAGAGACTGAAGTAACAGCCATTCAGAGCCTGCCCCACATGTGGCCCATATATATACAGCCACCAAACTAGATAAGATGGATGAAGCTAAGGAGTACATGCTGACAGGAACTGGATATAGAGCTCTCCTGAGAGACACGGCCAGAGCATGTCAAATACAGAAGTGAATGTTAGCAGCAAACCACTGAACTGAAATCAGGACCCACATTGGAGGAATTAGACAAAGATTAAAAGAGCTGAAGGGGCTTACTACCCCATAAGAACAACAATGCCAACCAACCAGAGCTTCCAGGGACTAATCCACTACCCAAAGACTATATATGGGCTGACCCAGCACTCCAACTGCATATGTAGCAGAGGATGGCCTTATTGGGCACCAATGGAAGGAGAAGCCCTTGGTCCTGCCAAAGTTGGATCCCCAGTGCAAGGGAATGTCAGACAGGGGTAGAAAGGAGCGGCGGTTGGGGAGAGGAACATCCTTATAGAAGAAGGAGTGGGGATAGTGGCTTATGGACAGGGAACCAGGAAAGGGAATAACATTTGAAATGTAAATAAAGAGATATCCAATAAAAAATTTCTTATGTAATTAATTCCCTGGGTGACCGATTATTAGAAAAACCATCACTAGGGTTGAGGAAGCTAGTAAATATTACTTGTTAAAATAATGCCATATTGTTTTGGTAAATCATAGAAACCAGAACAGGAGAATAAATTCTAGTCTTTTTCTACTGGTTTCAGAAATGATCCACATTTACTTGCTGTGTGAGTGTAGTGTGCTCAGTAGGTGTGACACTCTCAAACATCTCTGCCTCACATCCCTCTTCTAATTTATTCTTCAGCTGCACACTGGTGTCAGACCCAGTTTTATGGTTTTATTACATTATAGTCTGACCATTCATATAATCTAAGTATCTGGCATGTTTGAAATCTAAGGGCCTAAATATAAAATGTTTTTTCTTTACTAATAATTAATCCTAAAATCCTAACAAGATATTACAAAGCATGACATTTGTTTTGGCTTATACTATTATGAAGAAGTTATTAAATTAACAGTGGAAACACTGAATGTCCAACATCCTCACTATAAGGATACTTATATTGCATTGGAAGAAATTTATCATATCAGGTACAAGAATGATATTACAACAAATGTTGAATACTTTATAAAAGTTGACAGTAACCATGAAAGTCTTAACCCTGTCCCTGCTAATTACATAAGCAAAAACCTCAGTCTGATTGTTTATAGTACCCAGTCTTACATGGTAAATCACTGGCAGAATAGATTTCAGTTCCCATGAGTTCCTGACAGGACCAGTTACATTCTATATAAAAACACTGACATGAAGACAATAGAAGCAAATGAATGGCTCACACAGAATAATTTATTTAGAAAAAGATCTTTGTGAACACTGATTTAAATTTTATATGTAAGGATTATATATTGGAAGTGAGTTGGATCATAATAAATTAAAGGCAAAAATTCAGTAAGAAATTAGAACTACACAGTGGGGAAAGGCATTCATAGGAAAGAACAGTGAAGTAAGAGGAAACATTGTCAGGAGCATCGAGCCAGAGATTGAGTTAAGATCATTAAATCACAGCAGAAGAAAACCTGATTCAAACACGTCCGCAGTTGTCAGGGTGATGCATTGGAGTGGAGGGGGAAAGAACGTACAAGTAGAGAAGGAAGATCCAGTTCTACATCTCTTCCTTCCTATAGCTCTACCTCTGTCCCTTGTGAGCCATTGATCTTCTCAAGACTCACACCGGTGCTCTGCAAGTGTAGATCCTAAATGAGATGCACTTATCTTGCTCTCACGCAGGATATACTCTTTATTATCATTGGAAAGGGACCAGAAGTGAAGGGAATCTTCATAAATGCAGCCAATATGGCATCATGAGAAACCCTTAAAACAAAACTAGACTCTGGAGAAGAAGTGAACTTGAGTAAAGAATCAATCCTTCCTGTAGCATCAGTCTTCAAGGTAGAGAAAGCTCAAACATCGCCCACAGTCATCATCTCCCAGAAGCTGTGCGAAGCATTTCCTTCTTTATGATTACTTGAGAATGAGAACAGGCACAGCATGTGTTACTTCTCTATTAATCTGTTAGGACACCATCATCAAGGCAGATTACAGAAGGAAGCATTTACTTTGGCTTAGTTCCAGAGAGATAAGTGTCCACCATGAAAGCAGAATGGCAGGAGGAGCAGAAGATCACATCTGTAACCTCAAACTTGAAGCAGAGTTAGGAAACTGGAAGTCAGATGAGGCTATGAACTCTCAATGACATAAGCCTCGGCCAAGGCTGTTATCACTTTCCAAACACAGTGTCACCAAATAGAGCTCCGAGCATTCAGTTGCTTTTGTAGTTTAAGGATCCAATGATATTCACATTCCTCTATGAACAACACAACATCTTGAGAACAATAGCCTACTGTCTGGTATACTTATTTTTATGTTAGTTAATTATGGTTTATGAGATTAAATACCATGAATAAGTTTATTTTTTATTTTAGTTCCAGAGGGATAAAAGAACATCCAACCAGCAGGCAGACACTCCTATTGGCAAGAGCAAGAAGCCTGGCAGAGACGGTTTATAGGAAGTGGGACAAGGCCATGAAATCTCAAACCTGGACCCCATCATGCACTTTCTCCAAACAAGCTTTACCAACTTCCTAAAGAGTATTAACATCTGAGGATCATGTATTCAAAGATCAGAACTCATGGGGGCACTACAGTCATCATAGATTAAGAAAAATCTATGTGGCTTAAGCATTGGTCACATGATGGTAATTACATGAGTCATTCTTTGAGGTTAAGAACCATGCACATGAGATCCCACTTACTTTGTGATCACATACCTCTCTTAATTTCACTCTGAAACTATTTAGTTATGATAATACCAAAATAACTAATAATAAAATTTATTTACATTTTAAACTTCTGTTATATACCTAAGAGACACATCCTGCTGATTTTCATTTCAACACTGTTCTCATCATGAAAGCAACACGTCAAACACTACAGATTTAAATTTAGTAAATACTAATAGAAATTTGACATATAAAATCTACTCAGTAGAACACTGAGAGTTCCAGGCCATTCACAATTCCTGTCCCAATAGCCAAACACCTTTAATTTAAGGGTACCCTACCTATCTCCACTGCCTGCTCTATTTCACCCACACCACTTCTCCAGTTTTTGTTAGTATTTGCCATACCCCATCCACTATCAGACTCATGAAACTCAAAAAGATCCTCATGATAGACAGGAAGTGACTTATCTTGCTTCTTCCAGATCATGTGACCTTCTTAACTCAGCACTGGTCTCATGAAAAGAACCTCATATTAATAAACTTCATCACCTCAAGAAAACAGGCTTTATGCTGTCAGAGAAACAAACCCCCTGGGCTACATGGGAGAAAAGTAGTTGTAAGTCTATAAAGCTATGTCTAGCTTAGGAGAGAGGACTTATGCTCAGCTGAACTCAGTTGCTCTACTCATCATGAGCATGAAGACATATTATATAGTGGTCAGACCTCAGGCAAACATCTGTCAGCTTTGCGATTTTCAAAACATCCATTTCTCAAATTTTGAGCATTGCTTTAGCTAAGATGGGGATGGCTTTTCCAAAATGTCCTGATTTCCTTGACTTGCTATATAATATAAAGCCAAATCTGAATCCCTCTGGCCTTCATTTGGATACGTGCTATGTTATGCCAGTATATGAGTACCACTATTGCATCTTTAAAGGACATCTTGCCATATGTCCATTGCGAAAATGAAGATTGTCATGGATGGACAGGACCATTGATTGTTCCCATCTGTCAGTGGCTTAAAAGGTATGGTCTGATTCTAGAAATGTTAAACCACTGGAAAAGGGGTTTCAGGTCAGATTGAAATTGAGTTTTCAGAGTTCTGTCTCTATTATGTGGTTTCTTTAGCATTGAGAGCTTACCTTCAACCTCTTGAGAGGAGCTGAGGACCAAACCCAGGGCCTTGCGCTTGCTAGTCAAGTGCTCTACCACTGAGCTAAATCCCCAACCCCAACAACCTTCTTTGTATTAGAGTCCTTTGTCTTACTCTGAGAAGCTACTATCCCATTATATAATGAGCATGGCCTTTTCATTATCCATTCATCAGCTGAAAGGCATTCTGGTTATTTCTATTTCCCAGCTATTGGATATGGAGCAGTAGTGAACATCACTGAGTAAATGTCTGAGGAGCAAGACCTGGATCCTTTGGGAATATACCACGGAGATGTACAGCTAGGTCACATGGAAGACATTTTGAGCTCGTTGAGATGTCTCCAGAATGATGTCCAGTGTGGCTTCTCAAGTTTATATTCTTAACAACAGTGAGTAAGAATTGCACATTCCCCTCATTTTTTGTAAGCATGACACATTGGTTGTTTAGTTAACCTTAGCCATTCAGAGCAGAGTGAGATGAAATCTCAAAGACAATCGGAATTGCTAAGGATGATGAACCCTTTCTGAAATATCTCTTAATCAAGACTATCTTAACCTAGTTTTCTAGGTTATGAGAGGTATGTAATATAAAACTAGACATTTTAAAATCAGAATAATATGTGCATATGTTTATGTACAGAACACAAATATACACACACGTGCATGCCCACTTAGCATGTTTATCTGTAACAGATCCTGAAATTAAAACATATATTTAGTTAGATTTAGAAAATTGAACTTATGAGTTTAGCTTCATGTGGCTCTTCAAATGTCTTATAAAATTTTAAGGGGAGTGCTAAGTTTCTCTCCTTTTTATTTTTGAGGCTCCTGTCGGTCTGCACTTCTTTGCTTCATCCATCTTGTCTAATTGGGTGGCTGTATATGTATGGGCCACATATGGGGCAGGCTCTGAATGGGTGTTCCTTCAGTCTCTGTTTTAATCTTTGCCTCTCCCTTCCCTGCCAGGGGTATTCTTTTTCCTCATTTAAAGAAGGAGTGAAGCATTCACATTTTGATCATCCGTCTTGAGTTTCGTTTGTTCTAGGGATCTAGGGTAATTCAAGCATTTGGGCTAATAGCCACTTATCAATGAGTGCATACCATGTATGTCTTTCTGTGATTGGGTTAGCTCACTCAGGATGATATTTTCCAGTTCCAACCATTTGCCTACGAATTTCATAAACTCGTTGTTTTTGATAGCTGAGTAATATTCCATTGTGTAGATGTACCACATTTTCTGTATCCATTCCTCTGTTGAAGGGCATCTGGGTTCTTTCCATTTTCTGGCTATTATAAATAAGGCTGCGATGAACATAGTGGAGCACGTGTCTCTTTTATATGTTGAGGCATCTTTTGGGTATATGCCCAAGAGAGGTATAGCTGGATCCTCAGGCAGTTCAATGTCCAATTTTCTGAGGAACCTCCAGACTGATTTCCAGAATGGTTTTACCAGTCTGCAATCCCACCAACAATGGAGGAGTGTTCCTCTTTCTCCACATCCTCGCCAGCATCTGCTGTCACCTGAGTTTTTGATCTTAGCCATTCTCACTGGTGTGAGGTCAAATCTCAGGGTTGTTTTGATTTGCATTTCCCTTATGACTAAAGATGTTGAACATTTCTTTAGGTGTTTCTCAGCCATTCGGCATTCCTCAGCTGTGAATTCTTTCTTTAGCTCTGAACCCCATTTTTTAATAGGGTTATTTGTTTCCCTGCGGTCTAACTTCTTGAGTTCTTTGTATATTTTGGATATAAGGCCTCTATCTGTTGTAGGATTGGTAAAGATCTTTTCCCAATCTGTTGGTTGCCGTTTTGTCCTAACCACAGTGTCCTTTGCCTTACAGAAGCTTTGCAGTTTTATGAGATCCCTTTTGTCGATTCTTGATCTTAGAGCATAAGCCATTGGTGTTTTGTTCAGGAAACTTTCTCCAGTGCCCATGTGTTCCAGATGCTTCCCTAGTTTTTCTTCTATTAGTTTGAGTGTGTCTGGTTTGATGTGGAGGTCCTTGATCCACTTGGACTTAAGCTTTGTACAGGGTGATAAGCATGGATCGATCTGCATTCTTCTACATGTTGCCCTCCAGTTGAACCAGCACCATTTGCTGAAAATGCTATCTTTTTTCCATTGGATGGTTTTGGCTCCTTTGTCAAAAGTCAAGTGACCATAGGTGTGTGGGTTCATTTCTGGGTCTTCAATTCTATTCCATTGGTCTATCTGTCTGTCTCTGTACCAATACCATGCAGTTTTTAACACTATTGCTCTGTAATACTGCTTGAGTTCAGGGATAGTGATTCCCCCTGAAGTCCTTTTATTGTTGAGGATAGCTTTAGCTATCCTGGGTTTTTTGTTATTCCAGATGAATTTGCAAATTGTTCTGTCTAACTCTTTGAAGAATTGGATTGGTATTTTGATGGGGATTGCATTGAATCTGTAGATTGCTTTTGGTAAAATGGCCATTTTTACTATATTAATCCTGCCAATCCATGAGCATGGGAGATCTTTCCATCTTCTGAGGTCTTCTTCAATTTCTTTCCTCAGTGTCTTGAAGTTCTTATTGTACAGATCTTTTACTTGCTTGGTTAAAGTCACACCGAGGTACTTTATATTATTTGGGTCTATTATGAAGGGTGTCGTTTCCCTAATTTCTTTCTCGGCTTGTTTCTCTTTTGTATAGAGGAAGGCAACTGGTTCATTTGAGTTAATTTTATACCCAGCCACTTTGCTGAAGTTGTTTATCAGCTTTAGTAGTTCTCTGGTGGAACTTTTGGGATCACTTAAATATACTATCATGTCATCTGCAAATAGTGATATTTTGACCTCTCCTTTTCCGATCTGTATCCCCTTGATCTCCTTTTGTTGTCTGATTGCTCTGGCTAGAACTTCAAGAACTATATTGAATAAGTAGGGAGAGAGTGGGCAGCCTTGTCTAGTCCCTGATTTTAGTGGGATTGCTTCAAGTTTCTCTCCATTTAGTTTAATGTTAGCAACTGGTTTGCTGTATATGGCTTTTACTATGTTTAGGTATGGGCCTTGAATTCCTATTCTTTCCAGGACTTTTATCATGAAGGGGTGTTGAATTTTGTCAAATGCTTTCTTAGCATCTAATGAAATGATCATGTGGTTCTGTTCTTTCAGTTTGTTTATATAATGGATCACGTTGATGGTTTTCCATATATTAAACCATCCCTGCATGCCTGGGATGAAGCCTACTTGATCATGGTGGATGATTGTTTTGATGTGCTCTTGAATTCGGTTTGTCAGAATTTTATTGAGTATTTTTGCGTCGATATTCATAAGGGAAATTGGTCTGAAGTTCTCTTTCTTTGTTGTGTCTTTGTGTGGTTTAGGTATAAGAGTAATTGTGGCTTCGTAGAAGGAATTCGGTAGGGCTCCATCTGTTTCAATTTTGTGGAATAGTTTGGATAATATTGGTATGAGGTCTTCTATGAAGGTTTGATAGAATTCTGCACTAAACCCGTCTGGACCTGGGCTCTTTTTGGTTGGGAGACCTTTAATGACTGCTTCTATTTCCTTAGGAGTTATGGGGTTGTTTAACTGGTTTATCTGTTCCTGATTTAACTTCGATACCTGGTATCTGTCTAGGAAATTGTCCATTTCCTGAAGATTTTCAAATTTTGTTGAATATAGGTTTTTATAGTAAGATCTGATGATTTTTTGAATTTCCTCTGAATCTGTAGTTATGTCTCCCTTTTCATTTCTGATTTTGTTAATTTGGACGCACTCTCTGTGTCCTCTCGTTAGTCTGGCTAAGGGTTTATCTATCTTGTTGATTTTCTCAAAGAACCAACTTTTGGTTCTGTTGATTCTTTCTATGGTCCTTTTTGTTTCTACTTGGTTGATTTCAGCTCTGAGTTTGATTGTTTCCTGCCTTCTACTCCTCCTGGGTGAATTTGCTTCTTTTTGTTCTAGAGCTTTTAGGTGTGCTGTCAAGCTGCTGACATATGCTCTTTCCTGTTTCTTTCTGCAGGCACTCAGCGCTATGAGTTTTCCTCTTAGCACAGCTTTCATTGTGTCCCATAAGTTTGAGTATGTTGTATCTTCATTTTCATTAAATTCTAAAAAGTTTTTAATTTCTTTCTTTATTTCTTCCTTGACCAGGTTATCATTGAGTAGAGCATTGTTCAATTTCCACGTATATGTGGGCATTCTTCCCTTATTGTTATTGAAGACCAGCTTTAGGCCGTGGTGGTCCGATAGCACGCATGGGATTATTTCTATCTTTCTGTACCTGTTGAGGCCCGTTTTTTGACCAATTATATGGTCAATTTTGGAGAAAGTACCATGAGGAGCTGAGAAGAAGGTATATCCTTTTGCTTTAGGATAGAATGTTCTATAAATATCCGTTAAGTCCATTTGGCTCATGACTTCTTTTAGTCTGTCGACATCACTGTTTAATTTCTGTTTCCATGATCTGTCCATTGATGAGAGCGGGGTTTTGAAATCTCCCACTATTATTGTGTGAGGTGCAATGTGTGTTTTGAGCTTTAGTAAGGTTTCTTTTACGTATGTAGGTGCCCTTGTATTTGGGGCATAGATATTTAGGATTGAGAGTTCATCTTGGTGGATTTTTCCTTTGATGAATATGAAGTGTCCTTCCTTATCTTTTTTGATGACCTTTAATTGGAAATTGATTTTATTTGATACCAGAATGGCTACTCCAGCTTGCTTCTTCTGACCATTAGCTTGGAAAGTTGTTTTCCAGCCTTTCACTCTGAGGTAGTGTCTGTCTTTGTCTCTGAGGTGTGTTTCCTGTAGGCAGCAGAATGCAGGGTCCTCGTTCCGTATCCAGTTTGTTAATCTATGTCTTTTTATTGGGGAGTTGAGGCCATTGATATTGAGAGATATTAAGGAATAGTGATTATTGTTTCCCTTTCTATTCATATTTGGATGTGAGGTTATGTTTGTGTGCTTTCATTCTCTTTGTTTTGTTGCCAAGACGATTAGTTTCTTGCTTCTTCTAGGGTATAGCTTGCCTCCTTATGTTGGGCTTTACCATTTATTATCCTTTGTAGTGCTGGATTTGTAGAAAGATATTGTGTAAATTTGGTTTTGTCATGGAATATCTTGGTTTCTCCATCAATGTTAATTGAGAGTTTTGCTGGATACAGTAACCTGGGCTGGCATTTGTGTTCTCTTAGGGTCTGTATGACATCAGTCCTGGATCTTCTGGCCTTCATAGTTTCTGGCGAGAAGTCTGGTGTGATTCTGATAGGTCTCCCTTTATATGTTACTTGACCTTTTTCCCTTACTGCTTTTAATATTCTTTCTTTATTTTGTGCGTTTGGTGTTTTGACAATTATGTGACGGGAGGTGTTTCTTTTCTGGTCCAATCTATTTGGAGTTCTGTAGGCTTCTTGTATGTCTATGGGTATCTCTTTTTTTAGGTTAGGGAAGTTTTCTTCTATGATTTTGTTGAAGATATTTACTGGTCCTTTGAGCTGGGAGTCTTCACTCTCTTCTATACCTATTATCCTTAGGTTTGATCTTCTCATTGAGTCCTGGATTTCCTGTATGTTTTGGACCAGTAGCTTTTTCCGCTTTACATTATCTTTGACAGTTGAGTCAATGATTTCTATGGAATCTTCTGCTCCTGAGATTCTCTCTTCCATCTCTTGTATTCTGTTGGTGAAGCTTGTATCTACAGCTCCTTGTCTCTTCTTTTGGTTTTCTATATCCAGGGTTGTTTCCATGTGTTCTTTCTTGATTGCTTCTATTTCCATTTTTAATTCCTTCAACTGTTTGATTGTGTTTTCCTGGAATTCTTTCAGGGATTTTTGCGATTCCTCTCTGTAGGCTTCTACTTGTTTATTAATGTTTTCCTGTGTTTCCCTAAGTGTGTTCATGTCTTTCTTGAAGTCCTCCAGCATCATGATCAAATATGATTTTGAAACTAGATCTTGCTTTTCTGGTGTGTTTGGATATTCCATGTTTGTTTTGGTGGGAGAATTGGGCTCCAATGATGGCATGTAGTCTTGGTTTTGTTGCTTGGGTTCCTGCGCTTTCCTCTCGCCATCAGATTATCTCTAGTGTTACTTTGTTCTGCTATTTCTGACAGTGGCTAGACTGTCCTATAAGCCTGTGTGTCAGGAGTGCTGTAGACCTGTTTTCCTCTCTTTCAGTCAGTTATGGGGACAGAGTGTTCTGCTTTCGGGTGTGTAGTTTTTCCTCTCTACAGGTCTTCAGCTGTTCCTGTGGGCCTGTGTCTTGAGTTCACCAGGCAGCTTTCTTGCAGCAGAAAATTTGGTCTTACCTGTGGTCCCGAGGCTCAGGTTCGCTCGTGGGGTGCTGCCCAGGGGCTCTCTGCAGCGGCAGCAACCAGGAAGACCTGTGCTGCCCCTTCCGGGAGCTTCAGTGCACCAGGGTTCCAGATGGTCTTTGGCTTTTTCCTCTGGCGTCCGAGATGTGTGTGCAGGGAGCAATCTCTTCTGGTTTCCCAGGCTTGTCTGCCTCTCTGAAGGTTTAGCTCTCCCTCCCACGGGATTCGGGTGCAGAGAACTGTTTATCCGGTCTGTTTCTTTCAGGTTCCGGCGGTGTCTCAGGCAGGTGTCCTGCCGCTCCTGGGCCCTCCCCCACGGGAGCCCAGAGGCCTTATACAGTTTCCTCTTGGGCTAGGGATGTGGGCAGGGGTGAGCAGTGTTGGTGGTCTCTTCCGCTCTGCAGCCTCAGGAGTGCCCACCTGACCAGGTGGTTGGGTCTCTCTCTCACCGGGTCTGGGAGCAGAGAGCTGCTGCGGGCCGGGATCCGCGGGTGTGGGACTTCCGGGAAACACAGAACGTGCCCGGTCCTAGAGAAATTCTGCTTCCGTGTGTCCCAAGCTCACCAGGCAGCTTTCTTGCAGCAGAAAATTTGGTCTTACCTGTGGTCCCGAGGCTCAGGTTCGCTCGTGGGGTGCTGCCCAGGGGCTCTCTGCAGCGGCAGCAACAAGGAAGACCTGTGCCGCCCCTCGTAAGCTTAGTTTTAAGTGGTTCCAGACAGTAAAAAGCATACCTTTCCATATAGACAAACATGTGTTTCCCAGTCTAAATCACACATTCTTAGGCGAATTCTGTACATTCCGAATGGGAAAAGCATGTAGGAAGTCTACAAATCAGATAAACACAAACCTTGTGTTTCACAAAGTGAATTGCTGTTACTTGGCGAATAAGCTTAGGTTTAAGTGGTACTAGACGGTAAAAAGCATAATTTTCTGGATAGACAAAACATGTGTCTCCCAGTCTCATTCACACATTCTTTTGCGAATTCTGTTCGTTCCAAGTGGGAAAACCTAGTAGGATGTTTACGTTTAGCCATGAACACACAGCTAGTGTTTCACAAAGTGAATTGCTTTTTCTTGGCGAATAGCTTAGTTTTAAGTGGTTCTAGACGATAAAAAGCATACTTTTCTATATACACAATCATGCGTTTCCCAGTCTGAATCGCACATTCTTAGGCGAATTCTGTTCGTTCCAACTGGGAAAAGCATGTAGGGAGTTTACAAATCAGATAAACACAAACCTTGTGTTTCACAAAGTGAATTGCTGTTACTTGGTGAATAAGCTTAGTTTTAAGTGGTCCTAGACTGTAAAAAGCATACTTTTCTGGATAGACAAAACATGCGTTTCCCTGTCTAAATCGCACATACTTAGGCGAATTCTGTTCGTTCCATTTGGGAAAAGCGTGTAGGCGAACTTGGCGAATAAGCCTACTTTTATGTGATACTATACGGTAAGAAGCATACTTTTTTGTATAGAAAAAACATGTGTTTCCCATTCTGAATCGTACATTTTTGTCGAATTCTGTTCCTTCCAAGTGGGAAAAGCTTGTAGGACCTTTACTTTACCGATAAACACACAGCTAGTGTTTCGCAAACTGAATTGCTTTTACATGGCTAGTAAGCTTAGACTTAAGTGGTTCTAAACAGTAAAATAATACATGTCTATATGGACAAAACATGCGTTTCCCAGTCTTAATCACACTTTCCTAGACAAATTCTATTCGTTCCAATTGGGAATAGCTTGTAGTAAGTTTACATTTCAGATACACACAAACCTTGTCTTTCACAAAGTGAATTGCTGTTACATGGCGAATCAGCTTAGTTTTAAGTGGTACTAGACGGTAAAAAGCATACTTTTCTGGATAGACAAAACATGTGTTTCCCAGTCTCATTCACACATTTTTTTTTGGGAATTCTATTCGTTCCACGTGGGAAAAGCTAGTAGGATGTTTACGTTTACCCATGAACACACAGCTCTTGTTTCACAAAGTGAATTGCTTTCTCTTGGCGAGTAAACTTAGTTTTAAGTGCTTCCAGACGGTAAAAAGCATACTTTTCTATATAGACAAAACATGCGTTTACTTGTCTAAATCACACATTCTTAGGCAATTTCTGTTCGGTCCGACTGGGAAAAGCGTGTAGGAAGTTTACAAATCAGATAAACACAAACCTTGTGTTTCACAAAGTGAATTGCTGTTACTTGGCGAATAAGCTTAGTTTTAAGTGGTACTAGACGGTAAAAGGCAGACTTTTCTTGATAGACAAAACATGTGTTTCCCAGTCTCATTCACACATTCTTTTGCGAATTCTGTTCGTTCCAAGAGGGAAAAGCTTGTAGGATATTTACGTTTACACAGGAAAACACAGCCAGTGTTTCGCGAAGTGAATTGCTTTTTCTAGGCGTGTAAACTTAGTTATAAATGGCTCTAGACAGTAAAAAGTATACTTTTCTACAGAGACAAAACCTGCGTTTCCCAGTCTAAATCGCACATTCTTAGGCGAATTCTGTTCGTTCCAATTGCGAAAAACGTGTAGGCGAACTTGGCGAATAAGCCTACTTTTAAGTGGTACTAGACAGTAAAAAGCATACTTTTCTGGATAGACAAAACATGTGTTTCCCAGTCTCATTCACACATTCTTTTGCGAATTCTGTTCGTTCCAAGTGGGAAAAGCTAGTAGGATGTTTACTTTTACCCATGAACACACAGCTAGTGTTTCACAAAGTGAATTGCTTTTTCTTGGCGAGTAAGCTTAGTTTTAAGTGCTTCCAGACGGTAAAAAGCATACTTTTCTATATAGACAAAACATGCGTTTCCCAGTCTAAATCACACATTCTTAGGCAAATTCTGTTCGTTCCGACTGGGAAAAGCGTGTAGGAAGTTTACAAATCAGATAAACACAAACCTTGTGTTTCACAAAGTGAATTGCTGTTACTTGGCGAATAAGCTTAGTTTGAAGTGGTACTAGACGGTAAAGCATACTTTTCTGGATAGACAAAACATGTGTTTCCCAGTCTGATTCACACATTCTTTTGCGAATTCAGTTCGTTCCAAGAGGGAAAAGCTAGTAGGATGTTTACTTTTACCCATGAACACACAGCTAGTGTTTCACAAAGTGAATTGCTCTCTCTTGGCGAGTAAGCTTAGTTTTAAGTGCTTCCAGACGGTAAAAAGCATACTTTTCTATATAGACAAAACATGCGTTTACTTGTCTAAATCACACATTCTTAGGCAATTTCTGTTCGGTCCGACTCGGAAAAGCGTGTAGGAAGTTTATAAATCAGATACACACAAACCTTGTGTTTCACAAAGTGAATTGCTGTTACGTGGTGAATAAGCTTAGTTTGAAGTGGTACTAGACGGTAAAAGGCAGACTTTTCTTGATAGACAAAACATGTGTTTCCCAGTCTCATTCACACATTCTTTTGCGAATTCTGTTCGTTCCAAGAGGGAAAACCTAGTAGGATGTTTACGTTTAGCCATGAACACACAGCTAGTGTTTCACAAAGTGAATTGCTTTTTCTTGGCGAATAGCTTAGTTTTAAGTGGTTCTAGACGATAAAAAGCATACTTTTCTATATACACAAATCATGCGTTTCCCAGTCTGAATCGCACATTCTTAGGCGAATTCTGTTCGTTCCAACTGGGAAAAACATGTAGGAAGTTTACAAATCAGATAAACACAAACCTTGTGTTTCACAAAGTGAATTGCTGTTACTTGGTGAATAAGCTTAGTTTTAAGTGGTCCTAGACTGTAAAAAGCATACTTTTCTGGATAGACAAAACATGCGTTTCCCTGTCTAAATCGCACATACTTAGGCGAATTCTGTTCGTTCCATTTGGGAAAAGCGTGTAGGCGAACTTGGCGAATAAGCCTACTTTTATGTGATACTATACGGTAAGAAGCATACTTTTTGTATAGAAAAAACATGTGTTTCCCATTCTGAATCGTACATTTTTGTCGAATTCTGTTCCTTCCAAGTGGGAAAAGCTTGTAGGACCTTTACTTTACCGATAAACACACAGCTAGTGTTTCGCAAACTGAATTGCTTTTACATGGCTAGTAAGCTTAGACTTAAGTGGTTCTAAACAGTAAAATAATACATGTCTATATGGACAAAACATGCGTTTCCCAGTCTTAATCGCACTTTCCTAGACAAATTCTATTCGTTCCAATTGGGAATAGCTTGTAGTAAGTTTACATTTCAGATACACACAAACCTTGTCTTTCACAAAGTGAATTGCTGTTACATGGCGAATCAGCTTAGTTTTAAGTGGTACTAGACGGTAAAAAGCATACTTTTCTGGATAGACAAAACATGTGTTTCCCAGTCTCATTCACACATTTTTTTTTTGGGAATTCTATTCGTTCCAAGTGGGAAAAGCTAGTAGGATGTTTACGTTTACCCATGAACACACAGCTCTTGTTTCACAAAGTGAATTGCTTTCTCTTGGCGAGTAAGCTTAGTTTTAAGTGCTTCCAGACGGTAAAAAGCATACTTTTCTATATAGACAAAACATGCGTTTACTTGTCTAAATCACACATTCTTAGGCAATTTCTGTTCGGTCCGACTGGGAAAAGCGTGTAGGAAGTTTACAAATCAGATAAACACAAACCTTGTGTTTCACAAAGTGAATTGCTGTTACTTGGCGAATAAGCTTAGTTTTAAGTGGTACTAGACGGTAAAAGGCAGACTTTTCTTGATAGACAAAACATGTGTTTCCCAGTCTCATTCACACATTCTTTTGCGAATTCTGTTCGTTCCAAGAGGGAAAAGCTTGTAGGATATTTACGTTTACACAGGAAAACACAGCCAGTGTTTCGCGAAGTGAATTGCTCTCTCTTGGCGAGTAAGCTTAGTTTTAAGTGCTTCCAGACGGTAAAAAGCATACTTTTCTATATAGACAAAACATGCGTTTACTTGTCTAAATCACACATTCTTAGGCAATTTCTGTTCGGTCCGACTCGGAAAAGCGTGTAGGAAGTTTACAAATCAGATACACACAAACCTTGTGTTTCACAAAGTGAATTGCTGTTACGTGGTGAATAAGCTTAGTTTGAAGTGGTACTAGACGGTAAAAGGCAGACTTTTCTTGATAGACAAAACATGTGTTTCCCAGTCTCATTCACACATTCTTTTGCGAATTCTGTTCGTTCCAAGAGGGAAAAGCTTGTAGGATATTTACGTTTACACAGGAAAACACAGCCAGTGTTTCGCGAAGTGAATTGCTTTTTCTAGGCGAGTAAACTTAGTTATAAATGGCTCTAGACAGTAAAAAGTATACTTTTCTACAGAGACAAAACCTGCGTTTCCCAGTCTAAATCGCACATTCTTAGGCGAATTCTGTTCGTTCCAATTGTGAAAAACGTGTAGGCGAACTTGGCGAATAAGCCTACTTTTAAGTGGTACTAGACAGTAAAAAGCATACTTTTCTGGATAGACAAAACATGTGTTTCCCAGTCTCATTCACACATTCTTTTGCGAATTCTGTTCGTTCCAAGTGGGAAAAGCTAGTAGGATGTTTACTTTTACCCATGAACACACAGCTAGTGTTTCACAAAGTGAATTGCTTTTTCTTGGCGAGTAAGCTTAGTTTTAAGTGCTTCCAGACGGTAAAAAGCATACTTTTCTATATAGACAAAACATGCATTTCCCAGTCTAAATCACACATTCTTAGGCAAATTCTGTTCGTTCCGACTGGGAAAAGCGTGTAGGAAGTTTACAAATCAGATAAACACAAACCTTGTGTTTCACAAAGTGAATTGCTGTTACTTGGCGAATAAGCTTAGTTTGAAGTGGTACTAGACGGTAAAGCATACTTTTCTGGATAGACAAAACATGTGTTTCCCAGTCTGATTCACACATTCTTTTGCGAATTCAGTTCGTTCCAAGAGGGAAAAGCTAGTAGGATGTTTACTTTTACCCATGAACACACAGCTAGTGTTTCACAAAGTGAATTGCTCTCTCTTGGCGAGTAAGCTTAGTTTTAAGTGCTTCCAGACGGTAAAAAGCATAGTTTTCTATATAGACAAAACATGCGTTTACTAGTCTAAATCACACATTCTTAGGCAATTTCTGTTCGGTCCGACTGGGAAATGCGTGTAGGAAGTTTACAAATCAGATAAACACAAACCTTGTGTTTCACAAAGTGAATTGCTGTTACTTGGCGAATAAGCTTAATTTTAAGTGGTACTAGACGGTAAAAAGCATACTATTCTTGATAGACAAAACATGTGTTTCCCAGTATCATTCACACATTCTTTTGCGAATTCTGTTCGTTCCAAGAGGGAAAACTTGTAGGATATTTACGTTTACACAGGAAAACACAGCCAGTGTTTCGCAAAGTGAATTCCTTTTTCAAGGCGAGTAAACTTAGTTATAAGTGGCTCTAGACGTTAAAAAGTATACTTTTCTACATAGACAAAACATGCGTTTCCCAGTCTAAATCGCACATTCTTTTTTTATTATTATTATTATTAACTTGAGTATTTCTTATATACATTTCGAGTGTTATTCCCTTTCCCGGTTTCCGGGCAAACATCCCCCTCCCCCCTCCCCTTCCTTATGGGTGTTCCCCTCCCAAACCTCCCCCAATTGCCACCCTCCCCGCATAGTCTAGTTCACTGGGGGTTCAGTCTTAGCAGGACCCAGGGCTTCCCCTTCCACTGGTGCTCTTACTAGGATATTCATTGCTACCTATGGGGACAGAGTCCAGGGTCAGTCCATGTATAGTCTTTAGGTAGTGGCTTAGTCTCTGGAAGCTCTGGTTGCTTGACATTGTTGTACTTTTGGGGTCTCGAGCACCTTCAAGCTCTTCCAGTTCTTTCTCTGATTCCTTCAACGGGGGACCTATTCTCAGTTCAGTGGTTTGCTGCTGGCATTCGCCTCTGTATTTGCTGTATTCTGGCTGTGTCTCTCAGGAGCGATCTACAACCGGCTCCTGTCGGTCTGCACTTCTTTGCTTCATCCATCTTGTCTAATTGGGTGGCTGTATATGTATGGGCCACCTGTGGGGCAGGCTCTGAATGGGTGTTCCTTCAGTCTCTGTTTTAATCTTTGCCTCTCCCTTCCCTGCCAGGGGTATTCTTTTTCCTCATTTAAAGAAGGAGTGAAGCATTCACATTTTGATCATCCGTCTTGAGTTTCGTTTGTTCTAGGGATCTAGGGTAATTCAAGCATTTGGGCTAATAGCCACTTATCAATGACTGCATACCATGTATGTCTTTCTGTGATTGGGTTAGCTCACTCAGGATGATATTTTCCAGTTCCAACCATTTGCCTACGAATTTCATAAACTCGTTGTTTTTGATAGCTGAGTAATATTCCATTGTGTAGATGTACCACATTTTCTGTATCCATTCCTCTGTTGAAGGGCATCTGGGTTCTTTCCAGCTTCTGGCTATTATAAATAAGGCTGCGATGAACATAGTGGAGCACGTGTCTCTTTTATATGTTGAGGCATCTTTTGGGTATATGCCCAAGAGAGGTATAGCTGGATCATCAGGCAGTTCAATGTCCAATTTTCTGAGGAACCTCCAGACTGATTTCCAGAATGGTTTTACCAGTCTGCAATCCCACCAACAATGGAGGAGTGTTCCTCTTTCTCCACATCCTCGCCAGCATCTGCTGTCACCTGAGTTTTTGATCTTAGCCATTCTCACTGGTGTGAGGTGAAATCTCAGGGTTGTTTTGATTTGCATTTCCCTTATGACTAAAGATGTTGAACATTTCTTTAGGTGTTTCTCAGCCATTCGGCATTCCTCAGCTTTGAATTCTTTGTTTAGCTCTGAACCCCATTTTTTAATAGGGTTATTTGTTTCCCTGCAGTCTAACTTCTTGAGATCTTTGTATATTTTGGATATAAGGCCTCTATCTGTTGTAGGATTGGTAAAGATCTTTTCCCAATCTGTTGGTTGCCGTTTTGTCCTAACCACAGTGTCCTTTGCCTTACAGAAGCTTTGCAGTTTTATGAGATCCCATTTGTCGATTCTTGATCTTAGAGCATAAGCCATTGGTGTTTTGTTCAGGAAACTTTCTCCAGTGCCCATGTGTTCCAGATGCTTCCCTAGTTTTTCTTCTATTAGTTTGAGTGTGTCTGGTTTGATGTGGAGGTCCTTGATCCACTTGGACTTAAGCTTTGTACAGGGTGATAAGCATGGATCGATCTGCATTCTTCTACATGTTGCCCTCCAGTTGAACCAGCACCATTTGCTGAAAATGCTATCTTTTTTCCATTGGATGGTTTTGGCTCCTTTGTCAAAAGTCAAGTGACCATAGGTGTGTGGGTTCATTTCTGGGTCTTCAATTCTATTCCATTGGTCTATCTGTCTGTCTCTGTACCAATACCATGCAGTTTTTAACACTATTGCTCTGTAATACTGCTTGAGTTTAGGGATAGTGATTCCCCCTGAAGTCCTTTTATTGTTGAGGATAGCTTTAGCTATCCTGGGTTTTTTGTTATTCCAGATGAATTTGCAAATTGTTCTGTCTAACTCTTTGAAGAATTGGATTGGTATATTGATGGGGATTGCATTGAATCTGTAGATTGCTTTTGGTAAAATGGCCATTTTTACTATATTAATCCTGCCAATCCATGAGCACGGGAGATCTTTCCATCTTCTGAGGTCTTCTTCAATTTCTTTCCTCAGTGTCTTGAAGTTCTTATTGTACAGATCTTTTACTTGCTTGGTTAAAGTCACACCGAGGTACTTTATATTATTTGGGTCTATTATGAAGGGTGTCGTTTCCCTAATTTCTTTCTCGGCTTGTTTCTCTTTTGTATAGAGGAAGGCAACTGGTTTATTTGAGTTAATTTTATACCCAGCCACTTTGCTGAAGTTGTTTATCAGCTTTAGTAGTTCTCTGGTGGAACTTTTGGGATCACTTAAATATACTATCATGTCATCTGCAAATAGTGATATTTTACCTCTTCTTTTCCGAATTGTATCCCCTTGATCTCCTTTTGTTGTCTGATTGCTCTGGCTAGAAATTCAAGAACTATATTGAATCAGCAGGGAGAGAGTGGGCAGCCTTGTCTAGTCCCTGATTTTAGTGGGATTGCTTCCAGTTTCTCTCCATTTAGTTTAATGTTAGCAACTGGTTTGCTGTATATGGCTTTTACTATGTTTAGGTATGGGCCTTGAATTCCTATTCTTTCCAGGACTTTTATCATGAAGGGGTGTTGAATTTTGTCAAATGCTTTCTTAGCATCTAATGAAATGATCATGTGGTTCTGTTCTTTCAGTTTGTTTATATAATGGATCACGTTGATGGTTTTCCATATATTAAACCATCCCTGCATGCCTGGGATGAAGCCTACTTGATCATGGTGGATGATTGTTTTGATGTGCTCTTGAATTCGGTTTGCCAGAATTTTATTGAGTATTTTTGCGTCGATATTCATAAGGGAAATTGGTCTGAAGTTCTCTTTCTTTGTTCTGTCTTTGTGTGGTTTAGGTATAAGAGTAATTGTGGCTTCGTAGAAGGTATTCGGTAGGGCTCCATCTGTTTCAATTTTGTGGAATAGTTTGGATAATATTGGTATGAGGTCTTCTATGAAGGTCTGATAGAATTCTGCACTAAACCCGTCTGGACCTGGGCTCTTTTTGGTTGGGAGACCTTTAATGACTGCTTCTATTTCCTTAGGAGTTATGGGGTTGTTTAACTGGTTTATCTGTTCCTGATTTAACTTCGATACCTGGTATCTGTCTAGGAAATTGTCCATTTCCTGAAGATTTTCAAATTTTGTTGAATATAGGTTTTTATAGTAAGATCTGATGATTTTTTGAATTTCCTCTGAATCTGTAGTTATGTCTCCCTTTTCATTTCTGATTTTGTTAATTTGGACGCACTCTCTGTGTCCTCTCGTTAGTCTGGCTAAGGGTTTTTCTATCTTGTTGATTTTCTCAAAGAACCAACTTTTGGTTCTGTTGATACTTTCTATGGTCCTTTTTGTTTCTACTTGGTTGATTTCAGCTCTGAGTTTGATTATTTCCTGCCTTCTACTCCTCTTGGGTGTATTTGCTTCTTTTTGTTCTAGAGCTTTTAGGTGTGCTGTCAAGCTGCTGACATATGCTCTTTCCTGTTTCTTTCTGCAGGCACTCAGCGCTATGAGTTTTCCTCTTAGCACAGCTTTCATTGTGTCCCATAAGTTTGAGTATGTTGTATCTTCATTTTCATTAAATTCTAAAAAGTTTTTAATTTCTTTCTTTATTTCTTCCTTGACCAGGTTATCATTGAGTAGAGCATTGTTCAATTTCCCCGTATATGTGGGCATTCTTCCCTTATTGTTATTGAAGACCAGTTTTAGGCCGTGGTGGTCCGATAGCACGCATGGGATTATTTCTATCTTTCTGTACCTGTTGAGGCCCGTTTTTTGACCAATTATATGGTCAATTTTGGAGAAAGTACCATGAGGAGCTGAGAAGAAGGTATATCCTTTTGCTTTAGGATAGAATGTTCTATAAATATCCGTTAAGTCCATTTGGCTCATGACTTCTCTTTGTCTGTCGACATCACTGTTTAATTTCTGTTTCCATGATCTGTCCATTGATGAGAGTGGGGTGTTGAAATCTCCCACTATTATTGTGTGAGGTGCAATGTGTGTTTTGAGCTTTAGTAAGGTTTCTTTTACGTATGTAGGTGCCCTTGTATTTGGGGCATAGATATTTAGGATTGAGAGTTCATCTTGGTGGATTTTTCCTTTGATGAATATGAAGTGTCCTTCCTTATCTTTTTTGATGACTTTTAGTTGGAAATTGATTTTATTTGATATTAGAATGGCTACTCCAGCTTGCTTCTTCTGACCATTTGCTTGGAAAGTTGTTTTCCAGCCTTTCACTCTGAGGTAGTGTCTGTCTTTGTCTCTGAGGTGTGTTTCCTGTAGGCAGCAGAATGCAGGGTCCTCGTTGCGTATCCAGTTTGTTAATCTATGTCTTTTTATTGGGGAGTTGAGGCCATTGATATCTAGAGATATTAAGGAATAGTGATTATTGTTTCCCTTTCTATTCATATTTGGAAGTGAGGTTATGTTTGTGTGCTTTCATTCTCTTTGTTTTGTTGCCAAGACGATTAGTTTCTTGCTTCTTCTAGGGTATAGCTTGCCTCCTTATGTTGGGCTTTACCATTTATTATCCTTTGTAGTGCTGGATTTGTAGAAAGATATTGTGTAAATTTGGTTTTGTCATGGAATATCTTGGTTTCTCCATCAATGTTAATTGAGAGTTTTGCTGGATACAGTAACCTGGGCTGGCATTTGTGTTCTCTTAGGGTCTGTATGACATCAGTCCAGGATCTTCTGGCCTTCATAGTTTCTGGCGAGAAGTCTGGTGTGATTCTGATAGGTCTCCCTTTATATGTTACTTGACCTTTTTCCCTTACTGCTTTTAATATTCTTTCTTTATTTTGTGCGTTTGGTGTTTTGACAATTATGTGACGGGAGATGTTTCTTTTCTGGTCCAATCTATTTGGAGTTCTGTAGGCTTCTTGTATGTCTATGGGTATCTCTTTTTTTAGGTTAGGGAAGTTTTCTTCTATGATTTTGTTGAAGATATTTACTGGTCCTTTGAGCTGGGAGTCTTCACTCTCTTCTATACCTATTATCCTTAGGTTTGATCTTCTCATTGAGTCCTGGATTTCCTGTATGTTTTGGACCAGTAGCTTTTTCCGCTTTACATTATCTTTGACAGTTGAGTCAATGATTTCTATGGAATCTTCTGCTCCTGAGATTCTCTCTTCCATCTCTTGTATTCTGTTGGTGAAGCTTGTATCTACAGCTCCTTGTCTCTTCTTTTGGTTTTCTATATCCAGGGTTGTTTCCATGTGTTCTTTCTTGATTGCTTCTATTTCCATTTTTAATTCCTTCAACTGTTTGATTGTGTTTTCCTGGAAGTCTTTCAGGGATTTTTGCGATTCCTCTCTGTAGGCTTCTACTTGTTTATTAATGTTTTCCTGTGTTTCCCTAAGTGTGTTCATGTCTTTCTTGAAGTGCTCCAGCATCATGATCAAATATGATTTTGAAACTAGATCTTGCTTTTCTGGTGTGTTTGGATATTCCATGTTTGTTTTGGTGGGAGAATTGGGCTCCAATGATGGCATGTAGTCTTGGTTTCTGTTGCTTGGGTTCCTGCACTTGCCTCTCGCCATCAGATTATCTCTAGTGTTACTTTGTTCTGCTATTTCTGACAGTGGCTAGACTGTCCTATAATCCTGTGTGTCAAGAGTGCTGTAGACCTGTTTTCCTCTCTTTCAGTCAGTTATGGGGACAGAGTGTTCTGCTTTCGGGTGTGTAGTTTTTCCTCTCTACAGGTCTTCAGCTGTTCCTGTGGGCCTGTGTCTTGAGTTCACCAGGCAGCTTTCTTGCAGCAGAAAATTTGGTCTTACCTGTGGTCCCGAGGCTCAGGTTCGCTCGTGGGGTGCTGCCCAGGGGCTCTCTGCAGCGGCAGCAACCAGGAAGACCTGTGCTGCCCCTTCCGGGAGCTTCAGTGCACCAGGGTTCCAGATGGTCTTTGGCTTTTTCCTCTGGCGTCCGAGATGTGTGTGCAGGGAGCAGTCTCTTCTGGTTTCCCAGGCTTGTCTGCCTCTCTGAAGGTTTAGCTCTCCCTCCCACGGGTTTCGGGTGCAGAGAACTGTTTATCCGGTCTGTTTCTTTCAGGTTCCGGCGGTGTCTCAGGCAGGTGTCCTGCCGCTCCTGGGCCCTCCCCCACGGGAGCCCAGAGGCCTTATACAGTTTCCTCTTGGGCTAGGGATGTGGGCAGGGGTGAGCAGTGTTGGTGGTCTCTTCCGCTCTGCAGCCTCAGGAGTGCCCACCTGACCAGGCGGTTGGGTCTCTCTCTCACCCGGTCTGGGAGCAGAGAGCTGCTGCGGGCCGGGATCCGCGGGTGTGGGACTTCCGGGAAACACAGAACGTGCCCGGTCCTAGAGAAATTCTGCTTCCGTGTGTCCCAAGCTCACCAGGCAGCATTAATGCAGCAGAAAATTTGGTCTTACCTGTGGTCCCGAGGCTCAGGTTCGCTCGTGCGGTGCTGCCCAGGGGCTCTCTGCAGCGGCAGCAACAAGGAAGACCTGTGCCGCCCCTCGTAAGCTTAGTTTTAAGTGGTTCCAGACAGTAAAAAGCATACCTTTCCATATAGACAAACATGTGTTTCCCAGTCTAAATCACACATTCTTAGGCGAATTCTGTACATTCCGACTGGGAAAAGCATGTAGGAAGTCTACAAATCAGATAAACACAAACCTTGTGTTTCACAAAGTGAATTGCTGTTACTTGGCGAATAAGCTTAGGTTTAAGTGGTACTAGACGGTAAAAAGCATAATTTTCTGGATAGACAAAACATGTGTCTCCCAGTCTCATTCACACATTCTTTTGCGAATTCTGTTCGTTCCAAGTGGGAAAACCTAGTAGGATGTTTACGTTTAGCCATGAACACACAGCTAGTGTTTCACAAAGTGAATTGCTTTTTCTTGGTGAATAGCTTAGTTTTAAGTGGTTCTAGACGATAAAAAGCATACTTTTCTATATACACAAATCATGCGTTTCCCAGTCTGAATCGCACATTCTTAGGCGAATTCTGTTCGTTCCAACTGGGAAAAGCATGTAGGAAGTTTACAAATCAGATAAACACAAACCTTGTGTTTCACAAAGTGAATTGCTGTTACTTGGTGAATAAGCTTAGTTTTAAGTGGTCCTAGACTGTAAAAAGCATACTTTTCTGGATAGACAAAACATGCGTTTCCCTGTCTAAATCGCACATTCTTAGGCGAATTCTGTTCGTTCCATTTGGGAAAAGCGTGTAGGCGAACTTGGCGAATAAGCCTACTATTATGTGATACTATACGGTAAGAAGCATACTTTTTTGTATAGAAAAAACATGTGTTTCCCATTCTGAATCGTACATTTTTGTCGAATTCTGTTCCTTCCAAGTGGGAAAAGCTTGTAGGACCTTTACTTTACCGATAAACACACAGCTAGTGTTGCGCAAACTGAATTGCTTTTACATGGCTAGTAAGCTTAGACTTAAGTGGTTCTAAACAGTAAAATAATACATGTCTATATGGACAAAACATGCGTTTCCCAGTCTTAATCGCACTTTCCTAGAAAAATTCTATTCGTTCCAATTGGGAATAGCTTGTACTAAGTTTACATTTCAGATAAACACAAACCTTGTCTTTCACAAAGTGAATTGCTGTTACATGGCGAATCAGCTTAGTTTTAAGTGGTACTAGACGGTAAAAAGCATACCTTTCCATATAGACAAACATGTGTTTCCCAGTCTAAATCACACATTCTTAGGCGAATTCTGTTCATTCCGACTGGGAAAAGCATGTAGGAAGTCTACAAATCAGATAACACAAACCTTGTGTTTCACAAAGTGAATTGCTGTTACTTGGCGAATAAGCTTAGGTTGAAGTGGTACTAGACGGTAAAAAGCATAATTTTCTGGATAGACAAAACATGTGTTTCCCAGTCTCATTCACACATTCTTTTGCGAATTCTGTTCGTTCCAAGTGGGAAAAGCTAGTAGGATGTTTACGTTTACCCATGAACACACAGCTAGTGTTTCACAAAGTGAATTGCTTTTTCCTGGCCAGTAAGCTTAGTTTTAAGTGGTTCCAGACGGTAAAAAGCATACCTTTCTATATAGACAAACATGCGTTTCCCAGTCTAAATCACACATTCTTAGGCAAATTCTGTTCGTTCCAACTGGGAAAAGCATGTAGGAAGTTTACAAATCAGATAAACACAAACCTTGTGTTTCACAAAGTGAATTGCTGTTACTTGGTGAATAAGCTTAGTTTTAAGTGGACCTAGACTGTAAAAAGCATACTTTTCTGGATAGACAAAACATGCGTTTCCCTGTCTAAATCGCACATTCTTAGGCGAATTCTGTTCGTTCCATTTGGGAAAAGCGTGTAGGCGAACTTGGCGAATAAGCCTACTATTATGTGATACTATACGGTAAGAAGCATAATTTTTTGTATAGAAAAAACATGTGTTTCCCATTCTGAATCGTACATTTTTGTCGAATTCTGTTCCTTCCAAGTGGGAAAAGCTTGTAGGACCTTTACTTTACCGATAAACACACAGCTAGTGTTGCGCAAACTGAATTGCTTTTACATGGCTAGTAAGCTTAGACTTAAGTGGTTCTAAACAGTAAAATAATACATGTCTATATGGACAAAACATGCGTTTCCCAGTCTTAATCGCACTTTCCTAGACAAATTCTATTCGTTCCAATTGGGAATAGCTTGTAGTAAGTTTACATTTCAGATAAACACAAACCTTGTCTTTCACAAAGTGACTTGCTGTTACATGGCGAATCAGCTTAGTTTTAAGTGGTACTAGACGGTAAAAAGCATACCTTTCCATATAGACAAACATGTGTTTCCCAGTCTAAATCACACATTCTTAGGCGAATTCTGTTCATTCCGACTGGGAAAAGCATGTAGGAAGTCTACAAATCAGATAACACAAACCTTGTGTTTCACAAAGTGAATTGCTGTTACTTGGCGAATAAGCTTAGGTTGAAGTGGTACTAGACGGTAAAAAGCATAATTTTCTGGATAGACAAAACATGTGTTTCCCAGTCTCATTCACACATTCTTTTGCGAATTCTGTTCGTTCCAAGTGGGAAAAGCTAGTAGGATGTTTACGTTTACCCATGAACACACAGCTAGTGTTTCACAAAGTGAATTGCTTTTTCCTGGCCAGTAAGCTTAGTTTTAAGTGGTTCCAGACGGTAAAAAGCATACCTTTCTATATAGACAAACATGCGTTTCCCAGTCTAAATCACACATTCTTAGGCAAATTCTGTTCGTTCCAACTGGGAAAAGCATGTAGGAAGTTTACAAATCAGATAAACACAAACCTTGTGTTTCACAAAGTGAATTGCTGTTACTTGGTGAATAAGCTTAGTTTTAAGTGGACCTAGACTGTAAAAAGCATACTTTTCTGGATAGACAAACATGCGTGTCCCAGTCTAAATCACACATTCTTAGGCAAATTCTGTTCATTCCGACTGGGAAAAGCATGTAGGAAGTCTACAAATCAGATAAACACAAACCTTGTGTTTCACAAAGGGAATTGCTGTTACTTGGCGAATAAGCTTAGTTTGAAGTGGTACTAGACGGTAAAAAGCATACTTTTCTGGATAGACAAACATGTGTTTCCCAGTCTCATTCACACATTTTTTTGTGAGTTCTGTTCGTTCCAAGTGGGAAAAGCTAGTAGGATGTTTACGTTTACCCATGAACACACAGCTAGTGTTTCACAAAGTGAATTGCTCTCTCTTGGCGAGTAAGCTTTGTTTTAAGTGCTTCCAGACGGTAAAAAGCATACTTTTCTATATAGACAAAACATGCGTTTACTAGTCTAAATCACACATTCTTAGGCAATTTCTGTTCGGTCTGACTGGGAAATGCGTGTAGGAAGTTTACAAATCAGATAAACACAAACCTTGTGTTTCACAAAGTGAATTGCTGTTACTTGGCGAATAAGCTTAGTTTTAAGTGGTACTAGACGGTAAAAGGCAGACTTTTCTTGATAGACAAAACATGTGTTTCCCAGTCTCATTCACACATTCTTTTGCGAATTCTGTTCGTTCCAAGAGGGAAAAGCTCGTAGGATATTTACGTTTACACAGGAAAACACAGCCAGTGTTTCGCAAAGTGAATTGCTTTTTCTAGGCAAGTAAACTTAGTTATAAGTGGCTCTAGACGTTAAAAAGTATACTTTTCTACATAGACAAAACATGCGCCCCACACCAGCGGATCCCGGACCGCAGCAGCTCTCTGCTCTCAAACCCCGTGGGAGAGAGACCTCACCGCCTGATCAAGTGGGCTCTCCTGAGGCTGCAGAGCGGAGGAGACCACCAACACTGCCCACCCCTGCCCACATCCCTGGCCCAAGAGGCAACTGTATAAGGCCTCTGGGTTCCCATAGTGGAGGGCCCGGGAGCGGCAGGACCCCTGCGTCTGAGACACTGCCGGAACCTGAAGGAAACAGACCGGATAAACAGTTCTCTGCACCCAAATCCCGTGGGAGGGAGAGCTGAACCTTCTGACAGGCGGACACGCCTGGGAAACCAGAAGAGACTGCACTCTGTGCACATCCAGGCGCCAGAGGAAAACACCAAACGTCATCTGAAACCCTGGTGCACGGAAGCTCCTGGAAGGAGCGGCACAGATTTTCCCGGTTGCTGCCACAGCGGAGAGGACTTAGGCAGTACCCCACGAGCAAACTTGAGCCTTGGAACCACAGGTAGGACCAACTTTTCCCCTGCAAGAAACCTGCCTGGTGAACTCAAGACACAGGCCCACAGGAACAGCTGAAGACCTGTAGAGAGGAAAAACTACACGCCCGAAAGCAGAACACTCTGTCCCCATAACTGGCTGAAAGAAAACAGGGAAACAGGTCTACAGCACTCCTGACACACAGGTTATAGGACAGTCTAGCCACTGTCAGAAATAGCAGAACAAAGTAACACTAGAGATAATCTGATGGCGAGAGGAAAGCGCAGGAACCCAAGCAACAGAAACCAGGACTACATGGCATCATCGGAGCCCAATTCTCCCACCAAAGCAAACATGGAATATCCAAACACACCAGAAAAGCAAGACATAGTTTCAAAATCATATTTGATCATGATGCTGGAGGACTTCAAGAAAGAAATAAAGAACTCCCTTAGAGAACAAGTAGAAGCCTACAGAGAGGAATCGCAAAAATCCCTGAAAGAATTCCAGGAAAACACAATCAAACAGTTGAAGGAATTAAAAATGGAAATAGAAGCAATCAAGAAAGAACACATGGAAACAACCCTGGACATAGAAAATCAAAAGAAAGACAAGGAGCTGTAGATACAAGCTTCACCAACAGAATTCAAGAGATGGAAGAGAGAATCTCAGGAGCAGAAGATTCCATAGAAATCATTGACTCAACTGTCAAAGATAATGTAAAGCAGAAAAAGCTACTGGTCCAAAACATACAGGAAATCCAGGACTCAATGAGAAGATCAAACCTAAGGATAATAGGTATAGAAGAGAGTGAAGACTCCCAGCTCAAAGGACCAGTAAATATCTTCAACAAAATCATAGAAGAAAACTTCCCTAACCTAAAAAAAGAGATACCAATAGGCATACAAGAAGCCTACAGAACTCCAAATAGATTGGACCAGAAAAGAAACACCTCCCGTCACATAATTGTCAAAACACCAAACGCACAAAATAAAGAAAGAATATTAAAAGCAGTAAGGGAAAAAGGTCAAGTAACATATGAAGGCAGACCTATCAGAATCACACCAGACTTTTCGCCAGAAACTATGAAGGCCAGAAGATCCTGGACAGATGTCATACAGACGCTAAGAGAACACAAATGCCAGCCCAGGTTACTGTATCCTGCAAAACTCTCAATTAACATAGATGGAGAAACCAAGATATTCCATGACAAAACCAAATTTACACAATATCTTTCTACAAGTCCAGCACAACAAAGGATAATAAAGGGTAAAGCCCAACATAAGGAGGCAAGCTATACCCTAGAAGCAAGAAACTAATCATCTTGGCAACAAAACAAAGAGAATGAAAGCACACAAACATAACCTCACTTCCAAATATGAATATAATGGGAAGCAATAATCACTATTCCTTAATATCTCTCAATATCAATGGCCTCAACTCCCCAATAAAAAGACATAGATTAACAATCTGGATACGCAATGAGGACCCTGCATTCTGCTGCCTACAGGAAACACACCTCAGAGACAAAGACAGACGTTACCTCAGAGTGAAAGGCTGGAAAACAATTTTCCAAGCAAATGGTCAGAAGAAGCAAGCTGGAGTAGCCATTCTAATATCAAATAAAATCAATTTTCAACTAAAGGTCATCAAAAAGGAAAAGGAAGGACACTTCATATTCATCAAAGGAAAAATCCACCAGGATGAACTCTCAATCCTAAATATCTATGCCCCAAATAAAAGGGCACCTACATATGTAAAAGAAACCTTACTAAAGCTCAAAACACACATTGCACCTCACACAATAATAGTGGGAGATTTCAACACCCCACTCTCATCAATGGACAGATCATGGAAACAGAAATTAAACAGAGATGTAGACAGACTAAGAGAAGTCATGAGCCAAATGGACTTAACGGATATTTATAGAACATTCTATCCTAAAGCAAAAGGATATACCTTCTTCTCAGCTCCTCATGGTACTTTCTCCAAAATTGACCATATAATTGGTCAAAAAACGGGCCTCAACAGGTACAGAAAGATAGAAATAATCCCATGCGTGCTATCGGACCACCACGGCCTAAAACTGGTCTTCAATAACAATAAGGGAAGAATGCCCACATATACGTGGAAATTGAACAATGCTCTACTCAATGATAACCTGGTCAAGGAAGAAATAAAGGAAGAAATTAAAAACTTTTTAGAATTTAATGAAAATGAAGGTACAACATACCCAACCTTATGGGACACAATGAAAGCTGTGCTAAGAGGAAAACTCATAGCTCTGAGTGCCTGCAGAAAGAAACAGGAAAGAGCATATGTCAGCAGCTTGACAGCACACCTAAAAGCTCTAGAACAAAAAGAAGCAAATACACCCAGGAGGAGTAGAAGGCAAGAAATAATCAAACTCAGAGCTGAAATCAACCAAGTAGAAACAAAAAGGACCATAGAAAGAATCAACAGAACCAAAAGTTGGTTCTTTGAGAAAATCAACAAGATAGATAAACCCTTAGCCAGACTAACGAGAGGACACAGAGAGTGCATCCAAATTAACAAAATCAGAAATGAAAAGGGAGACATAACTACAGATTCAGAGGAAATTCAAAAAATCATCAGATCTTACTATAAAAACCTATATTCAACAAAATTTGAAAATCTTCAGGAAATGGACAATTTCCTAGACAGATACCAGGTATCGAAGTTAAATCAGGAACAGATAAACCAGTTAAACAACCCCATAACTCCTAAGGAAATAGAAGCAGTCATTAAAGGTCTCCCAACCAAAAAGAGCCCAGGTCCAGACGGGTTTAGTGCAGAATTCTATCAAACCTTCATAGAAGACCTCATACCAATATTATCCAAACTATTCCACAAAATTGAAACAGATGGAGCCCTACCGAATTCCTTCTACGAAGCCACAATTACTCTTATACCTAAACCACACAAAGACACAACAAAGAAAGAGAACTTCAGACCAATTTCCCTTATGAATATCGACGCAAAAATACTCAATAAAATTCTGGCAAACCGAATTCAAGAGCACATCAAAACAATCATCCACCATGATCAAGTAGGCTTCATCCCAGGCATGCAGGGATGGTTTAATATAAGGAAAACCATCAACGTGATCCATCATATAAACAAACTGAAAGAACAGAACCACATGATCATTTCATTAGATGCTGAGAAAGCATTTGACAAAATTCAACACCCCTTCATGATAAAAGTCCTGGAAAGAATAGGTATTCAAGGCCCATACCTAAACATAGTAAAAGCCATATACAGCAAACCAGTTGCTAACATTAAACTAAATGGAGAGAAACTTGAAGCAATCCCACTAAAATCAGGGACTAGACAAGGCTGCCCACTCTCTCCCTACTTATTCAATATAGTTCTTGAAGTTCTAGCCAGAGCAATCAGACAACAAAAGGAGATCAAGGGGATACAGATCGGAAAAGAAGAGGTCAAAATATCACTATTTGCAGACGACATGATAGTATATTTAAGTGATCCCAAAAGTTCCACCAGAGAACTACTAAAGCTGATAAACAACTTCAGCAAAGTGGCTGGGTATAAAATTAACTCAAATAAATCAGTAGCCTTCCTCTATACAAAAGAGAAACAAGCCGAGAAAGAAATTAGGGAAACGACACCCTTCATAATAGACCCAAATAATATAAAGTACCTCGGTGTGACTTTAACCAAGCAAGTAAAAGATCTGTACAATAAGAACTTCAAGACACTGAGGAAAGAAATTGAAGAAGACCTCAGAAGATGGAAAGATCTCCCGTGCTCATGGATTGGCAGGATTAATATAGTAAAAATGGCCATTTTACCAAAAGCAATCTACAGATTCAATGCAATCCCCATCAAAATACCAATCCAATTCTTCAAAGAGTTAGACAGAACAATTTGCAAATTCATCTGGAATAACAAAAAACCCAGGATAGCTAAAGCTTTCCTCAACAATAAGAGGACTTCAGGGGGAATCACTATCCCTGAACTCAAGCAGTATTACAGAGCAATAGTGATAAAAACTGCATGGTATTGGTACAGAGACAGACAGATAGACCAATGGAATAGAATTGAAGACCCAGAAATGAACCCACACACCTATGGTCACTTGATTTTTGACAAAGGAGCCAAAACCATCCAATGGAAAAAAGATAGCATTTTCAGCAAATGGTGCTGGTTCAACTGGAGGGCAACATGTAGAAGAATGCAGATCGATCCATGCTTATCACCCTGTACAAAGCTTAAGTCCAAGTGGATCAAGGACCTCCACATCAAACCAGACACACTCAAACTAATAGAAGAAAAACTAGGGAAGCATCTGGAACACATGGGCACTGGAAAAAATTTCCTGAACAAAACACCAATATCTTATGCTCTAAGATCAAGAATCGACAAATGGGATCTCATAAAACTGCAAAGCTTCTGTAAGGCAAAGGACACTGTGGTTAGGACAAAACGACAACCAACAGATTGGGAAAAGATCTTTACCAATCCTATAACAGATAGAGGCCTTATATCCAAAATATACAAAGAACTCAAGAAGTTAGACCGCAGGGAAACAAATAACCCTATTAAAAAATGGGGTTCAGAGCTGAACAAAGAATTCACAGCTGAGGAATGCCGAATGGCTGAGAAACACCTAAAGAAATGTTCAACATCTTTAGTCATAAGGGAAATGCAAATCAAAACAACCCTGAGATTTCACCTCACACCAGTGAGAATGGCTAATATCAAAAACTCAGGTGACAGCAGATGCTGGCGAGGATGTGGAGAAAGAGGAACACTCCTCCATTGTTGGTGGGATTTCAGACTGGTAAAACCATTCTGGAAATCAGTCTGGAGGTTCCTCAGAAAATTGGACATTGAACTGCCTGAGGATCCAGCCATACCTCTCTTGGGCATATACCCAAAAGATGCCTCAACATATAAAAGAGACACGTGCTCCACTATGTTCATCGCAGCCTTATTTATAATAGCCAGAAAATGGAAAGAACCCAGATGCCCTTCAACAGAGGAATGGATACAGAAAATGTGGTACATCTACACAATGGAATATTACTCAGCTATCAAAAACAACGAGTTTATGAAATTCGTAGGCAAATGGTTGGAACTGGAAAATATCATCCTGAGTGAGCTAACCCACTCACAGAAAGACATACATGGTATGCACTCATTGATAAGTGGCTATTAGCCCAAATGCTTGAATTACCCTAGATCCCTAGAACAAAGGAAACTCAAGACGGATGATCAAAATGTGAATGCTTCACTCCTTCTTTAAATGAGGAAAAAGAATACCCTTGGCAGGGAAGGGAGAGGCAAAGATTAAAACAGAGACTGAAGGAACACCCATTCAGAGCCTGCCCCACAGGTGGCCCATACATATACAGCCACCCAATTAGACAAGATGGATGAAGCAAAGAAGTGCAGACCGACAGGAGCCGGTTGTAGATCGCTCCTGAGAGACACAGCCAGAATACAGCAAATACAGAGGCGAATGCCAGCAGCAAACCACTGAACTGAGAATAGGTCCCCCGTTGAAGGAATCAGAGAAAGAACTGGAAGAGCTTGAAGGTGCTCGAGACCCCAAAAGTACAACAATGTCAAGCAACCAGAGCTTCCAGGGACTAAGCCACTACCTAAAGACTATACATGGACTGACCCTGGACTCTGTCCCCATAGGTAGCAATGAATATCCTAGTAAGAGCACCAGTGGAAGGGGAAGCCCTGGGTCCTGCTAAGACTGAACCCCCAGTGAACTAGACTATGCGGGGAGGGTGGCAATGGGGGGAGGTTTTGGAGGGGAACACCCACAAGGAAGGGGAGGGGGGAGGGTGATGTCTGTCCGGAAACCGGGAAAGGGAATAACACTTGAAATGTATATAAGAAATACTCAAGATAATAAAAAAAAAAACAAAACAAAACAAAACAAAAAAAAAAAAACATGCGTTTCCCAGTCTAAATCGCACATTCTTAGGCGAATTCTGTTCCTTCCAATTGCGAAAAGGGTGTAGGCAAACTTGGCGAATAAGCCTACTTTTAAGTGGTACTAGACAGTAAAAGGCATACTTTTCTGGATAGACAAAACATGTGTTTCCCAGTCTCATTCACACATTCTTTTGCGAATTCTGTTCGTTCCAAGTGGGAAAAGCTAGTAGGATGTTTACTTTACCCATGAACACACAGCTAGTGTTTCACGAAGTAAATTGCTTTCTCTGGGCGAGTAAGCTTAGTTTTAAGTCGTTCCAGAGGGTAAAAAGCATACCTTTCTATATAGACAAAACATGCGTTTCCCAATCTAAATCACACATTCTTAGGCAAATTCTGTTCGTTCCGACTGGGAAAAGCCTGTAGGAAGTTTACAAATCAGATAAACACATACCTTGTGTTTCACAAAGTGAATTGCTGTTACTTGGCGAATAAGCTTAGTTTAAAGTGGTCCTAGACTGTAAAAAGCATACTTCTCTGGATAGACAAAACATGCGTTTCCCTGCCTAAATTGCACATTCTTAGGCGAATTCTGTTCGTTCCATTTGGGAAAAGCGTGTAGGCGAACTTGGCGAATAAGCCTACTTTTATGTGATACTATACGGTAAGAAGCATACTTTTTTGTGTAGAAAAAACATGTGTTTCCCATTCTGAATCGTACATTTTTGTCGAATTCTGTTCCTTCCAAGTGGGAAAAGCTTGTAGGACCTTTACTTTACCGATAAACACACAGCTAGTGTTTCGCAAACTGAATTGCTTTTACATGGCTAGTAAGCTTAGACTTAAGTGGTTCTAAACAGTAAAATAATACATGTCTATATGGACAAAACATGCGTTTCCCAGTCTTAATCGCACTTTCCTAGACAAATTCTATTCGTTCCAATTGGGAATAGCTTGTAGTAAGTTTACATTTCAGATACACACAAACCTTGTCTTTCACAAAGTGAATTGCTGTTACATGGCGAATCAGCTTAGTTTTAAGTGGTACTAGACGGTAAAAAGCATACTTCTGAATATACAAACATGCGTGTCCCAGTCTAAATCACACATTCTTAGGCAAATTCTGTTCATTCCGACTGGGAAAAGCATGTAGGAAGTCTACAAATCAGATAAACAGAAACCTTGTGTTTCCCCAAGGGTATTGCTGTTACTTGGCGAATAAGCTTAGTTTGAACTGGTACTAGACGGTAAAAAGCATACTTTTCTGGATAGACAAAACATGTGTTTCCCAGGCTCATTCACACATTTTTTTGGGAATTCTGTTCGTTCCAAGTGGGAAAAGCTAGTAGGATGTTTACGTTTACCCATGAACACACAGCTAGTGTTTCACAAAGTGAATTGCTTTCTCTTGGCGAGTAAGCTTAGTTTTAAGTGCTTCCAGACGGTAAAAAGCATACTTTTCTATATAGACAAAACATGCGTTTACTAGTCTAAATCACACATTCTTAGGCAATTTCTGTTCGGTCCGACTGGGAAAAGCGTGTAGGAAGTTTACAAATCAGATAAACACAAACCTTGTGTTTCACAAAGTGAATTGCTGTTACTTGGCGAATAAGCTTAGTTTGAAGTGGTACTAGACGGTAAAAAGCATACTTTTCTGGATAGATAAACATGTGTTTCCCAGTCTGATTCACACATTCTTTTGCGAATTCTGTTCGTTCCAAGAGGGAAAAGCTTGTAGGATATTTACGTTTACACAGGAAAACACAGCCAGTGTTTCGCAAAGTGAATTGCTTTTTCTAGGCGAGTAAACCTAGTTATAAGTGGCTCTAGACGGTAAAAAGTATACTTTTCTACATAGACAAAACATGCGTTTCCCAGTCTTAATCACACATTCTTTTTTTTTTTTTATTAACTTGAGTATTTCTTATATACATTTCGAGTGTTATTCCCTTTCCCGGTTTCCGGGCAAACATCCCCCCCCTCCCCTTCCTTATGGGTGTTCCCCTCCCGACCCTCCCCCCATTGCCGCCCTCCCCCCCATAGACTAGTTCACTGTGGGTTCAGTCTTAGCAGGACCCAGGGCTTCCCCTTCCACTGGTGCTCTTACTAGGATATTCATTGCTACCTATGAGGTCAGAGTCCAGGGTCAGTCCATGTATAGTCTTTAGGTAGTGGCTTAGTCCCTGGAAGCTCTGGTTGCTTGGCATTGTTGTTCTTTTGGGGTCTCGAGCCCCTTCAAGCTCTTCCAGTTCTTTCTCTGATTCCTTCAATAGGGGACCTATTCTCAGTTCAGTGGTTTGCTGCTGACATTCTCCTATGTATTTGCTGTATTCTGGCTGTGTCTCTCAGGAGCGATCTACATCCGGCTCCTGTCGGTCTGCACTTCTTTGCTTCATCCATCTTGTCTAATTGGGTGGCTGTATATGCATGGGCCACATGTGGGGCAGGCTCTGAATGGGTGTTCCTTCTGTGTCTGTTTTAATCTTTGCCTCTCCCTTCCCTGCCAAGGGTATTCTTTTTCCTCATTTAAAGAAGGAGTGAAGCATTCACATTTTGATCATCCGTCTTGAGTTTCGTTTGTTCTAGGGATCTAGGGTAATTCAAGCATTTGGGCTAATAGCCACTTATCAGTGAGTGCATACCATGTATGTCTTTCTGTGATTGGGTTAGCTCACTCAGGATGATATTTTCCAGTTCCAACCATTTGCCTACGAATTTCATAAACTCGTTGTTTTTGATAGCTGAGTAATATTCCATTGTGTAGCTGTACCACATTTTCTGTATCCATTCCTCTGTTGAAGGGCATCTGCGTTCTTTCCATTTTCTGGCTATTATAAATAAGGCTGCGATGAACATAGTGGAGCACGTGTCTCTTTTATATGTTGAGGCATCTTTTGGGTATATGCCCAAGAGAGGTATAGCTGGATCCTCAGGCAGTTCAATGTCCAATTTTCTGAGGAACCTCCAGACTGATTTCCAGAATGGTTTTACCAGTCTGCAATCCCACCAACAATGGAGGAGTGTTCCTCTTTCTCCACATCCTCGCCAGCATCTGCTGTCACCTGAGTTTTTGATCTTAGCCATTCTCACTGGTGTGAGGTGGAATCTCAGGGTTGTTTTGATTTGCATTTCCCTTATGACTAAAGATGTTGAACATTTCTTTAGGTGTTTCTCAGCCATTCGGCATTCCTCAGCTGTGAATTCTTCGTTTAGCTCTGAACCCCATTTTTTAATAGGGTTATTTGTTTCCCTGCGGTCTAACTTCTTGAGTTCTTTGTATATTTTGGATATAAGGCCTCTATCTGTTGTAGGATTGGTAAAGATCTTTTCCCAATCTGTTGGTTGCCGTTTTGTCCTAACCACAGTGTCCTTTGCCTTACAGAAGCTTTGTAGTTTTATGAGATCCCATTTGTCGATTCTTGATCTTAGAGCATAAGCCATTGGTGTTTTGTTCAGGAAACTTTCTCCAGTGCCCATGTGTTCCAGATGCTTCCCTAGTTTTTCTTCTATTAGTTTGAGTGTGTCTGGTTTGATGTGGAGGTCCTTGATACACTTGGACTTAAGCTTTGTACAGGGTGATAAGCATGGATAGATCTGCATTCTTCTACATGTTGCCCTCCAGTTGAACCAGCACCATTTGCTGAAAATGCTATCTTTTTTCCATTGGATGGTTTTGGCTCCTTTGTCAAAAGTCAAGTGACCATAGGTGTGTGGGTTCATTTCTGGGTCTTCAATTCTATTCCATTGGTCTATCTGTCTGTCTCTGTACCAATACCATGCAGTTTTTAACACTATTGCTCTGTAAACTGCTTCAGTTCAGGGATAGTGATTCCCCGTGAAGTCCTTTTATTGTTGAGGATAGCTTTAGCTATCCTGGGTTTTTTGTTATTCCAGATGAATTTGCAAATTGTTCTGTCTAACTCTTTGAAGAATTGGATTGGTATTTTGATGGGGATTGCATTGAATCTGTAGATTGCTTTTGGTAAAATGGCCATTTTTACTATATTAATCCTGCCAATCCATGAGCATGGGAGCTCTTTCCATCTTCTGAGGTCTTCTTCAATTTCTTTCCTCAGTGTCTTGAAGTTCTTATTGTACAGATCTTTTACTTGCTTGGTTAAAGTCACACCGAGGTACTTTATATTATTTGGGTCTATTATGAAGGGTGTCGTTTCCCTAATTTCTTTCTCGGCTTGTTTCTCTTTTGTATAGAGGAAGGCAACTGGTTTATTTGAGTTAATTTTATACCCAGCCACTTTGCTGAAGTTGTTTATCAGCTTTAGTAGTTCTCTGGTGGAACTTTTGGGATCACTTAAATATACTATCATGTCATCTGCAAATAGTGATATTTTGACCTCTTCTTTTCCGATCTGTATCCCGTTGATCTCCTTTTGTTGTCTGATTGCTCTGGCTAGAACTTCAAGAACTATACTGAATAAGTAGGGAGAGAGTGGGCAGCCTTGTCTAGTCCCTGATTTTAGTGGGATTGCTTCAAGTTTCTCTCCATTTAGTTTAATGTTAGCAACTGGTTTGCTGTATATGGCTTTTACTATGTTTAGGTATGGGCCTTGAATTCCTATTCTTTCCAGGACTTTTATCATGAAGGGGTGTTGAATTTTGTCAAATGCTTTCTCAGCATCTAATGAAATGATCATGTGGTTCTGTTCTTTCAGTTTGTTTATATAATGGATCACGTTGATGGTTTTCCATATATTAAACCATCCCTGCATGCCTGGGATGAAGCCTACTTGATCATGGTGGATGATTGTTTTGATGTGCTCTTGAATTCGGTTTGCCAGAATTTTATTGAGTATTTTTGCGTCGATATTCATAAGGGAAATTGGTCTGAAGTTCTCTTTCTTTGTTGTGTCTTTGTGTGGTTTAGGTATAAGAGTAATTGTGGCTTCGTAGAAGGAATTCGGTAGGGCTCCATCTGTTTCAATTTTGTGGAATAGTTTGGATAATATTGGTATGAGGTCTTCTATGAAGGTCTGATAGAATTCTGCACTAAACCCGTCTGGACCTGGGCTCTTTTTGGTTGGGAGACCTTTAATGACTGCTTCTATTTCCTTAGGAGTTATGGGGTTGTTTAACTGGTTTATCTGTTCATGATTTAACTTCGATACCTGGTATCTGTCTAGGAAATTGTCCATTTCCTGAAGATTTTCAAATTTTGTTGAATATAGGTTTTTATAGTAAGATCTGATGATTTTTTTAATTTCCTCTGAATCTGTAGTTATGTCTCCCTTTTCATTTCTGATTTTGTTAATTTGGATGCACTCTCTGTGTCCTCTCGTTAGTCTGGCTAAGGGTTTATCTATCTTGTTGATTTTCTCAAAGAACCAACTTTTGGTTCTTTGATTCTTTCTATGGTCCTTTTTGTTTCTACTTGGTTGATTTCAGCTCTGAGTTTGATCGTTTCCTGCCTTCTACTCCTCCTGGGTGTATTTGCTTCTTTTTGTTCTAGAGCTTTTAGGTGTGCTGTCAAGCTGCTGACATATGCTCTTTCCTGTTTCTTTCTGCAGGCACTCAGCGCTATGAGTTTTCCTCTTAGCACAGCTTTCATTGTGTCCCATAAGTTTGAGTATGTTGTATCTTCATTTTCATTAAATTCTAAAAAGTTTTTAATTTCTTTCTTTATTTCTTCCTTGACCAGGTTATCATTGAGTAGAGCATTGTTCAATTTCCACGTATATGTGGGCATTCTTCCCTTATTGTTATTGAAGACCAGTTTTAGGCCGTGATGGTTCGATAGCACGCATGGGATTATTTCTATCTTTCTGTACCTGTTGAGGCCCGTTTTTTGACCAATTATATGGTCAATTTTGGAGAAAGTACCATGAGGAGCTGTGAAGAAGGTATATCCTTTTGCTTTAGGATAGAATGTTCTATAAATATCCGTTAAGTCCATTTGGCTCATGACTTCTCTTAGTCTGTCGACATCACTGTTTAATTTCTGTTTCCATGATCTGTCCATTGATGAGAGTGGGGTGTTGAAATCTCCCACTATTATTGTGTGAGGTGCAATGTGTGTTTTGAGCTTTAGTAAGGTTTCTTTTACGTATGTAGGTGCCCTTGTATTTGGGGCATAGATATTTAGGATTGAGAGTTCATCTTGGTGGATTTTTCCTTTGATGAATATGAAGTGTCCTTCCTTATCTTTTTTGATGACTTTTAGTTGGAAATTGATTTTATTTGATATTAGAATGGCTACTCCAGCTTGCTTCTTCTGACCATTTGCTTGGAAAGTTGTTTTCCAGCCTTTCACTCTGAGGTAGTGTCTGTCTTTGTCTCTGAGGTGTGTTTCCTGTAGGCAGCAGAATGCAGGGTCCTCGTTGCGTATCCAGTTTGTTAATCTATGTCTTTTTATTGAGGAGTTGAGGCCATTGATATTGAGAGATATTAAGGAATAGTGATTATTGTTTCCCTTTCTATTCATATTTGGATGTGAGGTTATGTTTGTGTGCTTTCATTCTCTTTGTTTTGTTGCCAAGACGATTAGTTTCTTGCTTCTTCTAGGGTATAGCTTGCCTCCTTATGTTGGGATTTACCATTTATTATCCTTTGTAGTGCTGGATTTGTAGAAAGATATTGTGTAAATTTGGTTTTGTCATGGAATATCTTGGTTTCTCCATCAATGTTAATTGCGAGTTTTGCTGGATACAGTAACCTGGGCTGGCATTTGTGTTCTCTTAGGGTCTGTATGACATCAGTCCAGGATCTTCTGGCCTTCATAGTTTCTGGCGAGAAGTCTGGTGTGATTCTGATAGGTCTCCCTTTATATGTTACTTGACCTTTTTCCCTTACTGCTTTTAATATTCTTTCTTTATTTTGTGCGTTTGGTGTTTTGACAATTATGTGACGGGAGATGTTTCTTTTCTGGTCCAATCTATTTGGAGTTCTGTAGGCTTCTTGTATGTCTATGGGTATCTCTTTTTTTAGGTTAGGGAAGTTTTCTTCTATGATTTTGTTGAAGATATTTACTGGTCCTTTGAGCTGGGAGTCTTCACTCTCTTCTATACCTATTATCCTTAGGTTTGATCTTCTCATTGAGTCCTGGATTTCCTGTATGTTTTGGACCAGTAGCTTTTTCCACTTTACATTATCTTTGACAGTTGAGTCAATGATTTCTATGGAATCTTCTGCTCCTGAGATTCTCTCTTCCATCTCTTGTATTCTGTTGGTGAAGCTTGTATCTACAGCTCCTTGTCTCTTCTTTTGGTTTTCTATATCCAGGGTTGTTTCCATGTGTTCTTTCTTGATTGCTTCTATTTCCATTTTTAATTCCTTCAACTGTTTGATTGTGTTTTCCTGGAATTCTTTCAGGGATTTTTGCGATTCCTCTCTGTAGGCTTCTACTTGTTTATTAATGTTTTCCTGTGTTTCCCTAAGTGTGTTCATGTCTTTCTTGAAGTCCTCCAGCATCATGATCAAATATGATTTTGAAACTAGATCTTGCTTTTCTGGTGTGTTTGGATATTCCATGTTTGTTTTGGTGGGAGAATTGGGCTCCGATGATGGCATGTAGTCTTGCTTTCTGTTGCTTGGGTTCCTGCGCTTGCCTCTTGCCATCAGATTATCTCTAGTGTTACTTTGTTCTGCTATTTCTGACAGTGGCTAGACTGTCCTATAAGCCTGTGTGTCAGGAGTGCTGTAGACCTGTTTTCCTCTCTTTCAGTCAGTTATGGGGACAGAGTGTTCTGCTTTCGGGCGTGTAGTTTTTCCTCTCTACAGGTCTTCAGCTGTTCCTGTGGGCCTGTGTCTTGAGTTCACCAGGCAGCTTTCTTGCAGCAGAAAATTTGGTCTTACCTGTGGTCCCGAGGCTCAGGTTCGCTCGTGGGGTGCTGCCCAGGGGCTTTCTGCAGCGGCAGCAACCAGGAAGACCTGTGCCGCCCCTTCCGGGAGTTTCAGTGCACCAGGGTTCCAGATGGTCTTTGGCTTTTTCCTCTGGCGTCTGAGATGTGTGTGCAGGGAGCAGTCTCTTCTGGTTTCCCAGGCTTGTCTGCCTCTCTGAAGGTTTAGCTCTCCCTCCCACGGGATTTGGGTGCAGAGAACTGTTTATCTGGTCTGTTTCCTTCAGGTTCCTGCGGTGTCTCAGGCAGGGGTCCTGCCGCTCCTGGGCCCTCCCCCACGGGAGCCCAGAGGCCTTATACAGTTTCCTCTTGGGCCAGGGATGTGGGCAGGGGTGAGCAGTGTTGGTGGTCTCTTCCGCTCTGCAGCCTTAGGAGTGCCCACCTGACCAGGCGGTTGGGTCTCTCTCTCACCGGGTCTGGGAGCAGAGAGCTGCTGCCTCTTTATTTTCTTTAATTGAATTTTTTCTGAGAATACATAGTAATGTGAAAGTGATTTTTTAACGATATAATTGTTTTAAAATAACAGGTATCATTCCACTAACAACCAAGAATATAATTTTAAAAGTAGTAGACTAAAGAAATATTGCCACCAAATTAAGAAAATACCTGATATCTAATAAGATAAGCAATATCATAAAAGCCATTTACTACTGTACAATGTACATGTTCAATTCAACAATCTATTACTAACAGTATACAAGCTAAAATAGACAGCTTCCTAATGCCACGGATTTAGGTATTATTTAGGGATAAATTGATGTCTTTATTTTTGGCCATTATATTAAAATTTTTGTTGTGTTTTGTTTTGTTTAGTTTTTTTGTATCTTCTCTTGAAAGATACACTTCTCAGGTGCTGCTAAACTATTTATATATATTTATATATAAACTTCTTTCTTTAGTAAGAGCAAGAAAAATAATAAAAATACAGGCTGACAAGATGACTCAGTGGGTAAGGATCCTAGTTGAAAATATGAGGATATTCTAAAAATCATTAAAAAAAAAAAGACATGACACAGTAGGGTAAGTATATTACCATTACATCTATGAAGACATGTCATGATCAAAGAGAGGATATTGGAAACTTTGGGCCATATAGCTTGATGTACACAGAGAAAACAACAAAGAGAGTATAAATTAACCTAGGTCAAACGTGAGGTTCTGGTAAATAATGCTGTCTTTTCATACACATACACATATATACATACATACATACACACACACACACACACACATGCCTTGACATAACTTGCACACATATATTCATAGAAATGAGCATGTACATATGCATGTATATTCATATGTATGCACACAGTAATTCACATAGAAAGATAATTAAAAATAAATACAATTAAAACTAACTTTTGATCATTCAATAAAGTTTATAAAATATTAAAATTTGACATGCAATCAATTTTTGAACTGCTCTATATATTGTGACTACATCATACTATATTAGGGCAATTAAACAAAAGAGATAATTCAAAATTTTTTAACTCAATAATTTTATACTCATCCAGATGCCAAGTTCTGCCATGCAGAAGGGATGTCATGACACAACTTCTGCCCCTGGAGCAGAGCTAGCAGAACATGGGCCTCCATGAGTGCCGATCATTTCTAGGCCTAAGACTTATTTGTATGATATTGTACATAATTTACTATATATTCCTCCTTCGGGAAGTATTGTCCTTGCCAAAGTTATCAGGAAATGTTCTTCCTGACAATGTTAATGACTCCACAATAATGAGAAGCAGCAAGAGTCTGGCAAGCAAGGGTATATCTCAGCAAAATGGTAAATGCTGTGACCTTCAGGATAACCCTTAAGGCTGTAGGAAGGAACCCTGAAAACCTGCGTTCAAGAATGTGTAATTTCCTAAGTATGAAAAATATAAGGATGCAATATGAATTCTATGAGGGTCTAAAAGAACAGAAGCAGATGCACTATGAGCCAGATTCTTGGAAAGATATTAAGGAAAGAGATAAAAAGATTTGGGGAATGGTGATCATAGGGAAAGATCCCACCCAGCTTTGTGCTTGCAAAGGTAGGCAGATTCCTGAGTTCAAGAAAAGCCTGGACAGAGATAGCTGGTCCAAGTGCGGTAGGAATGGTGATCCCTGATTCTACACAGGTAGCTTATTGTCTGTGCTTATAAAGGCTGCAGATCTCTGAATTCACTGCCATGATAAAAATAATATACTTTTTGTCTTTTCTAATAATCAAGGGACTAAGGTTATAAAATGCTGGTTCGTGGGATAATCAAAAAAGTCGTTCTTTCACCATTCCCAAACACACCTTCCATAGAGTATTTAGCCTTGATTTATTTTCCTTACTCTAGAATCTCACAAATTTACAAAATCTAAAATAGAACTCTACAAACTTTAAGGGAAACTGAAATGAGAAGTAATTAAACAATAAAATGGTACTTATTTAGGCTGTTAGGAGGTGTAACACAAATGACATAAATTTCAGGTAGGCTGGTATAGCAATTGGATGTTACAGATTTCAATTTAAATTTTAAAGATGAAAAACAGAGAGAATAATTATGCCAGTTTATGCAGATGCACTTAGGTAAATGTGACAAAGGTTATCATCTAACAAAGAGACTGTTTAACTTAAAAAAAATGTATGTGAAGGAGCTTTTGAAAGGGAGGACAGAAAAGAATGAGGACAACTTGGGTAAAGAAAGGAATCAGGTTGGAAGATGCCCATGATGGCACTCTCTAATATTGGACTCTTGTCCTTAAATGACAATCATATCCAGAGGTTAGGCAAGGCCCTTGGTTGAGGGATGGAGCCACTTAACTATCTCAAAAGTATTAACCCATAATTGCTCCTGTCTAAAGGAAACATGGAGACAAACTATGGAGCAAAAACTGTCCCACCTGAGGATCCATCCCAAATGCAGACACCAAATCCAGACACTATTGCTTAAGTCAAGAAATGCTTGCTGACGAGAGCCTAATATAGCTGTCTTCTGGAAGGCTCAGCCAGAGCCTGACCAATACAAATGTGGATGCTTGAAGCAAATCATCAGACTGAGCATGGGTACCCCAATGGAAGAGTTAGGGGAAAGACTGAAGAGCTGAAGGGGTTTGCAACCCCATAGGAAGAACAACTATATTGACCAACCAGACCCCCCCAGAGCTCCCAAGGACTAAACCACCAACCAATAAGTACACATGGAGGAACTCATGACTCCAGCTGCATATGTAGCATAGGATTTTCTTATCATCAATGGCATCAATGGGAGGGGAGAGCCTTGCTCCTTTGAAGGCTCTATGCCCCAACAGTAAGGAAATCCTAGGGTAGGAGGGTGGGAGAACACCCTCATAGAAGCATAGAGGAGGGGATTGGATAGGAGGTTTGTAGAGAGGGAAACCAGAGATGAATAACATTTGAGATGTAAATAAATAAAATAACCAATAAAAAAAAAAGAAAATTAGAGTTCTAAGCAAGTAAACTGCAGACACTAATAGGATGTGCTTGTTCAACTTTATTTGTAATCCTGCCCTGATCTATACTCTGGGTTTAATATTGGCAGTCGACTCAGTCTGGCTTTGTTCAAGGAATAGTTAGGAAAGAAGAATAAGTTACTGTACCCATGAGAAGTTGTTTAGCAGTGATTAAAAATGACCTGTGAAAATGAAGTCTCAGAGTTTTGAAGGCAAAATTAAGTTCCTAGAGGTCTAAGTAAGGAAAGTGTGATGATTTAATTTAGTATTAACCGTAGCAATTTAAATTTCATTAATTCATGGTGTTCTCACTTTTAATTCACACAGGTACTGTTTTCATTACATAACGCAATAGCAGGTTTGCAATTAACATATAATCTAGATTACCTACTATAGCATGGCATGTTGTGCCCACATGTCTCTTTTCATGTCATCTTACCTCACCTATGATTTCAAAAGTAGCAAATAGTTCTGGCATTTTTAAAGGCCACAATTACCTTACTGAGAAAGTGATCATGGTGGCTCTCAATTTTACAGTAGCCTCAAAAATAATTGCATATCTAAAAATAAACCGAAACAATTAAGTGAAACATCATTAAAGTTTGGACGCAAATGCTTTGGCAATTTTTGTAGAGTTAATTTGACTTTTTAAATACTTCTTGATTTTTATTTTCCAAGTAAATTGGAATTTAAATAATGATGTAAAACTTACAGATAATCAAGTTTTATGAAGAAAACAAGCTACTAAGCCAGTGCGAATAAAACTGTGCTTATCAAAGTCTACAACATAAACATGACAAACACCTTTGAGTTTTAAGTTATTAGCAAATACTAGCAGAAGGAAAATGTCAGTACCTGACAAGGTACAGAAGATGCCAAAGTGAAATTTCCCAACTCAATGGAATAGTTATTGTTCAGTTCTACAAAAAACAAAGTTTATGTTTTTTTAAATTGATGGGTAGCTTTTTCAAAGCTTCTTAAAAAGCATTTTTAAAATTCTTCAAATTGTCTTTGAAAAACATAAAGCAATTTAGAAAGTATATTTTTATGTGTAGCTTTATGTAGTCTAGAAATAACCCACTGGTGAACCCTGTTCATTTATCAATGAGCAATTTGACTCACTCATAGACAATTGGATGGCATAATATACTCACAGTGTATTTAATCTATTTTAATATTTTTTACTGTCTTTTTGACCCATTACTGAAGGATAAAAATTAGATTGCACATTCCCAGAAGGAAAAGTTATTATCATTATGACCCAGCTATAAATCTTGCTACACAGAACAGTGACTTTCTGCAATAGTGGTACAAATGCTACAAAAAAAAACAAAAAACAAAAAAAAACAAAAAAAACAAAAACAAAAAACCTACTATTTTGTTGGATGTAAAACCTATTCCATGAGATAGAAACCATACCTAACACTGTTAAAGTGGCCAAGAACCTGATTTAGATTGGTCCCTTATGAGCCGGAGTTGGCAGAGGGAATCCAATGCTATTATTCTGCTACAGAAACTTGACACGTTCACATGCTGAAAGGCTTAACAGTGTCCCAATACCCCCTGAAATATCTCATGATTTCTATGGGTTAAAGTGTTGTCAAGAGTTAGTTATGATCTCCGCTAAATGTGGGACATGGATGTATCACAGAAATGGCTGAAGGGGATCAAATGTGAGGCTTGGGATTGGCTCTGAGCAACTGGAAGGACCCTTACCTTTATTTCTGATGATGAGAGCCTCGTGTTCTTGCTGGCGCTATTTAAGTTATTTAAGTGTTTTCTCATCTACAGACAAATAAAAATTAGTAGGAAGTTTTCAAGGGTGATTTTCAATGGCTTTGACTCCTAGTAGGTAAATTTTATCCAGTCACAACCACTTAGGGGTATGGGGGCTCCATCTAGTAACCTATTTTAAATAATTAAAACAGACTGAAAGTGAATCTGTGTCTTTTCCATGATCAATAAAAATATTGTAGTTATGCATCGGGGTCGGGAGGTCACCCTTCAAGATGTTCAGGTGCTGGGCCATAGAACAAAGAGTTGAACCAGAGACATAAAATTACTGGTAGAAATAGAGACTATTTATTAAGAGAACATTTTGAAGAAATGAAATGGGTTATAAAGCTGGAACGATGGAAAGGTCAAAGGTCCTGAACCAGGTAAGTCCTTACCCTTTTCTGAGTCATTCACAAAGCTTTACTGAATTTGAAATCTGTAGGCTTTTGTGTAGTTTACTCTGGCCTTCACCTGTAGCCTGGGTGGGGAACATTTTCAGTCTTTCTCTTTGTCCTTAGTTTCTTTCATATGTTAATGGAATGACCCTTGGCTTCCGCACCCCCATTCATTCTCTACATTTGCAAATGAAAAGTCAACAATTCATTTAATTTTACCATCTCCCTGTTATTTGTGAAGGAAGCTCTAATGTTGAAAGAGAGATGCTCTTAAAGAAGGTCCACAAGTCAAAGTGCTTGAGGGAAGCCCATAGCTAAAAACTAAAGGGGAACTAACTCCACCAGCAACCACATATGTATGCCAGGCTCTGAAGCACAGAAATTGGGAAAGAACAAATACTGAAAGCAATTAAAAAACTAGCTCACGGTTTTTAAGCTCCTGAATTAGCTTATTAGATATGAATACATTTTCAGAAAACGACATTTTTTTAATTTTTCTTTCTTCTTTTTATATCATATACACACACAAATACACATACACTTGTATTGATAACTTGAAATAACACATTTTTGTTTCAAAATAAATAGTATAAATGATTTAAGATTAATATTTTGCCATGATAATAGGAAGGGAATTATCTTCAATATCACATATATTAGAAAGAACTTAAGGTAGAAGTTTCTTCATACTGAAGGAGAAGTAAAATAGACCTACAGTGCCATCTATCTTTCATTTAAATGTTGCTTTTCTATTATTTTATAATGGATTTCTTTCTTTTTTAGACAAATTTGAAATAGTAATTTACTATGGAAAGTTGGTTTATTTTCTCTAGCATTCTTATGAAAATTTAAAAATCATTACAATATAACTTTTAAAGACTACTTTTCTGTTGGTCCTTTTTACAAAGCCATAATAAGAATTTGTACCATTCTTTCTTGTACCTATTAAGGTAATTATGATGGGTGTATCATAAAAATCTTAAGTAAAGGTGCATGCGGGAATTCCTGTATCATGAGTTTCTGCATCAATGTTTTTCCATCTCTCAAAAAGGCTACTATATCTCATGACAGCTTTTCAGTACATGTTTGTTAAGTGTGGACTGGGGCACCTTGGTCTTCACAACCTTGAGCTCCTCAATATTTTATTTACATAGAATATCCATGGAATTCAGCAGTGATCCAGTGATTCTGTGGTGAGATATGCTTCGCTTTGACCCACTTTCTTGTGTCTTTGCAATGATGAGAGTTTGTTTTGTATGGCAACACCAAGACCCTGTCTAAGAATTTTTAAAAGTTACAGATTACTGGAGAGAGCAAATTTGAAAGTCCCCAAATATCTTACTGCCCATAGGAAAGCATGTTAAACTATTTAAATATTATTAATACTTCTTTCAACAATTTCTTCCTAGTCCTATGCAGCTTGTGTATTCCATCCAGTCTTTTCTTCTGATTTTTATTTTATGCACTATTCAGTTATTTCATGTTGTAGAAACTATACTACCAGGTTTTATTAATTTTCCATTAATTTTTTTCAAAGTTTCCATCCCATATGGAAGTCACCTCCTGAAGACTTATCAAATGCATAGCAACATTTAATCATTAAAAATTTGCATAATATTAAGCTACAGATATCCTTGTTGAAAAATTTCTCCTCCAGGTATAAAACGCTGACTTCCTATATTATCTCATTCTGCTCTTGTAAATAATTATCACATTGAAAATTGCAACAACTTACAAATAAATATATTCCTTTCCTTTAATGTTCATGCCTCTAGTATAATTTTGCTATTGTATCATTGTAAGGCTCAGATTTCTTTTTATAATTTTAAAATTTCTCTATGTAGCTATTGTTTATTTTACTAAAGTAAACACAAACTGGGTCATCGCCATCTCTAATTAGAAAAGTAAGAATATTATGTATGATGAAATTTGACTCTTATAAGTTTGGCCCATTTATTTGATTCATGATTTATTATTTATTTATTAAAATTTGACTGGCAAAGTATTGTTCTTTTATGTCAAACAGAGAAAAAATGGACTTTAAGTTCATGCGTTCTTTGAGACAACCAAATATTCATTATTTGGAAACCAACTAAATCATCGAGCATTTAATACTTATATAAGCATACAAAAGGGATTTCTTAATAAATATTTAATACAACATTTGAAACTCACAGAATTTCTTAAAAAAACATAATAAAATTGAAAACAATGTGATCACAGTACAATATCTTTACATTTTTTTCAATGAGGATGTGACTAAAGTCAATTTCTAAAAGGCACATTTGTTAAACCAGCCATGAAGGCTATTCACAGAATCCAATCATGTTTGTGAAAATGGAAAAATAAAGTGAATGTAAAAAAAACTGAACTTTTAAAGGTATTAGCTTAAAATTAAACCAACGGTTTTAGTCCTTGGAAACAACAGGATGAACTTCTATAGTGAAGTAAAAAACAAGGCATATTCCAAATAGTTTTCCTTGGCTCCTGAGGAGTTGACAGATGTTACCAGCACTACTCATTGGAGTCTGCTTAAGAAGTCAATGCTGAATTGGTAATGATTGAATAATTAGCTTCTGTGAAAAGCCTGCAGGAACATCCACAAATAACAATATTTTCAAGGAGCACAAGAAAACACAAATTTAGTACAAGCTGAGATGGAATTCGCTAAGTTCTCTCACAGGAGAACACTATATGTGGAACACAAAAGAAGCTTAATTTCATGTCCCTCTTAATAAAAAGGCTCTACCTGTCCCTCTAGAGCAAAATCTGGTTTTTAGAGCAGGCTCCCATCCCTCTAGATCAGGCTCCTGGACTCAGAGGACTCAGGGTACTCTAAACCCTTGCACTAATCTCTACGTGCATTTTTACCTAGGGCCAAAACAGAGCTTCTCCACTGATATCTCCTTTGAAACTTTATACCTCCATTAATTCATGAATTTAGCATCCAATTATCTTGCCCAAGCAATGTTTGTTATCAATCAAAATGTTCCTGTGCCCTTCATACTTAATTTTTATTGTTTCTTAATTGCCGTCAGTTTTTCATTATCCCACTGAGGACACCAGTACTGCTTGATGGTTACCAGCCAGTTCAATTGTCCTTGTGTACACTGTTCAAGCTTATAAAAGTCTTATTTACTTTATTTCCCTCCTCTGGAAAATTCTTCCGAATCAATGAGAAAATGTTCTAACAATAGAGACATCTTTTTCCGAGGCTCTTGGATATCTTATCTACTGCCTGATCTGAGTTGATATCGCCAGAGATAAATCAATCCCTGAATCCAGTTGAATGTAGATGCTAATACCCAATTTGAAAGCTAGAGTGTTGTTGGAGTAATCATAAATGAAAAGAAAGTGTGTGGTAGCAATAAACCATGAAATAACATAATTGGGAGGCAAGCATAAAAGGGATGGGAAAGAAGAAGGGGTAAAGAGGCACAACTCATGCTGAAATGCAGGTTATTTTTAATGCATTTATATTTATTTTTAAATATACTATTGGCTTATTTGGATGGTAGTATGTTTATTCACTTTAAGCTGTGATCATTGTGATCACAGCTTCCCCTCCCTCCTATCCTTCCAGGACCTACCTCTCATCTACCTCACCCATCCAAACCTCCTCTCCTCCTCAGAAGAGAGGAGCCTCTCATAGATATTAACCAGCCTTTGCATATCGAGTAGCAGTAAGACTAGGCACATTTTCTATTAAGACTAGACAAGGCATCCCAGTTAGGAGAAAGGGATCCAAAGGCAAGCAACGGAATCAGAGACAGCTGTGTTCCCATTGTGAGAAGTCCTACCTGAAGACCAAGCTGCACAAGCTACACAATATGTGTAGAGAACCAATATATATCTTACATAGGTCCATTCCATGTATGCTTTCTGGTTGGTGATTCAGTCTCTGTGACCACCAATGAACCAAAGGACCCAACTAAGTTGATTCTGTAGGTTTTCTTGTGGTGTCCTCTGATTCCTTCAATCCTTTTTCCTCATTGTCAATGGGACTCTCCAAGCTCTGTCAAATACTTGGCTGTAGGTCTCTGAATCTGTTTCCCTCAGTTGCTGGGTAAATACTCTGATGATAGTTATGCTAGGTTCCTGTATACAAATATAGAGGTGTATCATTAATAGTGTTAGGAGTGGGCTCCCTCTTATGGCATGCATATTATATCAAGTTGGACCACTCATTGGTTCGTCATTCTGTCAATTTCTATTTCATCTTTTACCCCTTCATATCTTGTAGGCAGAAGAAATTGTGGGTAGAAAGTTGTTTTTTTTTGTTTTTTTTTTTTTTTTGTTTTTGTTTTTTTTCTGGTTTGGTATTCCAATTCCTCCACTGGAAGTTTTGCCTGGTTATAGGAGATGACCATTTCAGGTTCTATATTCCTCATTGCTAGAATTCTTACTTGTGAGTTTCCATTGTCCTAGGTTTTTAGCTTGTTCTAGAAGTGCCTCCTTCTGTTTCTGTTGTCTCCCAGTTCTGTCTGCCTCTGTTCACCCCTACTTGATCCCTCCTATTCCTAATCCTCAGTCCTCACCCTCCACCAACCCCCAATGTCTATTCCATTTCTCCTTCTCAACTTCTCAAGCTTCCCCCTTGAGCTCTCCTTGTTACTTAGCTCCTTTGGATCTCTGGATTCTGTGATGGTTATCCTATACTTTATGACTAATACCCACTTATATACCATGTGCATACCATGTTTACCTTTCTGAGTCTGGATTACCAGATTCAAAATGATCTATTCTAGTTCTATCCATTTGCCTGCAAATTTCATGATGTCATTGTTTTAATAGCTGAGTAATATTCATTGTACAAATGTACCACATTTTCTTAATCCATTCTTCGGTTGTTTCCAGTGAAAACTGAAATATTATCGTAATACTTTACCCCCTAACTTTGGTTCTGCCTTCCCATCCCCCACTACATTCCCTTGACACCCTCCCATGTTTACCTACTCTCAAGTTAATAGTCATATATTCATTGATCATTATTGTTTTATATATGTGCACATAATATGTGATATAAATATATCCTGCTGAGTCAGTCAGTTATTTCTGTGTAATGTTTTAGGGATAACCACTCTGCATTGGACAACCAATAAGGGCCTTTTCCCTGTGAGATATTCATTTTTCTTCTCTCAACAGTCATTAGCCCTTTGTAGTTCTTTGTCTAGGAATAGACCCCAGGGAACTTTCTCTTTCCATGTTAACAGGTCCATTGATCTTCCTTTGCCTGGCATTTAGACTTCTAAAAGTTGCAAGTGTTGACCTTGTTATTCTCTCATTTCTAGGGAAGAATGTTTCCTAGCAGACTTTCCGGTATTTTTCCTATTTTCTCTTCTCTCCTCTCCTCTTCTCTCCTCTCCTCTTCTCTCCTCTCCTCTCCTCTCCTCTCCTCTCCTCTTCTCTCCTCTCCTCTTCTCTCCTCTCCTCTCCTCTTCTCTCCTCTCCTCTCCTCTCCTCTCCTCTCCTCTCCTCTTCTCTTCTCTTCTCTTCTCTTCTCTTCAGCAATACTAAACTGAGCTATCTAAATGGGTTTAAAGAGTGGGAAGTTATGCTTGATATTGGAAATATAGCCAGTTTCCTGAAGCTAGTGAAGTCATAGACCTTAGGAAAATTTACACTGCCTCATTGCTAGAACAGTCCAATTCTTTACAACATTATATATTTACCATTATATCCACAGGTAAGTACAGCTTCACATGTAAAAGTAATTGTTATATACTTCAGACAATGGCTGACTTGAGAGTTGTACCCCCTAAGACATTTCAGACTCTGAAATTTATTGCGGAATAAGAATGCTTTTTCTAGTTCTTTCTGAACTCAGTTTGCTGCTTCAACTCAGATATTCTGGCACAATCTCCCCTCAAAGCTGACTGATTCAATCTGACTGTTTTAGCATCTCACTGAATCGCTCTGATTGGCTGCAAATAGTAAGACATTATTTACCATACAAATGACTGAACAGAGTACGATCTAAACTCTGTATGAGAATCTGATGCAGACGTGATCATTGTTGAATGTGGTCAGATAAATATGCCTGTTGACAGTTAGAGGCTGTCTTAGTTAGGGTCTTATTGCTGTAAACAGACACCATGACCAATGTAAGTTTTATAAAGGACATTTAATTGGGGCTGGCGTACAGGTTCAGAGGTTCAGAGGTTCAGTCCATTATCATCAAAGTGGGAGCATGGCAGCATTGCAGTATCCAGGCAGGTATGGTGCAGGAGGAGCTGAGTTCTACATCTTCACCCAAAGGAAGCCAGGAACAGATTGAGCATTCCCAGGCATTTAGGAGGAGGGTCTCCATTCTCTTCCTCACAGTGACACACTTCCTCCAACAAGGCCACACCTCCTAATAGTGCCACTCCCTGGGCCAAACATATTGCAAACCATCACAGAGGCAAATTCTATTTTGAAGGAAAATTACACAGTGCATTCTTGTTATGTATTGTTCCTGGTCAGTCTCCCCTCCAAATTGACTGATTCAGTCTGACTTCTCTCAGCTTTTCACTGAATTGCTCTGTTGGGCTGCAATCTAACTCTGACAATCTGTCCTAATTTTCTAGCTTCTTTTTATTCTTTGACTCAGTCTGTCTTCGTTTGTATCTAGCTTGTTCTCTCTGCAACCTGTCTCTGTAAAACTGTCCCTATGAAAACTGTCTCTGAATGTCATGACCTGAACTCCTTCAAAATCCACTCCACTGCACTAACTCTTAACTCACTAATTCAACCAAAATGATTGACTGCAACTCAGAGATCTGCGTGCCTCTGCCTCTTGAGTGCTGGGATTAAAGGCATGCACCACCACATCTCTATCTAAGCTTTTCTTTACCTGAAACCTGCAGTATACCAAGCTGGTCTTAAGATCTGCTTGCCTATGTTTCCTGAGATTAAAGCTGTGCCTGAATTCCAGCTGAATCACACAGACCTAGAAGACCTTTGGATGTCATCCCTTGTCAGAAAAGCCATGATGTTGCTGAATTAAAGTTCCTCTACACTCACCACTAACCAAAGTATTCTCTTTTTAAAGCAAGTGGAAAACAGAAGAGAAAAACAAGACTGGATACAATGAAGGAACTCATGGGCAGCCCAGCTCTGATATACACAATGTAGTTTCTTTTCTTTTTCTTCCTTTCTTTCTTCTTTCTTTCTTTCCTTTCTTCCTTTCTTTTTGTTCTTTTTCTTTCTTCTTTCTTTCTTTCTTTCCTTTCTTTTTTCTTTTTCTCTTTCTTTCTTCCATCTTTCCTTCCTTTCTTTCTTTTTCTTCTTTTTCCTTTTTTTGTTCTTACTCTACTCCTTTCTTCCTCAATTTTCTTTTCTCTTTAAAACATCATTTTATATAATCCATGATAACTTTGACTTTTCTGTGTAGCAGAGGATTGTTTTGAATAGCTGTCCTTCCTTTTTTTGTGTACCCATGATAGGGCTATAGGAACAGGCCACACATCCAGCTGTAATGCATTGCTAGTAATACTTCAACCACCCCAAGAAAGATCTTTGAAGTCAAATAGTAAGACTTTATTTACTGTACAAATGTCTAAACAGAGTACGGTCTGAACTCTATAAGAATCTGACCTAGATGGGGTCATTGTTGAATGCGGGCAATTAAATATACCTGTTGACATTTAGAGGCAAGTTCTAATTTGAAAGAAAATCACTCAATGAGGTCTTGTTACGTATTGACTTTTGCTCCTTACCTGATTCTGACTGTATTGAGGTCTCAGTATAACACAGTATCAGTACACATGATATCAATGTTAAGATGTATCTCATAAAGAGGCAAAAATGATAGACAATAAGTTCCCTCACCACCAAAATATTAGTCTATTAAATTACTAACAGAAAGTCCTAAATTAAAAGCTTAAGTATTTACTAGCATTAGTACCATAAAAAGATTTAACAACGAATGTTATTATTTGAGCAGAAGCATTTGGAAACTTAAAATACCTTTCATTAAAAGTATTTATTTATATGTGTACTTCTTTGTGGTTATTCATTTATTTGAACTCATATTTACCAGGTGCTATAAAATTATTTTCAAAAATTAAGCTAGACTTTACTTTCTATTCATTAAATTAAAGATTTAAACAATATATAATCCTCACTGTATCTTAGCCCAAAGGCCAAGAAGCGATCCTCACTGTATCTTTTTGTAGACATTAAGATTCATCTTAGATTCTATTAGAAAACGTATCTTTCCTAAACAACAACTCCAGCCCTACTAATTATCATTAATTCAGAGTCTGGGCATTATTCACTAAAGAGAACAGGAACTGTCCTTCATATCATTTTCTTATAAGCCTGAATATTTGGAGGAAGGCCTTCTTAGAGTATTGCATATTTGTGGCTTTTCTGCACCTTATAAAGATACCACTGTTTTGTAGTAGATTCTAAACAAGCCAGTTAAACCTGAAGGTTCTGGTATGTGACTGAGCATCTATTCAGATGTCCCCATTACATAGCTGTTTCTTCTATGATGTTGCATTCCCTCCTGGGAGAGGAGAGGTCTCTTCTATCATAGAGCTATAGAAACTTAGTAATTTCTGAAAGTTGCAAGAGTAACAAGGCCATGAGTTAATCGAATGGTAACATTACTGAAGAAAGAACATTATCTGGTTTAGCTGCTTCCAAACTGGCCAGAGGATGTCATTTTCATGAGTTACCACAGATACTTTCTGTAAGGGGCTCCTGAAAGTCGTCACTCACTTATGGTATTTTAAGCGATGCCAATGTAATCACTGGCTCACTAAATGAGACTTAAGTGGGCTTATTTCTCTGGTCTATTATCAGTGCCCTAGCTTGGATCAACAGACATATTTTTTTATGTCTCCCAATGAACAGACGACACAGAATGGCCTTTAGGATATTTTTGCTAGCATCAAGTACAGTACAACTACTAGCATCATCTTTTATCCACAGGAGGAATATAAAATAGTTACAAACAATATTTTAGAAATCTGTATACTCAGATAACTTAGAGTCAATTTACATTCGTGGTATCTGTTCATTAGTTTGTGGTGTGTGTGTATGTGTGTGTGTGGGTGTGTGAGTGTGTGTGTGTGTGTGTGTGTGTGTGTGAGATGAAGGAAAGAGCAAAAGACCATATATGCACAAAATATGCAATGCTTCCTCAGTTTTAATCGGTATAATTGATAATATAAACAATGACTCGTGTTATCCAGATTAATGAAAATGAATTTATCATTTATGCAGATGACAGTACAACATCTATTAACATCATTTTTAAATTTAAAAACATACATTTTAGACCAGTTTCTGAATTATAGAGAAATTGAGTCTGTAGTGTTCAAAGTATTAGCACACTCTGTTTGCTTATGAAATTGTCCCTAAAATTAATGTTTTGAGCTACTATTATGTTGATTTAATTACTAATGAACCCACCTAGACAGATTAAAATAACTCCAATGTGAAGGTTTAGTCTTAGGGCCTTGCATGCTCCTGTGCCATACAGGATGCTGTATCTACCCCCACTCCTGTATTACAAAGCAGTTTCACCTTCTTCTCTCCCTCTGAACTCATGGGGACCATATCTGCACAGATCTGATTACTGTCTCCATAACTTTGCTCACCTTCCCCGTAAATGAAAATCTCCTAGAAAGTGACAGCTTTAATCATCCATACGTATTGAATTTGTCACTTTCCCCTGCTACAATCATGCTTGATGACTTATGCCTGAAATCTTATCACTTGGGAGCTCGAGGGAGGAGGTTCAGGAGTTCCAGGTCACCCTCAGTGACCTACCTATTTCAACAACAGCAGCCTGGGATAAATAAGACCATGTCTCTAAAAGCATAAAGTGTTTTCTTTCTGAAGAGGGTGGCATTTCCTCTTGCATTTTTTTCTTAAAAAGTACTTCATATGTGTTTAGTGTATGGATAGTGATTGCTACTCTTTTATTTCTTATACCTAAATATTGGTTCCTTCATCAATTTTACTTGCACTCCACAGTTAAAAGTCCTTTTCCTCTGATTTTACTTGGATGACTGTATCTGTCCGGATCAGAAGTTATTCCCTGAGATTCGCAGTCATTTGAGACCCAGACTTATCAAAGATGTTTTCTACTTCTGTGTCAAAGATTTTTCCAGACTTTTGAGTATTGACTCGTTCTCAAATTTTCTATCTAAATACTCACATTATGCTGCCTGTCTTATTTTGCTTGTCTTATAATTAAAGTCCTAGTCTCCAAAGCTGAAACCAATCACCAGGTATTGTTTACGAATGCTGACTTCTTTGAGAGGAAGAACACTGAGATGTCCTGTAAACCAGAAATCTTTCTCTTTTCCTGTTTCCCTTTTTCCATTACCACAGTCAGTAAAACTTAAGAATTTTTTTCCCTTAAAGTCCACCAGAGAAATCAGTGCCTTGATATCCCAAAGCCTGCCATAAAACCTAGAGATATTACATTAACCTTCTCTGTCTTACTTTTCTATGAAGCACCAAGTAATAATGAAATTGTCTGAGCTATCTTGTCAGATAGATTAAAAAAAAAGTCTCATTGCAAAAGCAGGCCAGACTCAAGAGGAAACACTACACTAGGATGCCAGGAGTAATCAGACCAGGCAGTCCTAGCCATTTCTCTAGAGCCTAAGACATGCCTTGTGTTGTTCAATCTTAATTTTACACATTGTTCACTTGCTTCCTCCCCAGTGTCTTTGTCTCTTGACTTATGCTGGCTGCTGACTCTAACGTTACTCACATTTTGATGAAATAAATCTATTTTGTTTTTTTCCCCCACTGTCTGCTTATGGCTACAGAAGTGTCAGTGATGACCCTTGTGATGAGGAGAACAGGTTACATATTCTACCATAGTGTGTTGGGTCTATTTTTTTTTATTTTATTTTAAAATTTGAACTATCTCTGTCCTGTCCTAGCTTGACCTGATATATACTTTGTGCCTCCAGGCTTCATCTCTTTTACTTTTATTGCTATTATGTCAACAAAGTATTTAGTGTTGAAAGTTAAATACAATGTATATGCAATGGGGGCTAAGGGAATCAGAAGTTTCCAGGGAAATTTCGGGCTACCTTCTAAGACTTATACTGTTAACATTTTCTACAGCTTGGCTGCTAAATATTTCAGTTTGTGTCACTTCAGTTTTGTTTCATTTTGTGCATTTCCCAAGAATGTCTTGAATCTGTTTGCTGCCGATCTCTGTCACAGCCAACTTTTGGAGCTCTGTTAAAGCCCTGGGGAGGAAAAACCTTGTCTATGCCCAAGATTAATGTAGGCCTGCTTACGTGGTATACACTCCCTATGGTGTTAAGGTATTTCCTAGCCCATTTCTCCACAAAGCATTGCTAGAAAGAGGAGACCGAAGCTGGCTAACAATACTTTTTCTAGGTCAGATACAATTCTTGGAAGTAGCTTCCTTTGATGAGAAGCCCACTTTCCTGAGAACACCTTTTGACATTTTCAAATTGCTTCTTTCCTGAGCTTTCTGCTAGAGCGCTCGCGCGTCTTTGTCTCCTCTCTCATCCGTAAGAACCTTGTGAAGTTCTAGTAAAACCCATGCCGTTTAAAGACTCTATGTCAGAGTGGCCCCAAGATCTCCAGACAATAGGCATGCATCGCCCAGCAATTGCTCACTCCTGCTTTAATTTAAACGGTCCTACCAGCTATGGCTCCCATGCTTTTGCTGCGGCTGACCTGATCTCATGATGATGCTGAATTTGCTTGCCTTTCAATTGTCGGGATGGTGGTTTTTTTTCCTATGACCTCATTTCACTTAAGAAAGGAAGATAGACACTAGCTGGGCGCGTGTCTGTTTTAATTTTAGTGCAGTAGCAATGAATTCCTTTTTTCTATATGTTTAAGTGGAAATCACACAGGACACAGTTTTCTTGCTACAGGCCTTAAGCAATTGGATAAAAGACTGGTGATCATCTTCCTTTGCTATATTCATCAGTCGAAGTTTAACCACAAGGCTGCTTGTTCGTTTATGTGCATGAGAGCTTATATTTATTGATTTTCCATCAAGTATAAACCTTAATAAATTATATATTAACTAGTCATTGCATTATTTTTATGACTTTATATTTTCAGTATTATTTACTACAATTTTGATTACTTAGCTCAGAAAATATATCTGTAGAAGACTTCAGTATATACCTCACTTATATTCATTAATTTTAATTCATTAAGCAGATCATTCTAGGCACCTTGGTATAACTAATATGTGCTTATAAAATTTAGAATTTTTAAATATAAAAGCATTGCTTTATTTTTGAAGTACTATTAGTCATAAAGCTGAATATAAGTCTTGTTATTTTCAGTACACTAAAGATAAAACCTGCATTTATATCCTTTACCTGCATATGTTCTGCTAAAGACACATGGTTCTCTGTGCACTAAAGATACTGCTTTCACCAGAAGATCCTGGACTGATGTTATACAGACCCTAAGAGAACACAAATGCCAGCCCAGATTACTGTATCCAGCAAAACTCTCAATTAACATTGATGGAGAAACCAAGATATTCCATGACAAAACCAAATTTACACAATATCTTTCTACAAATCCAGCACTACAAAGGATAATAAATGGTAAAGCCCAACATAAGGAGGCAAGGTATACCCTAGAAGAAGCAAGAAACTAATCGTCTTGGCAACAAAACAAAGAGAATGAAAGCACACAAACATAACCTCACATCAAATATGAATATAACGGGAAGCAATAATCACTATTCCTTAATATCTCTCAATATCAATGGCCTCAACTCCCCAATAAAAAGACATAGATTAACAAACTGGATACGCAACGAGGACCCTGCATTCTGCTGCCTACAGGAAACACACCTCAGAGACAAAGACAGACACTACCTCAGAGTGAAAGGCTGGAAAACAACTTTCCAAGCAAATGGTCAGAAGAAGCAAGCTGGAGTAGCCATTCTAATATCAAATAAAATCAATTTCCAACTAAAAGTCATCAAAAAAGATAAGGAAGGACACTTCATATTCATCAAAGGAAAAATCCACCAAGATGAACTCTCAATCCTAAATATCTATGCCCCAAATACAAGGGCACCTACATATGTAAAAGAAACCTTACTAAAGCTCAAAACACACATTGCACCTCACACAATAATAGTGGGAGATTTCAACACCCCACTCTCATCAATGGACAGATCATGGAAACAGAAATTAAACAGTGATGTAGACAGACTAAGAGAAGTCATGAGCCAAATGGACTTAACGGATATTTATAGAACATTCTATCCTAAAGCAAAAGGATATACCTTCTTCTCAGCTCCTCATGGTACTTTCTCCAAAATTGACCATATAATTGGTCAAAAAACGGGCCTCAACAGGTACAGAAAGATAGAAATAATCCCATGCGTGCTATCGGACCACCACGGCCTAAAACTGGTCTTCAATAACAATAAGGGAAGAATGCCCACATATACGTGGAAATTGAACAAAGCTCTACTCAATGATAACCTGGTCAAGGAAGAAATAAAGAAAGAAATTAAAAACTTTTTAGAATTTAATGAAAATGAAGATACAACATACTCAAACTTATGGGACACAATGAAAGCTGTGCTAAGAGGAAAACTCATAGCGCTGAGTGCCTGCAGAAAGAAACAGGAAAGAGCATATGTCAGCAGCTTGACAGCACACCTAAAAGCTCTAGAACAAAAAGAAGCAAATACACCCAGGAGGAGTAGAAGGCAAGAAATAATCAAACTCAGAGCTGAAATCAACCAAGTAGAAACAAAAAGGACCATAGAAAGAATCAACAGAACCAAAAGTTGGTTCTTTGAGAAAATCAACAAGATAGATAAACCCTTAGCCAGACTAACGAGAGGACACAGAGAGTGTGTCCAAATTAACAAAATCAGAAATGAAAAGGGAGACATAACTACAGATTCGGAGGAAATTCAAAAAATCATCAGATCTTACTATAAAAATCTATATTCAACAAAATTTGAAAATCTTCAGGAAATGGACAATTTCCTAGACAGATACCAGGTATCGAAGTTAAATCAGGAACAGATAAACCAGTTAAACAACCCCATAACTCCTAAGGAAATAGAAGCAGTCATTAAAGGTCTCCCAACCAAAAAGAGCCCAGGTCCAGACGGGTTTAGTGCAGAATTCTATCAAACCTTCATAGAAGACCTCATACCAATATTATCCAAACTATTCCACAAAATTGAAACAGATGGAGCCCTACCGAATTCCTTCTATGAAGCCACAATTACTCTTATACCTAAACCACACAAAGACACAACAAAGAAAGAGAACTCCAGACCAATTTCCCTTATGAATATCGACGCAAAAATACTCAATAAAATTCTGGCAAACCGAATTCAAGAGCACATCAAAACAATCATCCACCATGATCAAGTAGGCTTCATCCCAGGCATGCAGGGATGGTTTAATATACGGAAAACCATCAACGTGATCCATTATATAAACAAACTGAAAGAACAGAACCACATGATCATTTCATTAGATGCTGAGAAAGCATTTGACAAAATTCAACACCCCTTCATGATAAAAGTCCTGGAAAGAATAGGAATTCAAGGCCCATACCTAAACATAGTAAAAGCCATATACAGCAAACCAGTTGCTTACATTAAACTAAATGGAGAAAAACTTGAAGCAATCCCACTAAAATCAGGGACTAGACAAGGCTGCCCACTCTCTCCCTACTTATTCAATATAGTTCTTGAAGTTCTAGCCAGAGCAATCAGACAACAAAAGGAGATCAAAGGGATACAGATCGGAAAAGAAGAGGTCAAAATATCACTATTTGCAGATGACATGATAGTATATTTAAGTGATCCCAAAAGTTCCACCAGAGAACTACTAAAGCTGATAAACAACTTCAGCAAAGTGGCTGGGTATAAAATTAACTCAAATAAATCAGTTGCCTTCCTCTATACAAAAGAGAAACAAGCCGAGAAAGAAATTAGGGAAACGACACCCTTCATAATAGACCCAAATAATATAAAGTACCTCGGTGTGACTTTAACCAAGCAAGTAAAAGATCTGTACAATAAGAACTTCAAGACACTGAGGAAAGAAATTGAAGAAGACCTCAGAAGATGGAAAGATCTCCCGTGCTCATGGATTGGCAGGATTAATATAGTAAAAATGGCCATTTTACCAAAAGCAATCTACAGATTCAATGCAATCCCCATCAAAATACCAATCCAATTCTTCAAAGAGTTAGACAGAACAATTTGCAAATTCATCTGGAATAACAAAAAACCCAGGATAGCTAAAGCTATCCTCAACAATAAAAGGACTTCAGGGGGAATCACTATCCCTGAAGTCAAGCAGTATTACAGAGCAATAGTGATAAAAACTGCATGGTATTGGTACAGAGACAGACAGATAGACCAATGGAATAGAATTGAAGACCCAGAAATGAACCCACACACCTATGGTCACTTGATCTTTGACAAAGGAGCCAAAACCATCCAATGGAAAAAAGATAGTATTTTCAGCAAATGGTGCTGGTTCAACTGGAGGGCAACATGTAGAAGAATGCAGATCGATCCATCCTTATCACCCTGTACAAAGCTTAAGTCCAAGTGGATCAAGGACCTCCACATCAAACCAGACACACTCAAACTAATAGAAGAAAAACTAGGGAAGCATCTGGAACACATGGGCACTGGAAAAAATTTCCTGAACAAAACACCAATGGCTTATGCTCTAAGATCAAGAATCGACAAATGGGATCTCATAAAACTGCAAAGCTTCTGTAAGGCAAAGGACACTGTGGTTAGGACAAAACGGCAACCAACAGATTGGGAAAAGATCTTTACCAATCCTACAACAGATAGAGGCCTTATTTCCAAAATATACAAAGAACTCAAGAAGTTAGACCGCAGGGAAACAAATAACCCTATTAAAAAATGGGGTTCAGAGCTAAACAAAGAATTCACAGCTGAGGAATGCCGAATGGCTGAGAAACACCTAAAGAAATGTTCAACATCTTTAGTCATAAGGGAAATGCAAATCAAAACAACCCTGAGATTTCACCTCACACCAGTGCGATTGGCTAAGATCAAAAACTCAGGTGACAGCAGATGCTGGCGAGGATGTGGAGAAAGAGGAACACTCCTCCATTGTTGGTGGGATTGCAGACTGGTAAAACCATTCTGGAAATCAGTCTGGAGGTTCCTCAGAAAATTGGACATTGAACTGCCTGATGATCCAGCTATACCTCTCTTGGGCATATACCCAAAAGATGCCTCAACATATAAAAGAGACACGTGCTCCACTATGTTCATCGCAGCCTTATTTATAATAGCCAGAAAATGGAAAGAACCCAGATGCCCTTCAACAGAGGAATGGATACAGAAAATGTGGTACATCTACACAATGGAATATTACTCAGCTATCAAAAACAACGAGTTTATGAAATTCGTAGGCAAATGGTTGGAACTGGAAAATATCATCCTGAGTGAGCTAACCCAATCACAGAAAGACATACATGGTATGCACTCATTGATAAGTGGCTATTAGCCCAAATGCTTGAATTACCCTAGATCCCTAGAACAAACGAAACTCAAGACGGATGATCAAAATGTGAATGCTTCACTCCTTCTTTAAATGAGGAAAAAGAATACCCTTGGCAGGGAAGGGAGAGGCAAAGATTAAAACAGAGACTGAAGGAACACCCATTCAGAGCCTGCCCCACATGTGGCCCATACATATACAGCCACCCAATTAGACAAGATGGATGAAGCAAAGAAGTGCAGACCGACAGGAGCCGGATGTAGATCGCTCCTGAGAGACACAGCCAGAATACAGCAAATATAGAGGCGAATGCCAGCAGCAAACCACTGAACTGAGAATAGGTCCCCCGTTGAAGGAATCAGAGAAAGAACTGGAAGAGCTTGAAGGGGCTCGAGACCCCAAAAGTACAACAATGCCAAGCAACCAGAGCTTCCAGGGACTAAGCCACTACCTAAAGACTATACATGGACTGACCCTGGACTCTGACCCCATAGGTAGCAATGAATATCCTAGTAAGAGCACCAGTGGAAGGGGAAGCCCTGGGTCCTGCTAAGACTGAACCCACAGTGAACTAGTCTATGGGGGGAGGGCGGCAATGGGGGGAGGTTTGGGAGGGGAACACCCATAAGGAAGGGGAGGGGGGAGGGGGATGTTTGCCCGGAAACCGGGAAAGGGAATAACACTCGAAATGTATATAAGAAATACTCAAGTTAATAAAAAAAAAAAGAAAGAAACTAAAAAGTTTCTGTAGGGCAAAGGACACTGTCTTTAAGACAAAATGTGAACCTACAGATTGAGAAAGTATCTTCGCCAACTCTACATCTGACAGGTAGCTAATATCCAAAATTTATAAAGAACTCAAAAAGTTAAACACCAACCACCCAAATAACCCAATTAAAAACTGGGGCAAAGAGCTAAGCAGAAATGGAATAATCTTGATTGGCTAAGAAGCATTTAAAGAAATATTCCAAGTCCTCAGTCATTAGGGAAATGCAAATCAAAACAAAGATCCCATCTTACACCAATCAGAATGGCTAATAAAAATCTCAAATGATAGCATATGGTGATGAGGATGTGAAACAAGGAAAACAGTTCTTTGCTTGTGTGCAAACTTGCATGACCACTTTGGAACTCAACTTGATGTCTCATAGAATTGGGAGATATTTTTCCTCAATACTCATCTGTACCACTCCTAGGAATATACCCCAAAATGCTCCAAAAATCCCACGAAGATACTTGCTTTACTCTTTGTAGCACCTTTATTTTTAAGAGCCAGAAACTGGAAACAATGTAGATGTCCCTCACTTGAAGAATGACTGAAGAAACTATGTAGATGTCCCTCACCTGAAGAATGACTAAAGAAAATGTGGTATGTCAATACAATGGAATGCTATTGAGCTATTAAAAAACATAATACATCTTGAATTTTGCAGGCAAATGGATGGATCTTGAAAATATCTTCCTGAGTGAGGTGACTCAGTTCAAAAAGACCATGCACAGTATGTATTCTCTCATAAATGGATATTTGCCATAAGCTACAGGTTGCCCATGCTATATTCAACAGACACAAGGTGGCTGCACAGAAAGAAGGGCACAAGCAACGACATTTGTGTCTCACTTGGAAGGGGAAATGGAAGAGTCAAGAAAGGCTTCTGGAGTAAGGGTACTGAGTGGAAAAGGGGAATTGGAGGGGAGGAGGGAGGGGTTAGCATTGGCTATGGAAGGTGTAGAGGAGATGGCCAGATAGAATGAATGAAAATTTGCAACTGATAGGAAGAGAATGTGTGGGACATCTCCAGGAAGAGACAGAGACCTGGAATAGGAGAGTTGCCTAAGAATCAGTGGGGCTACCCTAGGTTGTGATTCATAACATTGGGGATATGGAATCTGGAAAGGGTGTGTCCTCTGTCCAGGCAAAAACCCCAGTGGAGTGGACACAAACCCACACACAAAACTTTTGACCCCAAACTTGTCCGGTGTATAAGACATGCAGGGATTTGGTTGGAGCAGAGACTGAGGGAATGGGCAAACAACTACAGACCAACTAGCGACATATACTATAGGCAAGTATAAATCCCTGACACTATTAATAATATTCTGTTGTGCTTCCAAACTTCAGTCTAACGTTGCTGTCCTCTGAGAGGTCATACCCGCCAACTGAGTCAGACAGAGGTATACACCCACAGCCAAATAGTGAATAGAGCTTGGGGATTCTAATGGCAGAAAATGAAGAAAAATTGCCATCCCTAAATGCATAGGAACTCCACAGGGAGACCAACAGCATGAACTAACATGGATCACTGGGCTCTCATAGTGTGAAGCATCAACCAGACTGTACATAGGTCTCAATGCACATGTGTAAAATTTGTGCATCTTGGTTTTTATGTGGGTCCCAAAACAGTGGAGGTGGCTATACCCAAAGCTGTTTCCTGTACATCGGATATGTTCTTCTAACAGGGTTGCCCTGTCTGGCTTCAGCGAGCAAGGAGGAGTCTACAGCTATTCTTGTAGACAGGATGGGGGAATTCCCAGCAGAACCCCATCTGTTCAGAGAAGGGGGCTTAGATGGTAGAAGGTTTGTGGAAGGGTTGACCAGGAGGGTTGTCATAATAAATAAATAAATAAATAAATAAATAAATAAATAAATAAATAAATAAATAAATAAATAAATAAACAAATAAGTAAATAAATAAATAAGTAAATAAATAAATATAATAACAAAAAAAAGATACTGCTTTCATAACTAGCTTCCTCCATTTTTTAAATTTTATTTTAAGGGATACGAATCAGTTTCACACAATGTGCTACGGTACTCTGACCCACTGGAAAGAAGTCCTTTGACAAATAGGTATAGTAAATTGAAATAAGTCAAACATGCTATTGTATTTATGAGTAAATCTATAATTCTGGAATCAGTGAGACTATTATTCTAAAGAGTAGACATGCTTGCTTTATTGTTACAAGATACGGCATTTGGGGGACAATAGATTGATCCTTGCAGATTGTCCAATGTGTTCTTTCATTTAACAGGGATTCCTGCAAAGTTCACTGAGCTGTGTTTATTTCCATATCCCTTCCAAAGCCCTTGTTCACCTCAGCTAGACTGCACTGCCTCCCTGGTCTCCTCTGCTATTCCAACACCTCACCCTCCCAACTCATTCTCAAAAGCTGTCCATGTTACCACAGCTCCCTTAAAACTGCACCATATCTCATCCTGCATTGTTTGAAGCTCACATATGTGTAAGTAACTTGTTAGGAATAATAGTCTAACTTAGATTTTTCTTACTTTGCAAATTTATCTGACCCTTTTTAATAATTTGCATGGAACATCTTTTTTCAATTTGCTTAGAACATTCAACTCTAAACCCAGACTTGCAATGTCTTCTGTTTACCCCCAGGACTGTAGCAGTATGCATTAGATATTTTAACTATGTAAAGAATTGACTCATGGTTTTAGAATGTTTAAACCATGGCTACTTGGCCCAGGGCTCTCGGGAAGAACACCAGACTGGCAGAATTGCATTGAAGAAGAGAGCTATTCACTTCATGGTACATGGAGGAGCTGACACAGTGGAGGGAAGGATGGGCGATTGTGTCCTGAATGATGTAAGCCTGGTGACCTAAGTCCTTCGATTATGTTCCATTTCCTAAAGTAGGCTCTATAACTTCCCAAAGCATTCACAGTTGCACACGATCAGACACGCAAAGCATGAGGTTCAAGGAACGAATAGTCTCCAATCAATAACAAATGACTTCTTCTGTACAATGTAGAAATTGCACGCTTACCATTCAATAATTAGCCTAAAAGTTAGTGATGGCAAAAGTGAAGGCACTCACTGCTTCTTACAAAGCTGTAGGTTTACTGAGAGGGAGGTCGCTTTGGCCTGTGTCGTCTTCAGAGGATCTCAGTTTTCTCCCACGGATTCAGTTAGGCTTCCCTGTTCTTTATCAACACAAGTGACATTTCCGTAATGCCTGTCCTCTACCCTGAAAGCCTTTTATCCCTCCTGGGATGAACTAGGGTTTTCCATACAGGGGACAATGTCCAAACCAAAAGCTCCCTCACACGGTTTGCAACTCCTTATGTGTGGCTATCTAAGCTATTTCTAAGTAAAAATCTAATTCCTGCCCCTTGGCGCATATAAGCAAAATAAGAACCAAGTGCATATAAAGAATGGAAATCAAGCCCGTGCTTCAGTAACAGTAGCGGGAAATCCAAACCACAAAAGGAATTCAAGAAATTATTTCATGCTCCTTTGAAAATAATCTGCCTCATGAAATCATAATCTTACTTCACTTCCTGGTCCCTGAGAAAGAACATCATAAAACTGTTTCATCTACAAGCTTTGCATGGTTTGGAGTCTTCATAGAATGTGTCCTGTTCCCCACTGTCATTGATTATATGCTAATTATGCACAATTAATATACTATACCCATTTATGGATTGTATTTATAATTATCTTAAATTAGAATCGAGTTGTCTCCATGCTCACACCAGTATAGTCAATAGTCACTATTGTACATACTGAACTGACTAAGCTCGTTTATGTAAATGAATGACTAAGGGTATCTGGAGGAGGCACATATGTTTTGTGGGATTAAAACTCTTTGAAATGTTAAATAGCAAATTTTAATATCTAGATATAAAGTGAGTATTGATACAGCATTCACAGACAAAATTTTACTTCCTTGACAGTTACATAGTAACATATTTCGACTTTTGTAAAAGAAATTGAATGCATTAAATTTGAAAATAGTGTATATAAAAAGAAGATAAAATAAAATTATTTTGAACTAGGAAATAGGATGCGCCTTTTAGACTCTCATTTTACTCGTTCCATAATGTGCTTACTCTTTGATAAAAAGATAAGAGGACTGTGAGCTATTATATTTTATCTCCAAGTATAGGACTCACCCATCTTCCTGGCTGTGAATCCTGAAACGTAACAGTCACTGTCCTGACAAAATAGCCCCACTGGTGCACTAATGGAGAAAACACTTTGGGGTTAATTAACCACTCCCTGATTGGGTTTAAGGTCCACTTTATAAGGTGAAACCTGCATCTGCCCTGTTAGCAGGGCGGAGAGCCCTGAAGAGCAGCCCTATGGTGGAATCTACAGTGGTGGTTTTAGCAAATGGTTATAATATTGAGCCAATTCCCAAGGGCTTGCTATTGCCTTTCTCCATCATCCTAAACATTTCTGTTTTTCGGTAGATGTTAACACCAAGACTCACAACTGATCAAGGAGACTGTAGGATGCTCAGCTGGACACAGGCCATCTGTATAAACTTCCTCCTCCCTGGTTTCAGTGATTATCGTAGAAAAGAGAGCATGATGATTGTAGCAGATTGAGGCCTCAGTGGAGAATGCATGGGCGAGGGGAAGAGGAGACTAAACGCCAGTTGATGAGTGACATAAGCAAGAAGTTACACCTGGATCAAGAGGATGGAGCTGTTGTAGTTAATAGTAACCGAGAGGTGGGAAGTTAGGTGTTTGTTTGTTTGTTTGTTTGTTTGTTTTTGAAGAGTCCAAACACTCACAAGTATTTTTGAGTTTGTCTTCTGACATACTCAATTCAATGAGTGCTTTTTGTAGAAATACAAACTAAGTTCATCCAAAGAGAATAATACTATATACATATATATATACACACACATACATATATATATATATATATATATATATATATATATATATATATATATATATAGGCTGTGATGAAATGATATTGGATAGAAGGTTACAGGCAGACACAGTGGGGATTCTGAGAGGAACAAGGATCCATACTGGGAAACAACACCTGCAATCGGGACTTGAAATGTTAGAGCAATATCTGATCTTGGAAAGACTGTTGTTTGCAAAAAGATGTTCCTTAAGTAGTTCAATTCCAAATAAAAATAGGACACAAAATTTAGCTATATGAATGCCACTAAGGCTGAGAATAGATGCTATAAATGTCTATAAATCAACTTAAGAATTAATAATTATATATTCAGTTACTTGTAGAATTTATAACAAAATAAATTTTAGATAATTTCATATTACCAAAGTCAAAATTTTAATATCAACATTTGTTCAAAGTATCAAATATATCGATCGAGGAAAAAATATATAAGATATAATCAGTGTTGCCAATGTGTCATTATTTTCTTTAAAAAAAATTCTTCATGAATACAAAGTACAAATTTGCATATAACAACACATAATCTAATTACTTAATAGTTTTTATTATGCTTAATCACATTATAGCTTTAATTTTACTATTTCTTCCTCACAGAGCTGTTAAATATTTAGTCATATTTTCAGTAGCCTGAAGCTTAGATCAAGTGGAAAATAATTGTCACAGTGCCTTTGTGAAGAGATTACCAAGATGTGAACCGCGTTGTTAAGTTACTCATCTTCCAGCAGATGGCGGCCTTACAACAGGTATTGTCTGATTTTACATGTACTTAGAGAAAATGGATATGTAAAACCCTTTGTGTTATTGAAGCCAAAGAAGCACCACCAGCACGTTACCTACATTCCTTTCCCAAGTCTCCAACGAGGAATCTTCACATATCTGTAATAAGTTGCTTCATTTCATGAGAATTCTGGAGAATTCCAGTCTGCAGCTGTAATATGTATACAAAAGCAACTCTTTACTGAGTTATTTTGCCTTAGATTCCTATCTGACTCTGGTAGTTTGCTTATTCTCAGCAAAATAAGGCAGAATTTATATGTTTTTCCTTGACTTCTTAACCTTTATTTGATTATGTGCTTTTAGGTCAGCTTTTTGTTTTATTATTTTGTTTCGTTCTTTTTTTTCCTGATTATTGTTTTAGGAATGTTCGTAATGTTCCTGAAATACAATTTACCAATTATATCCAGGGAGGTGTCATAAGTTAAATAGTCTGTTCCTTTAAACAGATTCCTATTTATTTATATATACAGTTGGTCAGTTTAGTAGCTGAATTTGTGTTTTATTTCAGAATGTAGCAGTGATAACTAATATTATCACCTCATTCTTTTACTTCTGTTTCTTATTATGGCAAACTCTTAAACCAACAATTTTCCTTAATTCATGTCTGCTCCTAAACTCACTCATATACTAATCATTGAATCTCTCAATCAATTAATAGTTTTATTCTATATTTTTCCATGGATTCATATTGATTTGAAAATAGATTGCAATAAACTGGGGCTTATAAACTGGACAGACTGTATTCTTGGTGTCGGTTGGTTTAAATTATAATCGTGCTTACCCTAAGTGAGTGAGCTTCATGGGTGACAGCCAATGATGTCATACAGGATCTAGGAGGACCTCCAGGAAGATACTGGGATAACGAATCTAGTTAACCTGGCAAGTAGACGATGGTGGAAATTGGTCATCTCAGAGGTAAAGGCAATTAGAGAGACTGAATAAGAAAGATGTCCAGAGTCCATTTTGGAGGCTTCAGGCATTACTGAGGGTGTTTTTCTCCCAGTGTGAGTAAAGGCAGTGGGTAAGATGTAAAAATCAAGGCAAAGGGAAGGACTAGGAAATTTTATATTACACTTCCAGTGATGAGTGATTTTTAAAATATTTATTTTATTTTAAGTCACGTGTATTTGTGTATGCAATGGAGGGTAATTATGGCCCCATGTGAGCGCATGTGTCCACATCGTCCAGCAGAGGGCGTCAGTTCTCTATTTCACAGATTTCAGCCCACATTTGACTATTTCTTCGCATTAATTCTCTCTGGGTATTATTTCTTCCCGTTCTAGAGCCTCCAGGAATTTCATTAAATTACAAATATGAAATGTCTATCTTTTTTTTTGATGTAGAGACTTGGTGTTATGAACTTTGTTTTAGAACTGCCGTCTGTGTGTTCAATAGGTTTGATGTTGTCTGTGTTTAATTTATTGAATTCTTTAAAAATGTTAAGCTTCTTTTTTATTTCTATCTTGACACAACTTTCATTCAGTAGTGAGCTGTTCAATTTCTGTGAGTTCATATAGATATTAAAAATAAATAAACCTACTGCTTCTTATGTTCATTTTTTAAAAGTATCTTTTCCATTTTTACCCTACGGTGGTGTCTATTGTTTATGTTGAGATATGTTTCTTTTGTCCAGAAGAAATATTAATCATGGTTTTTTCTTTTTGTTTGTTTGTTTGTTTGTTTTCTTTTTATCGGAGCTGGGGACCGAACCCAGGGCCTTGCGCTTGCCAGGCAAGCACTCTACCACTGAGCTAAATCCCCAACCCCCATGGTTTGTTTTTTAATTTAGTCTCTTAGTCTGTCTTTTTATTGGGGGAAACTAAGGCTATCAATATTGAGCTATCAATCAGCTGTGTTGTTGTGGTTTGATTTCCCTTTTGATTTACTAGTCTCGTATTTTTTAATTAATAGCTATTTAATGGTGTGACTAACCTCTTCAGACTGAAATTTTTCTTCTAGTGCCTTCTAAGGCCTAGATTGGTAGATAGAAATGGCTTAAATTCATATTTTTATGGAATGTGATTCCTTCTCTATTGACTAAGAGTGATAGTTTTGCTAAGTAGAGTAGTCTTCCCTGACATCTGCGGCCTCTCAGATTTTTAGAACACCTCTCCAGACCCCTGTGGATTCCAGGCTTCCATTGGAAAGTCGGCTGTTATTCTAATAGTCCTTCATTTATTATTTCCTTTGACTGAGTTATCTATTTCCTTTACCTTGTCTTCAAGACATGCAATTCTGTCTTCCCCATCCTTTAATTTATTGGTGGTACTTACACCCGAGGTTTAGTTTGACCTCCTAAGTTTTTCCTTTGTAGTTTTCTTTTGGGTTGAATTTTCTTTTTAGTTGCCTTATTTCTTAGTTAAATTCTACTGTCATGTCTTTAGATGTTTTCACTATTTCCTTCAACTGTTTGTGTTATCGCCATCCTTGAGGCATCTATTTTCATCCTCTTTGAGATCCTTGAGCACATTCATAACTTCTGGTCTTGTTCTTCAGCAGAGCCAATGCTTGTCTCTGGAAGAGGCACACTGTCTGGGCTGTTCATGTTTGTATCTACAGTCATAATGTTTGAAGTGTTCTTGTTTTTTATGTAGTTGTGTGAGCTTGTTTTTGTTGTGTGGGTGTCCTTTTGATATTGGTGGATGATAGACTGGATTAATATAGAAAATGTTCTTTATTACTGAGTGCTGCCCTCTTAAAGAAGCGTCATTGCAAAAGGACAAGTGCCATCCACAAATACTTCACACATCAATGTGTAACACCCACAGTTTAGCCTTTTCGTCTGCCTCGTATACAGCTCTCGCTTGCTTTCACTTTAGTCTGTCAGGTACATTATTTCTGTTCACTGATTCCATATTTTAAAAGGAGCAAGTGAAGATTTCAAAAATGATTTCTAATCTCTAATCTAAAATTTGCTTCCTATTGCACTGCATTTATTAAATGTCACAATTCGATACCATTATTAGATATTTCTCCAGAATAACGCATTTAGCTTCATTATTTTGGAAACAAATGGAGCCTGATCATTCATGAAAGAATTCCATACTCAACATTCATTAAATCTGACAGTTCTGAATATATGCTAGGTGCTGGCCTTTCTAAAGCTGAAGTCTTATAGGGAGATGAAAGTATAAGCAAAAATCTGGTAGTGACTCAGTAGACTCATTCAGTGTTGTCTTTGTCATATTGCAGTAAACAACTTCGTATGATCTAGCTGTGTGCTGACATGGAGTAGAGATGGAACTTTACAGTCCTCTCGGGGAGTACAGGAGAGATTTCATTGTTTGACAAAGTGTCTAGTAAGGGCTGATGTGAAAGTCTACTCCCTGGAGCTTTGTTGAAGCGCCACATTCAGAAGTGTATAGATGCTCTCAACAAGAAGAAAAGCAACCGTGATCCACTGAGAAGAATGTTGAAACAGGCGTAGGCAAAAATCTAGATTTCAAAGCGAGTCAAGTGTGAACACCTAAGGTTTCAGGAAAGGTAAATGGCGAAGGGAAAATCCAACCCAAGAAATGACGGTGACATTAAAATTATCTTATTCTTTGGAAATATGAATGGTAAGCTTCATAGGAAACAGGGACATCTAAGAAACATTAAATGTATCTTTGAGTATAAAGGAGGGTAAGAAAAGATTAAGCTCATGGAAGATAGTTCTTAGGCTGGCAGTTTATCTCGGGGCGTTTGATTCCAAGGGAACACTGATGAGAGCCGGAAGGCCTGTAGAGTCTACTGGGCGGTAACTAACACACATTCAAGTAAGTATTCAATAAGATGGAAAGAAAGCTGAGTGTTGGGAAAATGTCATTCTTGCTCTGTACAGTGTATTTGACTGGGAGCATGTAATACAATTAGAATGAAGATGTGTTTGTCCTCAAGGTGCATAGCTGGGGAAGGACCTCAACTCTCCAGAAGCCTGAGAAATGGGAATGGGCTCCTCATGCAAAGCACTAGCTTTGTGACTCTGGTACAACAGTTCTCAACCTAGAGGTCAAATCACAATTTATAAAGTATCAAATTTATAGTTATGAAGGAGCAATGACAATAATTTTATGGCTGGTGGTCACCACAACACAAAGAACTGTGTTACTAGGTCACAACCTTAGAAAGATAGAGAACCACTGCTTCAGGAGGAAAGATGCTTGAGGTATCTAAGAAGACCTAATACCAATACTCTTCAAACTAGATCATACAGATCTAGTTTTAAAATAGAAACAGAAAGAACACCACCCAATTCTTTTCGCGAAGCCACAATGACGCTTATACCTAAACCACACAAAGATCCAATAAAGAGAAGTTCAGACGAATTAACCCCATGAATATCGATGCTAAAATAATAAAATTCTCACAAACTGAATTCAAGATCATATCAAAACAATCATTCACCATGATCAAGTAGACTTCATCCCAGGTATGCAGGGATGGTTCAACATAAGGAAATCCAGTAACATAATCCACTATATAAACAAATTCAAAGAAAAAAACACATGATCATTTCATTAGATGCAGAGAAAGCATTTGACAAAATTCAACACCTTTTCATGATAAAAGTCTTGGAAAGATCAGGAATTCAAGGCCCTTACCTAAACATAGTTAAAGCAATATATGGCAAACAAGTAGCCAACATCAAATTAAATGGAGAGAAACTTATAGCAATCCCACTAAAATCAGGGACTAGACAAGGCTGTCCACTCTCTCCCTACCTATACAATATAGTACTTGAAGCCCTAGCTAGAGCAATTAGACAACAGAAAGAGGTCAAATAGATACAATTTGGAAAGCAAGAAGTCAAAACATCGCTATTTGTAGAAGATACCATAGTATACTTAAGTGACCCTAAAATTTCTACCAGAGAGTTTCTAAACCTGAAAAACAACTTCATCAAAGTGGCTGGATATAAAATAAACTCAAACAAATCAGTAGCCTTCCTCTACTGAAAGGATAAACAGGCTGAGAAAAAATTAAGGCATTGATATCCTTCACAATAGTCACAAATAATATAAAATACCTTGGTGTGGCTCTAATCAAGCAAGTTGTATGATAAGAACTTCAAGTCTCTGAAGAAAGAAATTGAAGAAGATCTCAGAAGATGGAAAGATCTCCTATGCTCATGGATTGGCAGGAATAATATAGTAAACATGGCCATTTTACCAAAAGCAATCTACAGATTGCTTCAATGCAATCCCCATCAAAATTCCAATCCAATTCTTCATAGAGTTATAAAGAGCCATTTGCAACTTCATTTGGAATAACGAAAAACACAGGATAGTGAAAACTATTCTCAACAATAAAAGAACTTCTGGGGAAATCACCATCCCCAACCTCAATCACTGTTACACAGCAATGGTGAAAAAAACTGCATGGTACAGAAACAGGCAGGTAGATCAATGGAATAGAGTTGAAGACCCAGAAATGAACCCATACACCTATGGTCACTTGATATTTGACAAAGGAGCTAAAACCATCCAGTGGAAAAAAGACAGGATTTTCAACAAATGGTGCAGGTTGTCTGCATGTAGACGAATGCAAATAGATCCATTCTTATCCTCTTGTAGAAAGCTCAAGTCCAAGAGGATCAAGGACCTCCACATAAAACTGAAACTAATGGAAGAGAAAATGGGGAAGAGCCTCGAACACATATGCACAGGGAGTGTTCTGTTCAGGAAAATTTCCCTGTGCATGTGTGTTCGAGGTTCTTCCCCATTTTCTCTTCTACTAGCTGCATTTGTAGCAGAGGATGGCATTGTCTAGCGTCAATAGGAGAAGCCCTTGGTCTTGTGATGACTTGTTTCCCCAGTGTAGGGGAATGCCAGGGTTTTGAGGTGGGAGTGGATGGGTGAAAGTAGGAGCACCTTCCCAGAAGCAGGGGTAGGAGAGAAAGGGAATGGGAGAGGAGAGAAAGGGGAAAGCATTTGAGTGTAAATACATAAATACCCAATAAAAATGGGAAAACCTCTGTACATATTATTATAATTACTAGATTTACAACATCACCAAACTGGAGGCAACCACAATGATTTCAGTAGTGAAGCAAAGAGCAGTATCAAGGAATATGTGTTACACAGGCATGATGTATATGCAATACTCTGTAACTGAACTTCCATTGACAACACAGTCATATGAATCACCGAGTGAACCTCCAATTATGCTGATTGAGAAAAATTACAAAAAGGCAGTGTATGCCCTTTGTTAATGAAATATGGTGTCCTTGAAAACACAGTGCTAGAGAAAAGAAGAATGAATAAACATGTACTGGTGATTAAAAGCATGGTCAATATCAAAAGGTCAACCTTTATGACTGTACAGAAATAGAGCATTTTCGCTGTAGTGTGAACATCCTATCTTATTAGTATCAGAATTAACATTCTGGGCCTGTAATCAGATACGGTTTGTTCCCATGGACTCATTGATAATGTTTAGGCCCCAATGAGGCAATATTAAAGGATGGTAGCACTTGGGAATGGGACCCCTTTGAATTGAATAAGGTTTCTTTTCTTCTGGATCTTGTGTTAAGCTTTATCATTTTCAGAGATAAAGACTAGTCTCCTACTCTGCTTGACTTCCCATCTCATTGGGTGCTCTCTCAGAAGCTCCCATTTGAAAGGTGACAGTTCACTGTGACCTGACATTATCAAAACTGCTCTTACCAGGTGTCAAATCATTTAATCAAACATCACTTACCATTCTAGCCATCACAACAGGGATTACCACACTATAATCTGTACCGGATTACGAGACTGCACTAGAGTTTGGAGATAAGGTTTACTATTGATTTGAATCACTATAAACATTGAGAGAATCTGTGCTACTCCTTTGACTACTGTGAATCTCAAAATTTCTCAAACATAATTTTTATTAAGCCAAAATTCAATGGAAATGAAATAAATGTGACGCCTTTTCAGTTACAACATGAGGCTTAGAACCATGACATCACTTTGGTCTGTCACCATGACTCCTGCAGAACTCTCACACTTCAGCAGTTGGTCTGCCAACTGCTGTAGTTGTCTTTGATGTTTAGTGCCAAGGAAGAAGTAGAGTTTCAAGTCCTTTGAAAGACTACCCGGTCCAGGATCCCTGTGAAGGTATTCTCCTTTCAACACCCATTTTCAACCTGAGGAGAACCTGGTGGTTTAAGGAAGTGTTTTTATTTGTTTCCTTCAGAGCACGTGAACTAATTCTTAACATCACCACTGGCCTCATGAAATGTAACTCCTGTTTATAATGTTCAGTGCTGTTCAACTCAAGAAGGCAACATTTATTCTGTTAGGGAGACATGCTCAGGGCTACAAGTCAGATAAATATCTAGGGGAACATCTGAGTTATGAGAGCAGTTTTATGTTCTTTCCTATCTAGTAGTTTTCCTTATTGTGACAATAGACTCTGGTTGACAAAAGATCAAATTTCAAGAAATATATTAAGATGTCTTCTGTTTCCAGAAATAGTTTGATGTTTCAAATGTTACTTGATTTTTCATAACATCTGTTTTCAAAATCTGGATAGAATTGAATTTCCTGTAATGGTTACTTATCTGTGTTGTCAAATAACCTGAAAACAAATTAGAACTATTTCACAATCACCCTACCAATGTCTTACATGTGTACAGATGTCCCCCTTTACCTTTACTTTCACTGGTTATTCGTAACTTAACTTATAAAAACTACTGCCTCTATCTGTCTCCTTTGAAAGCTATGGCTTGTGATTGGGCAGAGTAAACCTTTGTTCATGTAAATATTGAGTTTATAGATATAAATTAGAAAAAAAACCCTCCACGATCTTGATTTTATTTCCTTTAAACTTACTTAAGACAATAGACAAAGTAATGGATTTTACTGTAGTATTTTTTGATATATAAAGCTTATTTTGTTATTTAACCCCATTCAATGTGTCAGACCATTTAAATCAGTAATAATTCAAAGTCAGGCTTCATGTGAAATTTAGTAGATCTTCCTAATTTTTTAATTTAAATATTAATAGGTCAGTAAACACATGAGTTTTCAGACTTCAAAATCTACTATATCACCATCACCAGGGTTTGGAGATTTAAAGACACACTGTATAGACAGAAAGATCTTCTCAGTAATGAGTTTCATTATGGCATTTTGATACATTGATCTAATTTTATTTTATTTCTATTCACCTCCATTCAATACACACACACACACACACACACACACACACACACACACACACGCACGCACACACACGCACACACAGTAGTGGAGATTGGCTTTAACAATTGAGACTGTTTTAATTTCATGTCAACCTTTACATTTATCATGTAAAATGTATTCCATAAACTATCTACTGATTATCTGTTCTGTTAGTGTTTGGCCTGTACCAGGAAAAAGCTTTCTCCTCACATGGAAACCCACGGTGAGAAAGCGACACTATTTCATGGCGTACGTGGAAGCTTGCTGCTCGAAGGGCCCGTGGAATTCAGAAGAGGCTGGAGGAAAAAGAAGCGCCATCTCTTCTTGTTGAATGATCTTTTGGTTGTGTCTAATAATATGTATGTGTTTATGTAATCCTTTTCTCCTTGGGAAAGGTGACCATTTCACCAGTCCATAACTGTACAATAATATAAAGGGTTTTTTTTTTGTTTTCTTTTTCTGGCAAGCAATTTGTCCCTGCTTCTTAAATAAGAATTAGTGAAAGGTCTATTTTGCTGTCCACTCCTGTGGAGAATACGATCAAGAATAAAGAAAGCGCCAGGCATGTTGGCACATGCCAATAATCCCATCACATTTCTGGCTGATTGAGGGAAATTCCAAGTTTAAGGAACTCATTACCTGTATAAAAACATTTTTTCTCCAAATTAAATATCGCTAAATATGACTGACAGGTACCCTCTTGATGCATGTACCCTCTTGATAAATGTATGCTACATAGACGTAAAGGCCGCATGTCACTCCACTTGTAATAAAGTCATGTAATTTCTCCATTTGCTCTCAAAACAAAGACTAAATCCAGTATAAAAGGTAACAGCTCTGGCAAGGAAAGAAAAGGAAGTAGAGAAAGATTGCAGACTTACTCCACAGAATTCATGTCAGCAGATGCTGTGAGAAGTGGGTGAGAACCGCAGGGCCCTGGCCATATCGAGCTGTGGCTGGCAGTTGGGCAGCCTAGGTCACGGTCTAGACCATTCTCTAGTTTATTGACTGCTTTCAGAGTTGCCTCAACTGCAAAGTAGGTCTGGAGAAGATGAGTTTGTGCAGTTATTTGAGGAATGCAGCATTCAATGACCTTAGAATATATGAAATATTTCCTAGCATGTGGCTGCTGCTCAGAATTGTTATGGGATGGGACAGCTGTCTCTTGCTTTTATATAACTTTCGTGGTTTGGCTTATAAGAAAGGAGGACATCATAGACCTTCGGGAAATAATGAGGAGAATTGCTGACGTGGAATGTCTAGCCTCACACATGTGGAGTCTAAAATCTTCACCTTTTAAAAATACACAGTACAGTAATCTTAAACACTTTTATGTTGTAAAATACCAGACAATCTCTGGCTTTTTGTGGTGATGGAAAAGTATATTTAGTTTGAATGTGATATAAACTTTCCTAGCTGCAAGCTTTGTTGAGAGCCATCTACCTTCAGATGAGCTGTGCCTGGATGATAGAGACGGATGGGTGGCCCTCTGCTCTGAAGAGGAAGAGTGGTATTGCCGTGAGCAGTTCCACCTACATTGCAAAGCAAGCTAATAGAGCTGTTTGATTCCCTTCCTAGACACAAGAAGAAGTTTAAGATAAAATATATCATCCCACTGAGTTACCTCTGGATTTGTGACTATGCAGACCTTGTGGGAGGAGACAACAGGACTGCCTCCAAGTCCATCTTCCTTTGCTGGCCCATGGAAAATTTCGTGGCCACCTTCTGGTAAGACCTAAAGCTTGGACCTGCATTAACAAGCTGCAGGCTGTGGAAATCCAGGGTCAGCTTCACACTCTTTAGCAAACAAGGAACCTATAGTTTTTTGTTTTTTTTTAAAGAATCTGTTTTTAGGCGATTGTGTATAAACTGTTGAGTTTTCCTGGCCTGTGTTGACACTTGTTTCCCCTCTACCTCCCACGATGCTGGTTTTTGCATATTAATGTGTATAAATGGATCAACAGTGGGCAGGCTGGGAGAGATTCCTTATATTTTTATCAGCGGAGTTTGAAAACAGTTGTACAAGGTGTGAAAGGTGGGGGCTGCTAAGGTGCTGTAAAGGTTGTGGGCTGCATGGATTTACTCCATGGTCCTCATCTCACAGTGGTCTGCTATTATGGGAGCTCTAAAGCTACATGAGTTTAATCTTTCTTTTCCAGTGATGTTGGGAAGTCCAGGTTAGTTTTACAAATTTATGTTTATTCCCAAATGGATTTTTCTAAAGAATAGTATTGAATTAAGAAAATAATTACATTCCCAAGTGCTGGGCTTTGTTGAGTTTTTCTGCATGCATCCTTAGGTAGACTGAGGAAAGGGATTCTGGCTGGGCACCCTGAACCTCCTGAGTGGGTCTTTTGGATGCAAACTGACTTGCTAACTCTACCCAACTCTGTGTTTCAAGCACACATCAGCTTTTATATTTGTTATTTACATAAAGAGTTCTTCGTGTGCACGTGGTATCCTCCTCCCCTCCTTCCTCCACCCAAACCTCCAGCATCACCACAGAGCCAAACCAGCTAGCAAAGATACCTCTGTGTTTACTGAACTTTGCATAGTTTGTGACTCTGTAAATGACATAGGGTATCCATTTCCACAGCATTTCAGAAAGAAGTTTATGCTTGTCATTCTCCTAATATCTACTTTCTAAAAACCCATTGGCTAACTCATTGTAGATAATCCATTATTGCCACTTGTCCCAGGCTGCATAGGAGAGGAAGTATTTTTAATTAAGGATATATGAAATCTTTCTTGAGAGCATTTCTATGAAGCTTTTTTAATGAAGGAGGTAAAATTTGAAATTATTCCTACACAATTTAGAATATAATTAGCATTCAGTTAAATGTGTCCTAGGAATTTTTAGGCATGCAAACCACCAAATGCCTCTGAGGCTTCAGCTATGTCTGTTTTATAATTCCATGTTACTAAATGTGCTATGCAGGTCTATATGTAGGTTAGGGCCATAGGAATTTCCAGCGTTTCTAATGTAGCTGGTTACAAACACAATACCGGTAGGAAGTGTGGGAGCAGTTAATGGTAGACTCAGTAAATTGCCACTCCTTGGAGGAAGAAGCTGCCCATGATTCCATGGGAAGTTACAATGAATTTCCATGTGACTGTAGCCTCAGTCCTGGGTGTAGCACCCAGATTAAAAAAAATCTGTGCATCAATGTTGTTAAAAGCATGAATCATAATTTTCTAAAAGATGGAAATATCACAAATATTGAAACAAAGGACTGGAAGAGCGTGAAGGGGCTCGAGACCCCATATGAACAACAATGCCAACCAACCAGAGTTTCCGGGGACTAAACCACTACCTAAAGACTATACATGGACTGGCCCTGGAATCTGACCTCATAGGTAGCAATGAATATCCTAGTAAGAGCACCAGTGGAAGGGGAAGCCCTTGTTCCTGCCAAGACTGAACCCCCAGTGAACGTGATTGTTGGGGGGAGGGCGGTAATGAAGGGAGGACGAGGATGGGAAGCCCATATAGAAGGGGAGGGAGAAGGGTTAGAGGGATGTTGGCCCGGAAACCGGGAAGGGGAATAACAATCAAAATGTAAATAAGAAATACTCAAGTTAATAAAGATGGGAAAAAAAGAAGAAGAAGAGGAGGAGGAAGAGGAGGAGGAGAAGAAGAAGAAGAGAGGAAGAAGAAGAAGAGAAGAAGAAGAAGAAGAAGAGAAGAAGAAGAAGAAGAAGAGAAGAAGAAGAAGAAGAAGAAGAAGAAGAAGAAGAAGAGAAGAAGAAGAAAGAAGAAGAAAGAAGGAGAAGGAGAAGAAGGAGAAGAAGGAGAAGAAGGAGAAGGAGAAGAAGAAGAAGAAGAAGAAGAAGAAGAAGAAGAAGAAGAAGAAGAAGAAGAAGAAGAAGAAGAAGAAGAAGGAAGAAAGAAGAAAGAAGAAGAAAGAAGAAAGAAGAAAGAAGAAAGAAGAAAGAAGAAAGAAGAAGAAAGAAGAAAGAAGAAGAAAGAAGAAAGAAGAATAGAAGGAAAGGAAAACGCCCCCTGGTGTATGAGCCAGGATTTGCTGTTTGGATAAGAAAAGCGCGTTCTTCCATGAAATAATGCTGCGAATGTGACCGATGTCGCTTGATGGAAACACTCAAGCTACATGCAATTTCATTAAGTGTCAGAAATGATGGTGAATAATTGGCTCTTTTAATTACAGTTCTAAATGCTACATGAAGAAGCAGAGGGCTTGTTAGGAGTTAGCGCTAAATGAATTGTTCGTTATGAGACTCTCGGAAATGAAAGCCTGTTTTCGTGAGAACTAAAGTCACATATTACAAATTCTGTAGTCTGCATAAGAAAATAAGTCACAGGATTCTTTTTTTTTCCTTTATCGGTCTTCTTTAAAAATAGCTTGTGATTTCTCCAAATGTCAATTGCTTTGCATGTGATTTAATGTGAATAGGGACATGACTTCATATAAACCCAGCCTCAAGCTGTTTGGACACTGTAAGCCTTAATTACACATTTATACACAGGAAACTAAAGCTTAGGGCAGTTGATTGCCCAGACATCAACAAGGCTCTTGTTTCATAGTTACAGTCCGGTCTTTAAACTCCCAATCGGCCTTCACAGTAGTGAACTTTCTATCATATTAGGACACCAGTTAAAGAATTGGTCAATGAAAGCCCAATTTTGTAGAAGACACAAATTACACCTGTACCTCATTGGTAAAAACTGACTTATAATATTTTTATGTTTATTTTAAACATCTTAGCATAAATATTTCCCACATTCTAATTTTTTCTCACTTTTTAAATTACAGTACCAAGGAACAGAAAAAATGGTGGTGGTTTTTCCTCCAAAGGTATTTTCTAATGTTCATATATTAATTCCTTAGTGATAAAGGAATGGCAGTCTCTGCACACCAGTGACCCCAGAAAAGTGCACCATTTCTTAGTAAAATTGTCAGATGCATCCCTCCCCCCGGTGTGGCTTTACTAGATGTAAAGCCTGGTTGCTGCTATCTGTTCTCTAGTTAAAACATACATTTTATCTATTACTTGAGGAGTTCTGGTTGACAAGATCATTGTTTTCTCTTCAGTCTACACATTAGAGTAAGCAGTTCTCCACGGACATATATCATTCCTTCCAGCAGAGTTACTCTATCATGCAAACTCAAAACATGTGATGCTTTCCGCCCTAGAAATTAGGAAGGCTTTTGGTTCTTTCCATGAAGAGCAAACTTCTGGTGTTGGGATTTGCTTCTTAAGCTCACATCGCATAGCCATGCCCTGCCTTCCGAACCACGTCTTTTTTGATGAAATATTCTTGGCATACTTCTCAATCCACACTTCATCACTGAGTTTACACACTTCCATTCACAAGAAAAGAGACGAAAATGTTAGCAATGATTCATTTGACAGTGAGCTACTAATTGCTTCCTCTCATTGTTCTGTGTGTTTGTGTTGCTTTTGAGCAGATACATCAATGAGGCCAAGATGAATGGCGAGAGTAAGAGTGCTGCACTGCAGATGGTCACAGAGGACATCCAACGCTGCACCAGCGCATGCGCCTGTAAGGCCAAAGAAGACAGTTAGGGTTCTTGACTAGGGGAGCAAGGTCAACAGAATGTATAAGAATGGGGGAATGAAGGGTGGTAGAGTAGGGGAGAGAGGCAAAAGAAGAAGCAGGAGAAAGGGAGGGAGATAGATTTCAGACACTACTGTGTGGAAAATGTAGATGTGTATGTCATGCATGCATATATGTGAAAAGGACTAGGAAGAATGAAGGAAGAATAAATTGAGTTAGCTGCAGTTCTAAAAAAGTAAGTAGTTCATATTAAATTTAAATTATTATAAACTGTTCTAAATTTAATTTACAAATTAAATATGTCTTATTTTTATTCAAGTATAATTATAAATATGCAGGAGTTATGAGATAGGGAGACTACTATATACTATTAATTATACATATTTACGTAGTTGGTGACATTTTTCAGTTTTACCTTTTCTTCTGCTATTTCTTTCTCTCTGACTCTCTGTACATTGTACATAAGTCAGGTGCATAATGATAGCTCTTTATTCTCATCTCCTCTTAAATATAAGGATAACTTATTATATAACTACCATTTGAGAATGTGTCTGTGCACGTGTGTGTGTGTGTCTGTGTGTGCATGTGTGTGCATGTGTGTGTCTGTGTGTGTACATGTGTGTGTCTATGTGTATATGTCTGTCTGTGTGCATGTATGTCTGTGTGTCTGTGTGCCTGTATGTGTCTATGTCTGTCTGTGTACATGTATATGTGTGTGTGTATATGTGTATGTGTCTCTCTGTGTGTGCTTGTCTGTCTGTGTGCAGGTATGTGTGTGTATGTCTGTGTGTGTGTGTATGTGTGTGTTCATGCCTGTGCCAAGGCATCTGTGGATATTAGAGCACACTTTGGATTGACCTTTCTGTCCAAATTTGTTGAGGGATCTAACCTTAGTCAACAGGCTTGGTGAAGGATTCTATACCTGCTAATTCCTGATCTCAGCCAGAGAAAACTCCTCTATCCACATTCTGAGCATATGTCTAAGATGGACTACTTACTGATTGCTTTTACACAAGATATCACCTCTGCTCTTGAATTCTTTGATACTTCTTTTATTCTTGGGCCACAGTTAGTAATGTGAAATCAGTGTCAGGTGGCTCAGGTGACATTTTTGTAAAGAGCATTTGCTTGGGATATAGTACATTTATAGAAATAATCCTTAGCACTAAGATTCTCTCTCTCTCTCTCTCTCTCTCTGTCTCTGTCTCTGTCTCTCTCTCTCTCTCTCTCTCTCACACACACACACACACACACACACACACACACACACACACGGGAGGAGGTAGACACACACAGACAGGTGGGCATAGAGGGAGCTAAGGCCAGACACACAGAAAGGCAGAGATAAAGACTGATCAATTTATCCTAATCTAGACTTTTCCTTTATCTCCTTAAAAATCACACCTACAGAGACATCTGCTGCTGTCTTTGCCCAATCCAGAGGAAGACTCCCATTTATTCCCTCCAGGATAAATAAAATATTATTTGTGTTGAGAATTTGCTGTCTGGTTGTGTTTTGTGCCAACTCTGGAACCCCCAAATTTGGTGACATGACTCAGATTGTGACAGGACCCTGATCAGTTCTGCACTTTCCAGATCATCTAGTGCCTGCTCCCTTCACCCAACAGAGGCTAACTGGTGACTTTCCCCTTACTAGCCATCCAAAACCTTCTGTAGAACATTGGGTAATGACCCTTGAGCATCTGGCGTCCCAATCTGTGTTCTGGGAATGGGAAGCACACACCTGACTTTGACCTTCAGCAGCTCCTGTGGACTCCCTCAGATGGCTCCCAAGCCCATTCCTCTCAGTTTGGCTTGATGTTTTCCTTTCACGTTTGGGGGCTATACTTCTGGAATTCAGTGTCTGCCTTTAACTATCCAAAAATCCTCTCAAAGGTCCCTGGATTTCTCTTCAGACTATTATGTCACCCTCTTGGTGACAGAGCTTGGATGATGATCCTTCCCTCACAGGTACCTCCATATTGGCCACTCTAGACCATGAGGGATGATGCCCTTGACTACTCACTTTGTCTCCCAGTCACCATTAGCAAAAATATTCACTCCATCTTGACTAATATGCCTCTGCGATGTCTTCTAAAGACTCAGACTCACACCTAGCTCAAAAATGTCCCTTAAACTCCCTACATTAAAAGGAAATAAAATAAAATAAAAGACAACCTTTACAATTGTAATGGGCAAGGAATCATGGAAGATACCCCTCCTCCTTTCTGCCTTCCCTTTCCATAAATACCTTTGTTTCTGCCCTTTTTATTTTTATTTTTACCTCAGCTCCAAGCATTCCCCTTATACTTTGTTTCTTGCCTCATGTTTCATTGGTCATCAAAATCTCCACTGTCACTGCTATGGCAACACAACTCTAGAAGTCCCCCCATGGAGTCCCTGGCTGCACTGCTCTAGGAGCTTCCTGCTAGAGCTCACCTCTGGAGCTCCCTGCTCAGATAGTTCATGAAGCTTGCTGCTTGTACCTCCTGCCCCATTCTTTTACTAGGAAGAGATATTCTTTCCAAAGTTGGCACAGATTTTGACTTCTACTCCAAAAAAGCTCCCAAGGCACTTCAGCATCCTTATTTCTCCTTTTCTTAGCTCCAGTCTTAGCATTTTATTGCTGTGAAATGACAACTTTTTTTATTGGATTTTTTTTTATATTTCAAATGTTATTCCCTTTCCCAGTTTCCTGCCCATAAGTCCCCTATTCTGTCTCCATCCCCTTCTTCTATAAGAGTGTACCCCCTTTCCAACCACCCCTACTTTCTGCCTCCCACTCTGACATTCCTCTATACTAGGGAGTCGAGCTTTGCCAGGACCAAGTGTTTCTCCTCCCATTGGTGTCCAACAAGGCCATCCTCTGCTACATATGCAGCTGGAGCCATGGGTCTGTCCATGTGTTCTCTGGGTAGTGGTTTAGTCCCTAGGAACTCTGGTTGGTTGGCATTCTTTTTCTTATGGGGTTGCAAGCCCCTTCAGCTCTTTCAATCCTTTCTCTAATTTCTCCAATGAGGATCCCGTTCTCAGTTCAATGGTTTGTTGCTAGCATTCGTCTCTGTATTTGACATGCTCTGGCACTGTCTCTCATGAGAGATCTATATCCGGTTCCTGTCAGCATACACTTCTTAGCTTTATAGTTTTGGTGGATATATATATATATATATATATATATATATATACATAAACATATATATGTGTGTGTGTGTGTCTATATATATGTATGTATATATGTATATATCATACATGTATACATGTATATATGTATATATATGTATATGTATATGGGCTGTATACCCATGTAGGGCAGGCTTTGAATGGCCATTCCTTCCATCTCTGCTCCAAAATTTGTCTTCATATCCCCTGCTATGAATATTTTTGTCCCCCCTTTTAAGAAGGACTGAAGCATCTGCACTTTGGTTGTTGTTCTTCTTAAGCTTCATGTCCCACAGCAACTCTTATAAAGGAAAACATGTAGTTGGATGGATCTGGCTTAAAGTTTCAGAGGGATGGTTTATCTATCATGGCAAGAAAGGTGACAGAGTTCAGGCAGACATGGTGCTGGAGAAGGAATTGAGAGTTCTGCAGGAAGTGAGCCGAGATGTACTTCTTCAATGAAGGCCACACCTATTCCAACACGGCCACACCTCCTGTTGCCTATGAGCCTTAAGGGGACTATTTTCTTTCAAAGCACCAGAGCCTCCATTTGAACACTCAACTCTCCAAATTCCTCAAACCCCTCTTGCCTTCTGGCCACTTGTTTAGGCAATCTCATTATATGGTATGCTACCTCTTCATTCTAATCTCCTGTTACATTTAAAGAGCTTAAAGACCATTCTGCCTACATCTCAACTCCCAAACCCAACCCTTCCACCCTTTACCAGCTGCATAGACCACAAACCCATTATTCCATCTCTGTTATCCACTCGTTGTTAAGCCCAACTATCCTATAATACCTGCTTCAACACAGCGCATCTTTAACTACCCACAGCACAGAATGCACTTTAATATCAAATCTGCTTACCTGGCTCTCACCCCTGCAGGTAAGTAAGACCTTTGTGTATAATCTAACCCAAATCTGAAATGTATTTCAGCAAACCAACCCACCTCCACTATACAACTCCCAGCTTTTCCTACTCATCAACTCATCAAGAATGAAGGTCTAAAATTGTGAGAATCTAAGAAAATATGTAAATGCAAATTGTAAAGGTTAGAGGATGTAAAAACAAGTTGTGGGAACCTCGAAAGAGGAGATAAGATATGTGCTTTGGGTAAATTATATATAGAATCCTTTATAATAAAACTACAGCCCAGATAATTTTTTTATCTTTAATAATATATCCCTTAACAATTTCATACATGTACACAATGCATTCTGCTCACCATCATCTCCTATTCAGGTGTCAAGAAAAACAAAATTATGACATTTTCAGGTAAGTGGATGGAACTAGAAACAATCACCCTGAGTGAAGAAATCAAAGAAACGACTAACTTTTAAACTTATTTTACTTCTGTTTTATTAATTTTAACTCAGCAGGATGGAGGTATGTTAGGAGAAGGGCTGAGGACAGCAAGAAAAGTTTCATCAATTACTGTTCAATGTCGTGTTTGAAGTCTTAGCTAGAGCAATAAGGTAACTGAAGGAGGTAAAAGGAACACAAGTAAGGATATGATTCTATATAAACAAGACCCTTAAAGACTGCACCAGAAAACTCCTATAGCAGACAAATACATTGAGCTAAACCAATTAATTTATAAATTCAATTTTAGGATCAACCCAGATGACAAAATAATATGACACACTAAGCAATGGAATGCACTATATACTTTGTATAACCATCAGTAATTTAAAATGACTACTTAGATATAAACACTTTTTAAATTCTTTGAAATTTTTGTCCAATGTATTTCATCACACTGAATGCCACCCTCCTAACTTTTCTAAAATCCACACCCGTTTATTAACCAACCCAACTTATGTGCTCTTTTCTCCTTTAAAACATGAAAATGTCAAACCTAATTTTATTGCCCATATACTTTTGGGTTTGGAGCCCTCTCATGAAGAATGGTCCATCTATAAATAGCTACACCATTGAATATTATTGATTCTTACTCTTTTGTTAACTATCAATTGCCAATAACTCTTCATTTAAACAAGGAACTTCATCACTACCTCCATCATCCTTGAAGAGACCTTATCTGGAAACTTTAATTTGTAAGGTTATAGTACATGTGTCAATAATTGTTCAGAGTTTCCATGTGCTAACTTCTGTATTGCACATAGAAAAGTAGTTGACATTTATGGCTAGTATTTCAAAGACTCTTACTCTTTGCACGTTTATCTCTGGTAGGTCTCTGTGTTAAACACTATCTACTGCCAAAAAAGAAGCATCTCTGACAAAGGTTGATCTATGAGTATGAGTATACATAATTCAGGGTTAGTTTGAAACTGTGTACATTTAGCAGATTAACAGTGGTTGCTTTTTCACTCACGGCCTCTGATATATATATATACATATATATATATGTATATATATATATACATATATATATATATCAAAAGTGATCTGGTATGGGTTTCATCTAGTCAATTGGATATTAAACACATTTTGCAAAGTTATTGATAAGACCCATGTCAGTCTTGCCACTATTGTTGAACTCCTAATGCCTTTCCAAACCACATTGTAGCTCACAAGATTATAACTGTGCAAGTCTGATTATTTTCTCCTCTGGAAGCATATTTACCACAATCTAGCCCTGTTAATGACTAGGAGACTATAAGAATGATTTTTCTATTTCTGTGAGTCAAGCATATAACAGCTCCAGTGTTAGATTCTAAACATCAAAGACTAGATGAGAAGCAAGATCAATGCAATGACCTATTGTTGATGGGGTTGTGGGAATTCATAGTCAAACAACTCTTTAAAAGGTAACCCATTTCTAGCACTAAGATTTTTATTTGTTAAGTTGGTTCGTCTAGAGGACCATCCTTAGAAAATGACACTGTAAAATATTTAACCTTGATTTTTTGGTATTTGAATGTTTATTTTAGGAAGTTTATATATTAATATGTCTTAAATGTATTATTTTTCAAACTAAAGTTAGTATTAGTTATCCTTGATTCTATTAACTGCCCTCTCACCCTTTTTCCACTTAAACTTGTGTGTGTGTGTGTGTGTGTGTGTGTGCGCGCACGCGTCATTTTCTTTTCTGCCATTAAATCACCTTGTTCTGTATCTCCTTCCTTGAAAATTCTCCTTGATGACCTTTATTATTGTTCTGAGTCTATTCTAAATAAAATACACTCAATTAGAGTTTTGAATGACTAACTTATTCTTATATTCCATAGTCAGGATCCTATCTAATATCTTGAATATGCCCTAGGTTTATTTAAGGAACAAATCTCAGACACACCAAGAGAATAATTAAATATGGACATTTGGTGACACATCACCCATCTTCATCTTTGACATGACATCATTTTTAAATGATTAGAAATATGTAGCACACTTAAGCAAGCATTATAGTAGTACAATGTAAAATCATTGTGAAAATTATGATTTTGATTATTCCACAGATTCAGAGAAAACAGAAAACTGCACTGTTTCTTAACCCAGATGGTTTCATGGGATTCCAGTACCTTCCATGACTACCTGCTGCTGGACACACCCACACCAGCCATAAGAGTTCTTTGGAAACTCTCTTATGATTATTTGTGAGGAAAACTATCTGCTTTGTCCAATTCTAATAAGCATTATTTTTTCTCCATCCATCCTCATGGCCATCTTGAATCTTTGAATATCCATAGGAGGGGATATGTGGCACAGTTTAGAGCAGAGACTGAAGTAACAGCCATTCAGAGCCTGCCCCACATGTGGCCCATATATATACAGCCACCAAACTAGATAAGATGGATGAAGCTAAGGAGTACATGCTGACAGGAACTGGATATAGAGCTCTCCTGAGAGACACGGCCAGAGCATGTCAAATACAGAAGTGAATGTTAGCAGCAAACCACTGAACTGAAATCAGGACCCACATTGGAGGAATTAGACAAAGATTAAAAGAGCTGAAGGGGCTTACTACCCCATAAGAACAACAATGCCAACCAACCAGAGCTTCCAGGGACTAATCCACTACCCAAAGACTATATATGGGCTGACCCAGCACTCCAACTGCATATGTAGCAGAGGATGGCCTTATTGGGCACCAATGGAAGGAGAAGCCCTTGGTCCTGCCAAAGTTGGATCCCCAGTGCAAGGGAATGTCAGACAGGGGTAGAAAGGAGCGGCGGTTGGGGAGAGGAACATCCTTATAGAAGAAGGAGTGGGGATAGTGGCTTATGGACAGGGAACCAGGAAAGGGAATAACATTTGAAATGTAAATAAAGAGATATCCAATAAAAAATTTCTTATGTAATTAATTCCCTGGGTGACCGATTATTAGAAAAACCATCACTAGGGTTGAGGAAGCTAGTAAATATTACTTGTTAAAATAATGCCATATTGTTTTGGTAAATCATAGAAACCAGAACAGGAGAATAAATTCTAGTCTTTTTCTACTGGTTTCAGAAATGATCCACATTTACTTGCTGTGTGAGTGTAGTGTGCTCAGTAGGTGTGACACTCTCAAACATCTCTGCCTCACATCCCTCTTCTAATTTATTCTTCAGCTGCACACTGGTGTCAGACCCAGTTTTATGGTTTTATTACATTATAGTCTGACCATTCATATAATCTAAGTATCTGGCATGTTTGAAATCTAAGGGCCTAAATATAAAATGTTTTTTCTTTACTAATAATTAATCCTAAAATCCTAACAAGATATTACAAAGCATGACATTTGTTTTGGCTTATACTATTATGAAGAAGTTATTAAATTAACAGTGGAAACACTGAATGTCCAACATCCTCACTATAAGGATACTTATATTGCATTGGAAGAAATTTATCATATCAGGTACAAGAATGATATTACAACAAATGTTGAATACTTTATAAAAGTTGACAGTAACCATGAAAGTCTTAACCCTGTCCCTGCTAATTACATAAGCAAAAACCTCAGTCTGATTGTTTATAGTACCCAGTCTTACATGGTAAATCACTGGCAGAATAGATTTCAGTTCCCATGAGTTCCTGACAGGACCAGTTACATTCTATATAAAAACACTGACATGAAGACAATAGAAGCAAATGAATGGCTCACACAGAATAATTTATTTAGAAAAAGATCTTTGTGAACACTGATTTAAATTTTATATGTAAGGATTATATATTGGAAGTGAGTTGGATCATAATAAATTAAAGGCAAAAATTCAGTAAGAAATTAGAACTACACAGTGGGGAAAGGCATTCATAGGAAAGAACAGTGAAGTAAGAGGAAACATTGTCAGGAGCATCGAGCCAGAGATTGAGTTAAGATCATTAAATCACAGCAGAAGAAAACCTGATTCAAACACGTCCGCAGTTGTCAGGGTGATGCATTGGAGTGGAGGGGGAAAGAACGTACAAGTAGAGAAGGAAGATCCAGTTCTACATCTCTTCCTTCCTATAGCTCTACCTCTGTCCCTTGTGAGCCATTGATCTTCTCAAGACTCACACCGGTGCTCTGCAAGTGTAGATCCTAAATGAGATGCACTTATCTTGCTCTCACGCAGGATATACTCTTTATTATCATTGGAAAGGGACCAGAAGTGAAGGGAATCTTCATAAATGCAGCCAATATGGCATCATGAGAAACCCTTAAAACAAAACTAGACTCTGGAGAAGAAGTGAACTTGAGTAAAGAATCAATCCTTCCTGTAGCATCAGTCTTCAAGGTAGAGAAAGCTCAAACATCGCCCACAGTCATCATCTCCCAGAAGCTGTGTGAAGCATTTCCTTCTTTATGATTACTTGAGAATGAGAACAGGCACAGCATGTGTTACTTCTCTATTAATCTGTTAGGACACCATCATCAAGGCAGATTACAGAAGGAAGCATTTACTTTGGCTTAGTTCCAGAGAGATAAGTGTCCACCATGAAAGCAGAATGGCAGGAGGAGCAGAAGATCACATCTGTAACCTCAAACTTGAAGCAGAGTTAGGAAACTGGAAGTCAGATGAGGCTATGAACTCTCAATGACATAAGCCTCGGCCAAGGCTGTTATCACTTTCCAAACACAGTGTCACCAAATAGAGCTCCGAGCATTCAGTTGCTTTTGTAGTTTAAGGATCCAATGATATTCACATTCCTCTATGAACAACACAACATCTTGAGAACAATAGCCTACTGTCTGGTATACTTATTTTTATGTTAGTTAATTATGGTTTATGAGATTAAATACCATGAATAAGTTTATTTTTTATTTTAGTTCCAGAGGGATAAAAGAACATCCAACCAGCAGGCAGACACTCCTATTGGCAAGAGCAAGAAGCCTGGCAGAGACGGTTTATAGGAAGTGGGACAAGGCCATGAAATCTCAAACCTGGACCCCATCATGCACTTTCTCCAAACAAGCTTTACCAACTTCCTAAAGAGTATTAACATCTGAGGATCATGTATTCAAAGATCAGAACTCATGGGGGCACTACAGTCATCATAGATTAAGAAAAATCTATGTGGCTTAAGCATTGGTCACATGATGGTAATTACATGAGTCATTCTTTGAGGTTAAGAACCATGCACATGAGATCCCACTTACTTTGTGATCACATACCTCTCTTAATTTCACTCTGAAACTATTTAGTTATGATAATACCAAAATAACTAATAATAAAATTTATTTACATTTTAAACTTCTGTTATATACCTAAGAGACACATCCTGCTGATTTTCATTTCAACACTGTTCTCATCATGAAAGCAACACGTCAAACACTACAGATTTAAATTTAGTAAATACTAATAGAAATTTGACATATAAAATCTACTCAGTAGAACACTGAGAGTTCCAGGCCATTCACAATTCCTGTCCCAATAGCCAAACACCTTTAATTTAAGGGTACCCTACCTATCTCCACTGCCTGCTCTATTTCACCCACACCACTTCTCCAGTTTTTGTTAGTATTTGCCATACCCCATCCACTATCAGACTCATGAAACTCAAAAAGATCCTCATGATAGACAGGAAGTGACTTATCTTGCTTCTTCCAGATCATGTGACCTTCTTAACTCAGCACTGGTCTCATGAAAAGAACCTCATATTAATAAACTTCATCACCTCAAGAAAACAGGCTTTATGCTGTCAGAGAAACAAACCCCCTGGGCTACATGGGAGAAAAGTAGTTGTAAGTCTATAAAGCTATGTCTAGCTTAGGAGAGAGGACTTATGCTCAGCTGAACTCAGTTGCTCTACTCATCATGAGCATGAAGACATATTATATAGTGGTCAGACCTCAGGCAAACATCTGTCAGCTTTGCGATTTTCAAAACATCCATTTCTCAAATTTTGAGCATTGCTTTAGCTAAGATGGGGATGGCTTTTCCAAAATGTCCTGATTTCCTTGACTTGCTATATAATATAAAGCCAAATCTGAATCCCTCTGGCCTTCATTTGGATACGTGCTATGTTATGCCAGTATATGAGTACCACTATTGCATCTTTAAAGGACATCTTGCCATATGTCCATTGCGAAAATGAAGATTGTCATGGATGGACAGGACCATTGATTGTTCCCATCTGTCAGTGGCTTAAAAGGTATGGTCTGATTCTAGAAATGTTAAACCACTGGAAAAGGGGTTTCAGGTCAGATTGAAATTGAGTTTTCAGAGTTCTGTCTCTATTATGTGGTTTCTTTAGCATTGAGAGCTTACCTTCAACCTCTTGAGAGGAGCTGAGGACCAAACCCAGGGCCTTGCGCTTGCTAGTCAAGTGCTCTACCACTGAGCTAAATCCCCAACCCCAACAACCTTCTTTGTATTAGAGTCCTTTGTCTTACTCTGAGAAGCTACTATCCCATTATATAATGAGCATGGCCTTTTCATTATCCATTCATCAGCTGAAAGGCATTCTGGTTATTTCTATTTCCCAGCTATTGGATATGGAGCAGTAGTGAACATCACTGAGTAAATGTCTGAGGAGCAAGACCTGGATCCTTTGGGAATATACCACGGAGATGTACAGCTAGGTCACATGGAAGACATTTTGAGCTCGTTGAGATGTCTCCAGAATGATGTCCAGTGTGGCTTCTCAAGTTTATATTCTTAACAACAGTGAGTAAGAATTGCACATTCCCCTCATTTTTTGTAAGCATGACACATTGGTTGTTTAGTTAACCTTAGCCATTCAGAGCAGAGTGAGATGAAATCTCAAAGACAATCGGAATTGCTAAGGATGATGAACCCTTTCTGAAATATCTCTTAATCAAGACTATCTTAACCTAGTTTTCTAGGTTATGAGAGGTATGTAATATAAAACTAGACATTTTAAAATCAGAATAATATGTGCATATGTTTATGTACAGAACACAAATATACACACACGTGCATGCCCACTTAGCATGTTTATCTGTAACAGATCCTGAAATTAAAACATATATTTAGTTAGATTTAGAAAATTGAACTTATGAGTTTAGCTTCATGTGGCTCTTCAAATGTCTTATAAAATTTTAAGGGGAGTGCTAAGTTTCTCTCCTTTTTATTTTTGAGGCTCCTGTCGGTCTGCACTTCTTTGCTTCATCCATCTTGTCTAATTGGGTGGCTGTATATGTATGGGCCACATATGGGGCAGGCTCTGAATGGGTGTTCCTTCAGTCTCTGTTTTAATCTTTGCCTCTCCCTTCCCTGCCAGGGGTATTCTTTTTCCTCATTTAAAGAAGGAGTGAAGCATTCACATTTTGATCATCCGTCTTGAGTTTCGTTTGTTCTAGGGATCTAGGGTAATTCAAGCATTTGGGCTAATAGCCACTTATCAATGAGTGCATACCATGTATGTCTTTCTGTGATTGGGTTAGCTCACTCAGGATGATATTTTCCAGTTCCAACCATTTGCCTACGAATTTCATAAACTCGTTGTTTTTGATAGCTGAGTAATATTCCATTGTGTAGATGTACCACTTTTTCTGTATCCATTCCTCTGTTGAAGGGCATCTGGGTTCTTTCCATTTTCTGGCTATTATAAATAAGGCTGCGATGAACATAGTGGAGCACGTGTCTCTTTTATATGTTGAGGCATCTTTTGGGTATATGCCCAAGAGAGGTATAGCTGGATCCTCAGGCAGTTCAATGTCCAATTTTCTGAGGAACCTCCAGACTGATTTCCAGAATGGTTTTACCAGTCTGCAATCCCACCAACAATGGAGGAGTGTTCCTCTTTCTCCACATCCTCGCCAGCATCTGCTGTCACCTGAGTTTTTGATCTTAGCCATTCTCACTGGTGTGAGGTCAAATCTCAGGGTTGTTTTGATTTGCATTTCCCTTATGACTAAAGATGTTGAACATTTCTTTAGGTGTTTCTCAGCCATTCGGCATTCCTCAGCTGTGAATTCTTTGTTTAGCTCTGAACCCCATTTTTTAATAGGGTTATTTGTTTCCCTGCGGTCTAACTTCTTGAGTTCTTTGTATATTTTGGATATAAGGCCTCTATCTGTTGTAGGATTGGTAAAGATCTTTTCCCAATCTGTTGGTTGCCGTTTTGTCCTAACCACAGTGTCCTTTGTCTTACAGAAGCTTTGCAGTTTTATGAGATCCCTTTTGTCGATTCTTGATCTTAGAGCATAAGCCATTGGTGTTTTGTTCAGGAAACTTTCTCCAGTGCCCATGTGTTCCAGATGCTTCCCTAGTTTTTCTTCTATTAGTTTGAGTGTGTCTGGTTTGATGTGGAGGTCCTTGATCCACTTGGACTTAAGCTTTGTACAGGGTGATAAGCATGGATCGATCTGCATTCTTCTACATGTTGCCCTCCAGTTGAACCAGCACCATTTGCTGAAAATGCTATCTTTTTTCCATTGGATGGTTTTGGCTCCTTTGTCAAAAGTCAAGTGACCATAGGTATGTGGGTTCATTTCTGGGTCTTCAATTCTATTCCATTGGTCTATCTGTCTGTCTCTGTACCAATACCATGCAGTTTTTAACACTATTGCTCTGTAATACTGCTTGAGTTCAGGGATAGTGATTCCCCCTGAAGTCCTTTTATTGTTGAGGATAGCTTTAGCTATCCTGGGTTTTTTGTTATTCCAGATGAATTTGCAAATTGTTCTGTCTAACTCTTTGAAGAATTGGATTGGTATTTTGATGGGGATTGCATTGAATCTGTAGATTGCTTTTGGTAAAATGGCCATTTTTACTATATTAATCCTGCCAATCCATGAGCATGGGAGATCTTTCCATCTTCTGAGGTCTTCTTCAATTTCTTTCTTCAGTGTCTTGAAGTTCTTATTGTACAGATCTTTTACTTGCTTGGTTAAAGTCACACCGAGGTACTTTATATTATTTGGGTCTATTATGAAGGGTGTCGTTTCCCTAATTTCTTTCTCGGCTTGTTTCTCTTTTGTATAGAGGAAGGCAACTGGTTTATTTGAGTTAATTTTATACCCAGCCACTTTGCTGAAGTTGTTTATCAGCTTTAGTAGTTCTCTGGTGGAACTTTTGGGATCACTTAAATATACTATCATGTCATCTGCAAATAATGATATTTTGACCTCTTCTTTTCCGATCTGTATCCCCTTGATCTCCTTTTGTTGTCTGATTGCTCTGGCTAGAACTTCTAGAACTATATTGAATAAGTAGGGAGAGAGTGGGCAGCCTTGTCTAGTCCCTGATTTTAGTGGGATTGCTTCAAGTTTCTCTCCATTTAGTTTAATGTTAGCAACTGGTTTGCTGTATATGGCTTTTACTATGTTTAGGTATGGGCCTTGAATTCCTATTCTTTCCAGGACTTTTATCATGAAGGGGTGTTGAATTTTGTCAAATGCTTTCTTAGCATCTAATGAAATGATCATGTGGTTCTGTTCTTTCAGTTTGTTTATATAATGGATCACGTTGATGGTTTTCCATATATTAAACCATCCCTGCATGCCTGGGATGAAGCCTACTTGATCATGGTGGATGATTGTTTTGATGTGCTCTTGAATTCGGTTTGCCAGAATTTTATTGAGTATTTTTGCGTCGATATTCATAAGGGAAATTGGTCTGAAGTTCTCTTTCTTTGTTGTGTCTTTGTGTGGTTTAGGTATAAGAGTAATTGTAGCTTCGTAGAAGGAATTCGGTAGGGCTCCATCTGTTTCAATTTTGTGGAATATTTTGGATAATATTGGTATGAGGTCTTCTATGAAGGTTTGATAGAATTCTGCACTAAACCCGTCTGGACCTGGGCTCTTTTTGGTTGGGAGACCTTTAATGACTGCTTCTATTTCCTTAGGAGTTATGGGGTTGTTTAACTGGTTTATCTGTTCCTGATTTAACTTCGATACCTGGTATCTGTCTAGGAAATTGTCCATTTCCTGAAGATTTTCAAATTTTGTTGAATATAGGTTTTTATAGTAAGATCTGATGATTTTTTGAATTTCCTCTGAATCTGTAGTTATGTCTCCCTTTTCATTTCTGATTTTGTTAATTTGGACGCACTCTCTGTGTCCTCTCGTTAGTCTGGCTAAGGGTTTATCTATCTTGTTGATTTTCTCAAAGAACCAACTTTTGGTTCTGTTGATTCTTTCTATGGTCCTTTTTGTTTCTACTTGGTTGATTTCAGCTCTGAGTTTGATTGTTTCCTGCCTTCTACTCCTCCTGGGTGTATTTGCTTCTTTTTGTTCTAGAGCTTTTAGGTGTGCTGTCAAGCTGCTGACATATGCTCTTTCCTGTTTCTTTCTGCAGGCACTCAGCGCTATGAGTTTTCCTCTTAGCACAGCTTTCATTGTGTCCCATAAGTTTGAGTATGTTGTATCTTCATTTTCATTAAATTCTAAAAAGTTTTTAATTTCTTTCTTTATTTCTTCCTTGACCAGGTTATCATTGAGTAGAGCATTGTTCAATTTCCACGTATATGTGGGCATTCTTCCCTTATTGTTATTGAAGACCAGCTTTAGGCCGTGGTGGTCCGATAGCACGCATGGGATTATTTCTATCTTTCTGTACCTGTTGAGGCCCGTTTTTTGACCAATTATATGGTCAATTTTGGAGAAAGTACCATGAGGAGCTGAGACGAAGGTATATCCTTTTGCTTTAGGATAGAATGTTCTATAAATATCCGTTAAGTCCATTTGGCTCATGACTTCTTTTAGTCTGTCGACATCACTGTTTAATTTCTGTTTCCATGATCTGTCCATTGATGAGAGTGGGGTGTTGAAATCTCCCACTATTATTGTGTGAGGTGCAATGTGTGTTTTGAGCTTTAGTAAGGTTTCTTTTACGTATGTAGGTGCCCTTGTATTTGGGGCATAGATATTTAGGATTGAGAGTTCATCTTGGTGGATTTTTCCTTTGATGAATATGAAGTGTCCTTCCTTATCTTTTTTGATGACCTTTAATTGGAAATTGATTTTATTTGATACCAGAATGGCTACTCCAGCTTGCTTCTTCTGACCATTTGCTTGGAAAGTTGTTTTCCAGCCTTTCACTCTGAGGTAGTGTCTGTCTTTGTCTCTGAGGTGTGTTTCCTGTAGGCAGCAGAATGCATGGTCCTCGTTGCGTATCCAGTTTGTTAATCTATGTCTTTTTATTGGGGAGTTGAGGCCATTGATATTGAGAGATATTAAGGAATAGTGATTATTGTTTCCCTTTCTATTCATATTTGGATGTGAGGTTATGTTTGTGTGCTTTCATTCTCTTTGTTTTGTTGCCAAGACGATTAGTTTCTTGCTTCTTCTAGGGTATAGCTTGCCTCCTTATGTTGGGCTTTACCATTTATTATCCTTTGTAGTGCTGGATTTGTAGAAAGATATTGTGTAAATTTGGTTTTGTCATGGAATATCTTGGTTTCTCCCTCAATGTTAATTGAGAGTTTTGCTGGATACAGTAACCTGGGCTGGCATTTGTGTTCTCTTAGGGTCTGTATGACATCAGTCCAGGATCTTCTGGCCTTCATAGTTTCTGGCGAGAAGTCTGGTGTGATTCTGATAGGTCTCCCTTTATATGTTACTTGACCTTTTTCCCTTACTGCTTTTAATATTCTTTCTTTATTTTGTGCGTTTGGTGTTTTGACAATTATGTGACGGGAGGTGTTTCTTTTCTGGTCCAATCTATTTGGAGTTCTGTAGGCTTCTTGTATGTCTATGGGTATCTCTTTTTTTAGGTTAGGGAAGTTTTCTTCTATGATTTTGTTGAAGATATTTACTGGTCCTTTAAGCTGGGAGTCTTCACTCTCTTCTATACCTATTATCCTTAGGTTTGATCTTCTCATTGAGTCCTGGATTTCCTGTATGTTTTGGACCAGTAGCTTTTTCCACTTTACATTATCTTTGACAGTTGAGTCAATGATTTCTATGGAATCTTCTGCTCCTGAGATTCTCTCTTCCATCTCTTGTATTCTGTTGGTGAAGCTTGTATCTACAGCTCCTTGTCTCTTCTTTTGGTTTTCTATATCCAGGGTTGTTTCCATGTGTTCTTTCTTGATTGCTTCTATTTCCATTTTTAATTCCTTCAACTGTTTGATTGTCTTTTCCTGGAATTCTTTCAGGGATTTTTGCGATTCCTCTCTGTAGGCTTCTACTTGTTTATTAATGTTTTCCTGTGTTTCCCTAAGTGTGTTCATGTCTTTCTTGAAGTGCTCCAGCATCATGATCAAATATGATTTTGAAACTAGATATTGCTTTTCTGGAGTGTTTGGATATTCCATGTTTGTTTTGGTGGGAGAATTGGGCTCCGATGATGGCATGTAGTCTTGGTTTCTGTTGCTTGGGTTCCTGCGCTTGCCTCTCGCCATCAGATTATCTCTAGTGTTACTTTGTTCTGCTATTTCTGACAGTGGCTAGACTGTCCTATAAGCCTGTGTGTCAGGAGTGCTGTAGACCTGTTTTCCTCTCTTTCAGTCAGTTATGGGGACAGTGTGTTCTGCTTTCGGGCGTGTAGTTTTTCCTCTCTACAGGTCTTCAGCTGTTCCTGTGGGCCTGTGTCTTGAGTTCACCAGGCAGCTTTCTTGCAGCAGAAAATTTGGTCTTACCTGTGGTACCGAGGCTCAGGTTCGCTCGTGGGGTGCTGCCCAGGGGCTCTCTGCAGCGGCAGCAACCAGGAAGACCTGTGCCGCCCCTTCCGGGAGCTTCAGTGCACCAGGGTTCCAGATGGTCTTTGGCTTTTTCCTCTGGCGTCCGAGATGTGTGTGCAGGGAGTAGTCTCTTCTGATTTCCCAGGCTTGTCTGCCTCTCTGAAGGTTTAGCTCTCCCTCCCACGGGATTTGGGTGCAGAGAACTGTTTATCCGGTCTGTTTCTTTCAGGTTCCGGCGGTGTCTCAGGCAGGTGTCCTGCCGCTCCTCGGCCCTCCCCCACGGGAGCCCAGAGGCCTTATACAGTTTCCTCTTGGGCCAGGGATGTGGGCAGGAGTGAGCAGTGTTGGTGGTCTCTTCCGCTCTGCAGCCTCAGGAGTGCCCACCTGACCAGGCGGTTGGGTCTCTCTCTCACCGGGTCTGGGAGCAGAGAGCTGCTGCGGGCCGGGATCCGCGGGTGTGGGACTTCCGGGAAACACAGAACGTGCCCGGTCCTAGAGAAATTCTGCTTCCGTGTGTCCCAAGCTCACCAGGCAGCTTTCTTGCAGCAGAAAATTTGGTCTTACCTGTGGTCCCGAGGCTCAGGTTCGCTCGTGGGGTGCTGCCCAGGGGCTCTCTGCAGCGGCAGCAACAAGGAAGACCTGTGCCGCCCCTCGTAAGCTTAGTTTTAAGTGGTTCCAGACAGTAAAAAGCATACCTTTCCATATAGACAAACATGTGTTTCCCAGTCTAAATCACACATTCTTAGGCGAATTCTGTTCATTCCGACTGGGAAAAGCATGTAGGAAGTCTACAAATCAGATAAACACAAACCTTGTGTTTCACAAAGTGAATTGCTGTTACTTGGCGAATAAGCTTAGGTTTAAGTGGTACTAGACGATAAAAGGAATATTTTTCTGGATAGACGGTAAAAAGTATACTTTTCTACATAGACAAAACATGCGTTTCCCAGTCTAAATCGCACATTCTTAGGCGAATTCCGTTCGTTCCAATTGGGAAATGCGTGTAGGCCAACTTGGCGAATAAGCCTACTTTTAAGTGGTACTAGACGGTAAAAAGCATACTTTTTTGGATAGACAAAACATGTTTTTCCCAGTCTCATTCACACGTTCTTTTGCAAATTCTGTTCGTTCCAAGAGGGAAAAGCTTGTAGGATATTTACGTTTACAAAGGAAAACATAGCCAGTGTTTCGCAAAGTGAATTGCTTTTTCTAGGCGAGTAAACTTAGTTATTAGTGCTCTAGACGGTAAAAAGTATACTTTTCTACATAGACAAAACATGCGTTTCCCAGTCTGATTCGCACATTCTTAGGCGAATTCTGTTCGTTCCAATTGGGAAATGCGTGTAGGCCAACTTGGCGAATAAGCCTACTTTTAAGTAGTACTAGTCGGTAAAAAGCATACTTTTCTGGATAGACAAAACATGTGTTTCCCAGTCCCATTCACACATTCTTTTGCGAATCCTGTTCGTACGAAGTGGGAAAAGCAAGTAGGATGTTTACTTTACCCATGAACACACAGCTAGTGTTTCACAAAGTGAATTGCTTTTTCTTGGCGAGTAAGCTTATTTTTAAGTGGTTCCAGACGGTAAAAGGCATACTTTTCTATATAGACAAAACATGCGTTTCCCAGTCTAAATCACACATTCTTATGCAAATTCTGTTCGTTCTGACTGGGAAAAGCGTGTAGGAAGTCTACAAATCAGATAAACACAAACCTTGTGTTTCACTAAGTGAATTGCTGTTACTTGGTGAATAAGCTTAGTTTTAAGTGGTCCTAGACGGTAAAAAGCATACTTCTCTTGATAGACAAACATATGTTTCCAGGCTCATTCACACGTTCTTTTGCGAATTCTGTTCGTTCCAAGTGGGAAAAGCAAGTAGGATGTTTACGTTTACCCATGAACACACAGCTAGTGTTTCACAAAGTGAATTGCTTTCTCTTGGCGAGTAAGCTTAGTTTTAATTGATTCCAGACGGTAAAAATCATACTTTTCTATATAGACAAAACATGTGTTTCCTAGTCTAAATCACACATTCTTAGGCAAATTCTGTTCGTTCCGACTGGGAAAAGCGTGTAGGAAGTTGACAAATCAGAAAAACACAAACCTTGTGTTTCACAAATTGAATTGCTGTTACTTGGTGAATAAGCTTAGTTTGAAGTGGTACTAGACGGTAAAAAGCATACTTTTCTGGATAGACAATACATGTGTTTCCCAGTCTCATTCACACATCTTTTGCGAATTCGTTCGTTCCAAGTGGGAAAAGCTAGTAGGATGTTTACGTTTACCCATGAACACACAGCTAGTGTTTCACAAAGTGAATTGCTCTCTCTTGGCGAGTAAGCCTAGTTTTAAGTGCTTCCGGTCGGTAAAAAGCATACTTTTCTATATAGACAAAACATGCGTTTCCTAGTCTAAATCACACATTCTTAGCAAATTCTGTTCGTTCCGACTGGGAAAAGCGTGTAGGAAGTTTACAAATCAGATAAACACAAACCTTGTGTTTCAGTAAGTGAATTGCTGTTACTTGGTGAATAAGCTTAGTTTTAAGTGGTCCTAGACGGTAAAAAGCATACTTTTCTGGATAGACAAAACATGCGTTTCCCAGTCTAAATCATAAATTCTTAGGCGAATTCTATTCATTACGACTGGGAAAAGCATGTAGGAAGTCTACAAATCAGATAAACACAAACCTTGTGTTTCACAAAGTGAATTGCTGTTACGTGGCGAATAAGCTTAGTTTGAAGTGGTACTAGACCGTAAAAAGCATACTTTTCTGGATAGACAAACATGTGTTTCCCATTCTCACTCACACATTTCTTTTTCGAATTCTGTTCGTTCCAAGAGGGAAAAGTTTGTAGGATATTTACGTTTACCCAGGAACAGACAGCTAGTGTTTCTCAAAGTGAATTGCTTTTTCCTGGCGAGTAAACTTAGTTATAAGTGGCTCTAGACGGTAAAAAGTATAGTTTTCTACATAGACAAAACATGCGTTTCCCAGTCTACATCGCACATTCTTAGGCGAATTCTGTTCCTTCCAATTGGGAAAAGCGTGTAGGCGAACTTGGCGAATAAGCCTACTTTTAAGTGGTACTAGACGGTAAAAAGCATACTTTTCTGGATAGACAAAACGTGTTTCCCAGTCTCATTCACACATTCTTTTGCGAATTCTGTTCGTTCCAAGTGGGAAAAGCTAGTAGGATGTTTACTTTACCCATGAACACACAGCTAGTGTTTCCCAAAGTGAATTGCTTTTTCTTGGCGAGTAAGCTTAGTTTTAAGTGGTTCCAGATGGTAAAAAGCATACTTTTCTACATAGACAAAACATGCGTTTCCCAGTCCAAATCGCACATTCTTAGGCGAATTCTGTTCGTTCCAATTGGGAAAAGCGTGTAGGCGAACTTGGCGAATAAGCCTACTTTTAAGTGGTACTAGACGGTAAAGCATACTTTTCTGCATAGACAAAAGATGTCTTTCCCAGTCTCATTCACACATTCTTTTGCGAATTCTGTTCGTTCCAAGTGGGAAAAGCTAGTAGGATGTTTACGTTTACCCATGAACACACAGCCAGTGTTTCACAAAGTGAATTGCTTTCTCTTGGCGAGTAAGGTTAGTTTTAAGTGCTTCCAGACCGTAAAAAGCATACTTTTCTAAATAGACAAAACATGCGTTTACTAGTCTAAATCACACATTCTTAGGCAATTTCTGTTCGTTCCGACTGGGAAAAGCGTGTAGGAAGTTTACAAATCAGATAAACACAAACCTTGTGTTTCACAAAGTGAATTGCTGTTACTTGGCGAATAAGCTTAGATTTAAGTGGTACTAGACGGTAAAAAGCATACTTTTCTTGATAGACAAAACATGTGTTTCCCAGTCTCATTCACACATTCTTTTGCGAATTCTGTTCGTTCCAAGAGGGAAAAGCTTGTAGGATATTTACGTTTACACAGGACAACACAGCCAGTGTTTCGCAAAGTGAATTGCTTTTTCTAGGCGAGTAAACTTAGTTGTAAGTGGCTCTAGACGGTAAAAAGTATACTTTTCTACATAGACAAAACATGCGTTTCCCAGTCTAAATCGCACATTCTTAGGCGAATTCTGTTCGTTCCAATTGCGAAAAGCGTGTAGGTGAACTTGGCGAATAAGCTTAGTTTGAAGTGGCACTAGACGGTAAAAAGCATACTTTTCTGGATAGACAATACATGTGTTTCCCAGTCTCATTCACACATTCTTTTGCGAATTCTGTTAGTTCCAAGTGGGAAAAGCTAGTAGAATGTTTACTTTACCCATGAACACACAGATAGTGTTTCAAAAAGTGAATTGCTTTTTCTTGGCGAATAAGCTTAGTTTTAAGTGGTTCCAGACGGTAAAAAGCATACCTTTCTATAAAGACAAAACATGTGTTTCCCAGTCTAAATCACACATTCTTAGGCGAATTCTGTTCGTTCCGACTGGGAAAAGCGTGTAGGAAGTTTACAAATCAGATAAACACAAACCTTGTGTTTCACAAAGTGAATTGCTGTTACTTGGCGAATAAGCTTAGATTTAAGTGGTACTAGACGGTAAAAAGCATACTTTTCTTGATAGACAAAACATGTGTTTCCCAGTCTCATTCACACATTCTTTTGCGAATTCTGTTAGTTCCAAGTGGGAAAAGCTAGTAGGATGTTTACTTTACCCATGAACACACAGCTAGTTTTTCACAAAGTGAATTGCTTTCTCTTGGCGAGTAAGCTTAGTTTTAAGTGCTTACAGACGGTAAAAAGTATACTTTTCTATATAGACAAAACATGCGTTTCCTAGTCTACATCACACATTCTTAGGCAATTTCTTTCGTTCCGACTGGAAAAAGCGTGTAGGAAGTTTACAAATCAGATAAACACAAACCTTGTGTTTCACAAAGTGAATTGCTGTTACTTGGCGAATAAGCTTAGATTTAAGTGGTACTAGACGGTAAAAAGCATACTTTTCTCGATAGACAAAACATGTGTTTCCCAGTCTCATTCACACATTCTTTTGCAAATTCTGTTCGTTCCAAGAGGGAAAAGCTTGTAGGATATTTACGTTTACACAGGAAAACACAGCCAGTGTTTTGCAAAGTGAATTGCTTTTTCTAGGCGAGTAAACTTAGTTGTAAGTGGCTCTAGACGGTAAAAATGTATACTTTTCTACATAGACAAAACATGCGTTTCCCAGTCTAAATCGCACATTCTTAGGCGAATTCTGTTCGTTCCAATTGGGAAAAGCGTGTAGGCGAACTTGGCGAATAAGCTTAGTTTGAAGTGGCACTAGACGGTAAAAAGCATACTTTTCTGGATAGACAATACATGTGTTTCCCAGTCTCATTCACACATTCTTTTGCGAATTCTGTTCGTTCCAAGTGGGAAAAGCTAGTAGAATGTTTACTTTACCCATGAACACACAGCTAGTGTTTCACAAAGTGAATTGCTCTTTCTTGGCGAATAAGCTTAGTTTTAAGTGGATCCAGACGGTAAAAAGCATACCTTTCTATATAGACAAAACATGCGTTTCCCAGTCTAAGTCACACATTCTTAGGCAAATTCTGTTCGTTCCGACTGGGAAAAGCGTGTAGGAAGTTTACAAATAAGATAAACACAAACCTTGTGTTTCACAAAGTGAATTGCTGTTACTTGGCGAATAAGCTTAGTTTTAAGTGGTTCTAGACGGTAAAAAGCATACTTTTCTGGATAGACAAAACATGTGTTTCCCAGTCTCATTCACACATTCTTTTGCGAATTCTGTTAGTTCCAAGTGGGAAAAGCTAGTAGGATGTTTACTTTACCCATGAACACACAGCTAGTGTTTCACAAAGTATATTGCTTTCTCTTGGCGAGTAAGCTTAGTTTTAAGTGCTTCCAGACGGTAAAAAGCATACTTTTCTATATAGACAAAACATGCGTTTCCCAGTCTAAATCACACCTGTTTAGGAAATTCCGTTCGTTCCGACTGGGAAAAGCATGTAGGAAGTTTACAATCAGATAAACACAAACCTTGAGTTTCACAAAGTGAATTGCTGTTACTTGGCGAATAAGCTTAGTTTGATGTGGTACTAGACGGTAAAAAGCATACTTTTCTGGATAGACAAACATGTGTTTCCCAGTCTGATTCACACATTCTTTTGCGAATTCTGTTCGTTCCAAGAGGGAAGAGCTTGTAGGATATTTACGTTTACACAGGAAAACACAGCCAGTGTTTCGCAAAGTGAATTGCTTTTTCTAGGCGAGTAAACTTAGTTGTAAGTGGCTCTAGACAGTAAAAAGTATACTTTTCTACATAGACAAAACATGCGTTTCCCAGGCTAAATCGCACATTCTTAGGCGAATTCTGTTCGTTCCAATTGGGAAAAGCGTGTAGGCAAACTTGGCGAATAAGCTTAGTTTGAAGTGGCACTAGACGGTAAAAAGCATACTTTTCTGGATAGACAATATATGTGTTTTCCAGTCTCATTCACAAATTCTTTTGCGAATTCTGTTCGTTCCAAGTGGGAAACGCTAGTAGGATGTTTACTTTACCCATGAACACACAGCTAGTGTTTCACAAAGTGAATTGCTTTTTCTTGGCGAATAAGCTTAGTTTTAAGTGGTTCCAGAGGGTAAAAAGCATACCTTTCTATATAGACAAAACATGCGTTTCCCAGTCTAAGTCACACATTCTTAGGCAAATTCTGTTCATTCCGACTGGGAAAAGCGTGTAGGAAGTTTACAAATCAGATAAACACAAACCTTGTGTTTCACAAAGTGAATTGCTGTTACTTGGCGAATAAGCTTAGTTTGAAGTGGCACTAGACGGTAAAAAGCATACTTTTCTGGATAGACAATACATGCGTTTCCCAGTCTAAATCGCACATTCGTAGGCGAATTCTGTTCGTTCCAATTGGGAAAAGCTAGTAGAATGTTTACTTTACCCATGAACACACAGCTAGTGTTTCACAAAGTGAATTGCTTTTTCTTGGCGAATAAGCTTAGTTTTAAGTGGTTCCAGACAGTAAAAAGCATACCTTTCTATATAGACAAAACATGTGTTTCCCAGTCTAAATCACACATTCTTAGGCGAATTCTGTTCGTTCCGACTGGGAAAAGCGTGTAGGAAGTTTACAAATCAGATAAACACAAACCTTGTGTTTCACAAAGTGAATTGCTGTTACTTGGCGAATAAGCTTAGTTTGAAGTGATACTAGACGGTAAAAAGCATACTTTTCTGGATAGACAAACATGTGTTTCCCAGTCTCATTCACACATTCTTTTGCAAATTCTGTTCGTTCCAACAGGGAAGAGCTTGTAGGATATTTACGTTTACACAGGAAAACACAGCCAGTGTTTCACAAAGTGAATTGCTTTTTCTAGGCGAGTAAACTGAGTTATAAGTGTCTCTAGACGGTAAAAAGTATACTTTTCTACATAGACAAAACATGCGTTTCCCAGTCTAAATCGCACATTCTTAGGCGAATTCTGTTCGTTCCAATTGCGAAAAGCGTGTAGGCGAACTTGGCGAATAAGCCTACTTTTTAGTGGTACTAGACGGTAAAAAGCATACTTTTCTGGATAGACAAAACATGTGTTTCCCAGTTTCATTCACACATTCTTTTGCGAATCCTGTTCGTACGAAGTGGGAAAAGCAAGTAGGATGTTTACTTTACCGATGAACACACAGCTAGTGTTTCACAAAGTGAATTTCTTTCTCTTGGCGAGTAAGCTTAGTTTTAAGTGGTTCCAGACGGTAAAAAGCATACCTTTCTATATAGACAAAACATGTGTTTCCCAGTCTAAATCACACATTCTTAGGCGAATTCTGTTCATTCCGACTGGGAAAAGCGTGTAGGAAGTTTACAAATCAGATAAACACAAACCTTGTGTTTCACAAAGTGAATTGCTGTTACTTGGCGAATAAGCTTAGTTTTAAGTGGTACTACACGGTAAAAAGCATACTTTTCTCGATAGACAAAACATGTGTTTCCCAGTCTAAATCACACATTCTTAGGCGAATTCTGTTCATTCCGACTGGAAAAAGCGTGTAGGAAGTTTACAAATCAGATAAACACAAACCTTGTGTTTCACAAAGTGAATTGCTGTTACTTGGCGAATAAGCTTAGATTTAAGTGGTACTAGACGGTAAAAAGCATACTTTTCTTGATAGACAAAACATGTGTTTCCCAGTCTCATTCACACATTCTTTTGCAAATTCTGTTCGTTCCAAGAGGGAAAAGCTTGTAGGATATTTACGTTTACACAGGAAAACACAGCCAGTGTTTCGCAAAGTGAATTGCTTTTTCTAGGCGAGTAAACTTAGTTGTAAGTGGCACTAGACGGTAAAAAGCATACTTTTCTGGATAGACAATACATGTGTTTCCCAGTCTCATTCACACATTCTTTTGCGAATTCTGTTCGTTCCAAGTGGGAAAAGCTAGTAGAATGTTTACTTTACCCATGAACACACAGCTAGTGTTTCACAAAGTGAATTGCTTTTTCTTGGCGAATAAGCTTAGTTTTAAGTGGTTCCAGACAGTAAAAAGCATACCTTTCTATATAGACAAAACATGTGTTTCCCAGTCTAAATCACACATTCTTAGGCGAATTCTGTTCGTTCCGACTGGGAAAAGCGTGTAGGAAGTTTACAAATCAGATAAACACAAACCTTGTGTTTCACAAAGTGAATTGCTGTTACTTGGCGAATAAGCTTAGTTTGAAGTGATACTAGACGGTAAAAAGCATACTTTTCTGGATAGACAAACATGTGTTTCCCAGTCTCATTCACACATTCTTTTGCAAATTCTGTTCGTTCCAACAGGGAAGAGCTTGTAGGATATTTACGTTTACACAGGAAAACACAGCCAGTGTTTCACAAAGTGAATTGCTTTTTCTAGGCGAGTAAACTGAGTTATAAGTGTCTCTAGACGGTAAAAAGTATACTTTTCTACATAGACAAAACATGCGTTTCCCAGTCTAAATCGCACATTCTTAGGCGAATTCTGTTCGTTCCAATTGGGAAAAGCGTGTAGGCGAACTTGGCGAATAAGCCTACTTTTTAGTGGTACTAGACGGTAAAAAGCATACTTTTCTGGATAGACAAAACATGTGTTTCCCAGTTTCATTCACACATTCTTTTGCGAATCCTGTTCGTACGAAGTGGGAAAAGCAAGTAGGATGTTTACTTTACCGATGAACACACAGCTAGTGTTTCACAAAGTGAATTTCTTTCTCTTGGCGAGTAAGCTTAGTTTTAAGTGGTTCCAGACGGTAAAAAGCATACCTTTCTATATAGACAAAACATGTGTTTCCCAGTCTAAATCACACATTCTTAGGCGAATTCTGTTCATTCCGACTGGGAAAAGCGTGTAGGAAGTTTACAAATCAGATAAACACAAACCTTGTGTTTCACAAAGTGAATTGCTGTTACTTGGCGAATAAGCTTAGTTTTAAGTGGTACTACACGGTAAAAAGCATACTTTTCTCGATAGACAAAACATGTGTTTCCCAGTCTAAATCACACATTCTTAGGCGAATTCTGTTCATTCCGACTGGAAAAAGCGTGTAGGAAGTTTACAAATCAGATAAACACAAACCTTGTGTTTCACAAAGTGAATTGCTGTTACTTGGCGAATAAGCTTAGATTTAAGTGGTACTAGACGGTAAAAAGCATACTTTTCTTGATAGACAAAACATGTGTTTCCCAGTCTCATTCACACATTCTTTTGCAAATTCTGTTCGTTCCAAGAGGGAAAAGCTTGTAGGATATTTACGTTTACACAGGAAAACACAGCCAGTGTTTCGCAAAGTGAATTGCTTTTTCTAGGCGAGTAAACTTAGTTGTAAGTGGCTCTAGACGGTAAAAAAGTATACTTTTCTACATAGACAAAACATGCGTTTCCCAGTCTAAATCGCACATTCGTAGGCGAATTCTGTTCGTTCCAATTGGGAAAAGCGTGTAGGCGAACTTGGCGAATAAGCTTAGTTTGAAGTGGCACTAGACGGTAAAAAGCATACTTTTCTGGATAGACAATACATGTGTTTCCCAGTCTCATTCACACATTCTTTTGCGAATTCTGTTAGTTCCAAGTGGGAAAAGCTAGTAGGATGTTTACTTTACCCATGAACACACAGCTAGTGTTTCACAAAGTGAATTGCTTTCTCTTGGCGACTTAAGCTTAGTTTTAAGTGGTTCCAGACGGTAAAAAGCATACCTTTCTATATAGACAAAACATGTGTTTCCCAGTCCAAATCACACATTCTTAGGCGAATTCTGTTCATTCCGACTGGGAAAAGCGTGTAGGAAGTCTACAAATCAGATAAACACAAACCTTGTGTTTCACAAAGTGAATTGCTGTTACTTGGCGAATAAGCTTAGTTTTAAGTGGTACTGCACGGTAAAAAGCATCCTTTTCTCGATAGACAAAACATGTGTTTCCCAGTCTCATTCACACATTCTTTTGCGATTTCTGTTCGTTCCAAGTGGGAAAAGCTAGTAGGATGTTTACTTTACCCATGAACACACAGTTAGTGTTTCACAAAGTGAATTGCTTTCTCTTGGCGAGTAAGCTTAGTTTTAAGTGCTTCCAGACGGTAAAAAGCATACTTTTCTATATAGACAAAACATGCGTTTCCTAGTCTACATCACACATTCTTAGGCAATTTCGTTCGTTCCGACTGGAAAAAGCGTGTAGGAAGTTTACAAATCAGATAAACACAAACCTTGTGTTTCACAAAGTGAATTGCTGTTACTTGGCGAATAAGCTTAGATTTAAGTGGTACTAGACGGTAAAAAGCATACTTTTCTCGATAGACAAAACATGTGTTTCCCAGTCTCATTCACACATTCTTTTGCAAATTCTGTTCGTTCCAAGAGGGAAAAGCTTGTAGGATATTTACGTTTACACAGGAAAACACAGCCAGTGTTTTGCAAAGTGAATTGCTTTTTCTAGGCGAGTAAACTTAGTTGTAAGTGGCTCTAGACGGTAAAAATGTATACTTTTCTACATAGACAAAACATGCGTTTCCCAGTCTAAATCGCACATTCTTAGGCGAATTCTGTTCGTTCCAATTGGGAAAAGCGTGTAGGCGAACTTGGCGAATAAGCTTAGTTTGAAGTGGCACTAGACGGTAAAAAGCATACTTTTCTGGATAGACAATACATGTGTTTCCCAGTCTCATTCACACATTCTTTTGCGAATTCTGTTCGTTCCAAGTGGGAAAAGCTAGTAGAATGTTTACTTTACCCATGAACACACAGCTAGTGTTTCACAAAGTGAATTGCTCTTTCTTGGCGAATAAGCTTAGTTTTAAGTGGATCCAGACGGTAAAAAGCATACCTTTCTATATAGACAAAACATGCGTTTCCCAGTCTAAGTCACACATTCTTAGGCAAATTCTGTTCGTTCCGACTGGGAAAAGCGTGTAGGAAGTTTACAAATAAGATAAACACAAACCTTGTGTTTCACAAAGTGAATTGCTGTTACTTGGCGAATAAGCTTAGTTTTAAGTGGTTCTAGACGGTAAAAAGCATACTTTTCTGGATAGACAAAACATGTGTTTCCCAGTCTCATTCACACATTCTTTTGCGAATTCTGTTAGTTCCAAGTGGGAAAAGCTAGTAGGATGTTTACTTTACCCATGAACACACAGCTAGTGTTTCACAAAGTATATTGCTTTCTCTTGGCGAGTAAGCTTAGTTTTAAGTGCTTCCAGACGGTAAAAAGCATACTTTTCTATATAGACAAAACATGCGTTTCCCAGTCTAAATCACACCTGTTTAGGAAATTCCGTTCGTTCCGACTGGGAAAAGCATGTAGGAAGTTTACAATCAGATAAACACAAACCTTGAGTTTCACAAAGTGAATTGCTGTTACTTGGCGAATAAGCTTAGTTTGATGTGGTACTAGACGGTAAAAAGCATACTTTTCTGGATAGACAAACATGTGTTTCCCAGTCTGATTCACACATTCTTTTGCGAATTCTGTTCGTTCCAAGAGGGAAGAGCTTGTAGGATATTTACGTTTACACAGGAAAACACAGCCAGTGTTTCGCAAAGTGAATTGCTTTTTCTAGGCGAGTAAACTTAGTTGTAAGTGGCTCTAGACAGTAAAAAGTATACTTTTCTACATAGACAAAACATGCGTTTCCCAGGCTAAATCGCACATTCTTAGGCGAATTCTGTTCGTTCCAATTGGGAAAAGCGTGTAGGCAAACTTGGCGAATAAGCTTAGTTTGAAGTGGCACTAGACGGTAAAAAGCATACTTTTCTGGATAGACAATATATGTGTTTTCCAGTCTCATTCACAAATTCTTTTGCGAATTCTGTTCGTTCCAAGTGGGAAACGCTAGTAGGATGTTTACTTTACCCATGAACACACAGCTAGTGTTTCACAAAGTGAATTGCTTTTTCTTGGCGAATAAGCTTAGTTTTAAGTGGTTCCAGAGGGTAAAAAGCATACCTTTCTATATAGACAAAACATGCGTTTCCCAGTCTAAGTCACACATTCTTAGGCAAATTCTGTTCATTCCGACTGGGAAAAGCGTGTAGGAAGTTTACAAATCAGATAAACACAAACCTTGTGTTTCACAAAGTGAATTGCTGTTACTTGGCGAATAAGCTTAGTTTGAAGTGGCACTAGACGGTAAAAAGCATACTTTTCTGGATAGACAATACATGTGTTTCCCAGTCTCATTCACACATTCTTTTGCGAATTCTGTTCGTTCCAAGTGGGAAAAGCTAGTAGAATGTTTACTTTACCCATGAACACACAGCTAGTGTTTCACAAAGTGAATTGCTTTTTCTTGGCGAATAAGCTTAGTTTTAAGTGGTTCCAGACAGTAAAAAGCATACCTTTCTATATAGACAAAACATGTGTTTCCCAGTCTAAATCACACATTCTTAGGCGAATTCTGTTCGTTCCGACTGGGAAAAGCGTGTAGGAAGTTTACAAATCAGATAAACACAAACCTTGTGTTTCACAAAGTGAATTGCTGTTACTTGGCGAATAAGCTTAGTTTGAAGTGATACTAGACGGTAAAAAGCATACTTTTCTGGATAGACAAACATGTGTTTCCCAGTCTCATTCACACATTCTTTTGCAAATTCTGTTCGTTCCAACAGGGAAGAGCTTGTAGGATATTTACGTTTACACAGGAAAACACAGCCAGTGTTTCACAAAGTGAATTGCTTTTTCTAGGCGAGTAAACTGAGTTATAAGTGTCTCTAGACGGTAAAAAGTATACTTTTCTACATAGACAAAACATGCGTTTCCCAGTCTAAATCGCACATTCTTAGGCGAATTCTGTTCGTTCCAATTGGGAAAAGCGTGTAGGCGAACTTGGCGAATAAGCCTACTTTTTAGTGGTACTAGACGGTAAAAAGCATACTTTTCTGGATAGACAAAACATGTGTTTCCCAGTTTCATTCACACATTCTTTTGCGAATCCTGTTCGTACGAAGTGGGAAAAGCAAGTAGGATGTTTACTTTACCGATGAACACACAGCTAGTGTTTCACAAAGTGAATTTCTTTCTCTTGGCGAGTAAGCTTAGTTTTAAGTGGTTCCAGACGGTAAAAAGCATACCTTTCTATATAGACAAAACATGTGTTTCCCAGTCTAAATCACACATTCTTAGGCGAATTCTGTTCATTCCGACTGGGAAAAGCGTGTAGGAAGTTTACAAATCAGATAAACACAAACCTTGTGTTTCACAAAGTGAATTGCTGTTACTTGGCGAATAAGCTTAGTTTTAAGTGGTACTACACGGTAAAAAGCATACTTTTCTCGATAGACAAAACATGTGTTTCCCAGTCTAAATCACACATTCTTAGGCGAATTCTGTTCATTCCGACTGGAAAAAGCGTGTAGGAAGTTTACAAATCAGATAAACACAAACCTTGTGTTTCACAAAGTGAATTGCTGTTACTTGGCGAATAAGCTTAGATTTAAGTGGTACTAGACGGTAAAAAGCATACTTTTCTTGATAGACAAAACATGTGTTTCCCAGTCTCATTCACACATTCTTTTGCAAATTCTGTTCGTTCCAAGAGGGAAAAGCTTGTAGGATATTTACGTTTACACAGGAAAACACAGCCAGTGTTTCGCAAAGTGAATTGCTTTTTCTAGGCGAGTAAACTTAGTTGTAAGTGGCTCTAGACGGTAAAAAAGTATACTTTTCTACATAGACAAAACATGCGTTTCCCAGTCTAAATCGCACATTCGTAGGCGAATTCTGTTCGTTCCAATTGGGAAAAGCGTGTAGGCGAACTTGGCGAATAAGCTTAGTTTGAAGTGGCACTAGACGGTAAAAAGCATACTTTTCTGGATAGACAATACATGTGTTTCCCAGTCTCATTCACACATTCTTTTGCGAATTCTGTTAGTTCCAAGTGGGAAAAGCTAGTAGGATGTTTACTTTACCCATGAACACACAGCTAGTGTTTCACAAAGTGAATTGCTTTCTCTTGGCGACTTAAGCTTAGTTTTAAGTGGTTCCAGACGGTAAAAAGCATACCTTTCTATATAGACAAAACATGTGTTTCCCAGTCCAAATCACACATTCTTAGGCGAATTCTGTTCATTCCGACTGGGAAAAGCGTGTAGGAAGTCTACAAATCAGATAAACACAAACCTTGTGTTTCACAAAGTGAATTGCTGTTACTTGGCGAATAAGCTTAGTTTTAAGTGGTACTGCACGGTAAAAAGCATCCTTTTCTCGATAGACAAAACATGTGTTTCCCAGTCTCATTCACACATTCTTTTGCGATTTCTGTTCGTTCCAAGTGGGAAAAGCTAGTAGGATGTTTACTTTACCCATGAACACACAGTTAGTGTTTCACAAAGTGAATTGCTTTCTCTTGGCGAGTAAGCTTAGTTTTAAGTGCTTCCAGACGGTAAAAAAGCATACTTTTCTATATAGACAAAACATGCGTTTCCTAGTCTACATCACACATTCTTAGGCAATTTCGTTCGTTCCGACTGGAAAAAGCGGGTAGGAAGTTTACAAATCAGATAAACACAAACCTTGTGTTTCACAAAGTGAATTGCTGTTACTTGGCGAATAAGCTTAGATTTAAGTGGTACTAGACGGTAAAAAGCATACTTTTCTTGATAGACAAAACATGTGTTTCCCAGTCTCATTCACACATTCTTTTGCAAATTCTGTTCGTTCCAAGAGGGAAAAGCTTGTAGGATATTTACGTTTACACAGGAAAACACAGCCAGTTTTTCGCAAAGTGAATTGCTTTTTCTAGGCGAGAAACTTAGTTATTAGTGCTCTAGACGGTAAAAAGTATACTTTTGTACATACACAAAACATGCGTTTCCCAGTCTAAAACGCACATTCTTAGGCGAATTCTGTTCGTTCCAATTGGGAAAAGCGTGTAGGCGAACTTGGCGAATAAGCTTAGTTTGAAGTGGCACTAGACGGTAAAAAGCATACTTTTCTGGATAGACAAAACATGTGTTTCCCAGTCTCATTCACACATTCTTTTGCGAATTCTGTTAGTTCCAAGTGGGAAAAGCTAGTAGGATGTTTACTTTACCCATGAACACACAGCTAGTGTTTCACAAAGTGAATTGCTTTTTCTTGGCGAATAAGCTTAGTTTTAAGTGGTTCCAGACGGTAAAAAGCATACCTTTCTATATAGACAAAACATGCGTTTCCCAGTCTAAGTCACACATTCTTAGGCAAATTCTGTTCGTTCCGACTGGGAAAAGCGTGTAGGAAGTTTACAAATCAGATAAACACAAACCTTGTGTTTCACAAAGTGAATTGCTGTTACTTGGCGAATAAGCTTAGTTTGAAGTGGCACTAGACGGTAAAAAGCATACTTTTCTGGATAGACAATACATGTGTTTCCCAGTCTCATTCACACATTCTTTTGCGAATTCTGTTCGTTCCAAGTGGGAAAAGCTAGTAGAATGTTTACTTTACCCATGAACACACAGCTAGTGTTTCACAAAGTGAATTGCTTTTTCTTGGCGAATAAGCTTAGTTTTAAGTGGTTCCAGACAGTAAAAAGCATACCTTTCTATATAGACAAAACATGTGTTTCCCAGTCTAAATCACACATTCTTAGGCGAATTCTGTTCGTTCCGACTGGGAAAAGCGTGTAGGAAGTTTACAAATCAGATAAACACAAACCTTGTGTTTCACAAAGTGAATTGCTGTTACTTGGCGAATAAGCTTAGTTTGAAGTGATACTAGACGGTAAAAAGCATACTTTTCTGGATAGACAAACATGTGTTTCCCAGTCTCATTCACACATTCTTTTGCAAATTCTGTTCGTTCCAACAGGGAAGAGCTTGTAGGATATTTACGTTTACACAGGAAAACACAGCCAGTGTTTCACAAAGTGAATTGCTGTTACTTGGCGAATAAGCTTAGTTTTAAGTGGTACTACACGGTAAAAAGCATACTTTTCTCGATAGACAAAACATGTGTTTCCCAGTCTAAATCACACATTCTTAGGCGAATTCTGTTCATTCCGACTGGAAAAAGCGTGTAGGAAGTTTACAAATCAGATAAACACAAACCTTGTGTTTCACAAAGTGAATTGCTGTTACTTGGCGAATAAGCTTAGATTTAAGTGGTACTAGACGGTAAAAAGCATACTTTTCTTGATAGACAAAACATGTGTTTCCCAGTCTCATTCACACATTCTTTTGCAAATTCTGTTCATTCCAAGAGGGAAAAGCTTGTAGGATATTTACGTTTACACAGGAAAACACAGCCAGTGTTTCGCAAAGTGAATTGCTTTTTCTAGGCGAGTAAACTTAGTTGTAAGTGGCTCTAGACAGTAAAAAAGTATACTTTTCTACATAGACAAAACATGCGTTTCCCAGTCTAAATCGCACATTCTTAGGCGAATTCTGTTCGTTCCAATTGGGAAAAGCGTGTAGGCGAACTTGGCGAATAAGCTTAGTTTGAAGTGGCACTAGACGGTAAAAAGCATACTTTTCTGGATAGACAATACATGTGTTTCCCAGTCTCATTCACACATTCTTTTGCGAATTCTGTTAGTTCCAAGTGGGAAAAGCTAGTAGGATGTTTACTTTACCCATGAACACACAGCTAGTGTTTCACAAAGTGAATTGCTTTCTCTTGGCGAGTAAGCTTAGTTTTAAGTGGTTCCAGACGGTAAAAAGCATACCTTTCTATATAGACAAAACATGTGTTTCCCAGTCCAAATCACACATTCTTAGGCGAATTCTGTTCATTCCGACTGGGAAAAGCGTGTAGGAAGTCTACAAATCAGATAAACACAAACCTTGTGTTTCACAAAGTGAATTGCTGTTACTTGGCGAATAAGCTTAGTTTTAAGTGGTACTGCACGGTAAAAAGCATCCTTTTCTCGATAGACAAAACATGTGTTTCCCAGTCTCATTCACACATTCTTTTGCGAATTCTGTTCGTTCCAAGTGGGAAAAGCTCGTAGAATGTTTACTTTACCCATGAACACACAGCTAGTGTTTCACAAAGTGAATTGCTCTTTCTTGGCGAATAAGCTTAGTTTTAAGTGGATCCAGACAGTAAAAAGCATACCTTTCTATATAGACAAAACATGCGTTTCCCAGTCTAAGTCACACATTCTTAGGCAAATTCTGTTCGTTCCGACTGGGAAAAGCGTGTAGGAAGTTTACAAATAAGATAAACACAAACCTTGTGTTTCACAAAGTGAATTGCTGTTACTTGGCGAATAAGCTTAGTTTTAAGTGGTTCTAGACGGTAAAAAGCATACTTTTCTGGATAGACAAAACATGTGTTTCCCAGTCTCATTCACACATTCTTTTGCGAATTCTGTTAGTTCCAAGTGGGAAAAGCTAGTAGGATGTTTACTTTACCCATGAACACACAGCTAGTGTTTCACAAAGTATATTGCTTTCTCTTGGCGAGTAAGCTTAGTTTTAAGTGCTTCCAGACGGTAAAAGCATAATTTCTATATAGACAAAACATGCGTTTCCCAGTCTAAATCACACCTGTTTAGGAAATTCCGTTCGTTCCGACTGGGAAAAGCATGTAGGAAGTTTACAAATCAGATAAACACAAACCTTGAGTTTCACAAAGTGAATTGCTGTTACTTGGCGAATAAGCCTACTTTTAAGTGGTACTAGACGGTAAAAAGCATACTTTTCTGGATAGACAAAACATGTGTTTCCCAGTCTCATTCACACATTCTTTTGCGAATTCTGTTAGTTCCAAGTGGGAAAAGCTAGTAGGATGTTTACTTTACCCATGAACACACAGCTAGTGTTTCACAAAGTATATTGCTTTCTCTTGGCGAGTAAGCTTAGTTTTAAGTGCTTCCAGACGGTAAAAAGCATACTTTTCTATATAGACAAAACATGCGTTTCCCAGTCTAAATCACACCTGTTTAGGAAATTCCGTTCGTTCCGACTGGGAAAAGCATGTAGGAAGTTTACAAATCAGATAAACACAAACCTTGAGTTTCACAAAGTGAATTGCTGTTACTTGGCGAATAAGCTTAGTTTGATGTGGTACTAGACGGTAAAAAGCATACTTTTCTGGATAGACAAACATGTGTTTCCCAGTCTGATTCACACATTCTTTTGCGAATTCTGTTCGTTCCAAGAGGGAAGAGCTTGTAGGATATTTACGTTTACACAGGAAAACACAGCCAGTGTTTCGCAAAGTGAATTGCTTTTTCTAGGCGAGTAAACTTAGTTGTAAGTGGCTCTAGACGGTAAAAAGTATACTTTTCTACATAGACAAAACATGCGTTTCCCAGTCTAAATCGCACATTCTTAGGCGAATTCTGTTCGTTCCAATTGGGAAAAGCGTGTAGGCAAACTTGGCGAATAAGCTTAGTTTGAAGTGGCACTAGACGGTAAAAAGCATACTTTTCTGGATAGACAATACATGTGTTTCCCAGTCTCATTCACACATTCTTTTGCGAATTCTGTTCGTTCCAAGTGGGAAAAGCTAGTAGAATGTTTACTTTACCCATGAACACACAGCTAGTGTTTCACAAAGTGAATTGCTTTTTCTTGGCGAATAAGCTTAGTTTTAAGTGGTTCCAGACGGTAAAAAGCATACCTTTCTATATAGACAAAACGTGTGTTTCCCAGTCTAAATCACACATTCTTAGGCGAATTCTGTTCGTTCCGACTGGGAAAAGCGTGTAGGAAGTTTACAAATCAGATAAACACAAACCTTGTGTTTCACAAAGTGAATTGCTGTTACTTGGCGAATAAGCTTAGTTTGAAGTGATACTAGACGGTAAAAAGCATACTTTTCTGGATAGACAAACATGTGTTTCCCAGTCTCATTCACACATTCTTTTGCAAATTCTGTTCGTTCCAACAGGGAAGAGCTTGTAGGATATTTACGTTTACACAGGAAAACACAGCCAGTGTTTCACAAAGTGAATTGCTTTTTCTAGGCGAGTAAACTGAGTTATAAGTGGCTCTAGACGGTAAAAAGTATACTTTTCTACATAGACAAAACATGCGTTTCCCAGTCTAAATCGCACATTCTTAGGCGAATTCTGTTCGTTCCAATTGGGAAAAGCGTGTAGGCGAACTTGGCGAATAAGCCTACTTTTTAGTGGTACTAGACGGTAAAAAGCATACTTTTCTGGATAGACAAAACATGTGTTTCCCAGTTTCATTCACACATTCTTTTGCGAATCCTGTTCGTACGAAGTGGGAAAAGCAAGTAGGATGTTTACTTTACCGATGAACACACAGCTAGTGTTTCACAAAGTGAATTTCTTTCTCTTGGCGAGTAAGCTTAGTTTTAAGTGGTTCCAGACGGTAAAAAGCATACCTTTCTATATAGACAAAACATGTGTTTCCCAGTCTAAATCACACATTCTTAGGCGAATTCTGTTCATTCCGACTGGGAAAAGCGTGTAGGAAGTTTACAAATCAGATAAACACAAACCTTGTGTTTCACAAAGTGAATTGCTGTTACTTGGCGAATAAGCTTAGTTTTAAGTGGTACTACACGGTAAAAAGCATACTTTTCTCGATAGACAAAACATGTGTTTCCCAGTCTAAATCACACATTCTTAGGCGAATTCTGTTCATTCCGACTGGAAAAAGCGTGTAGGAAGTTTACAAATCAGATAAACACAAACCTTGTGTTTCACAAAGTGAATTGCTGTTACTTGGCGAATAAGCTTAGATTTAAGTGGTACTAGACGGTAAAAAGCATACTTTTCTTGATAGACAAAACATGTGTTTCCCAGTCTCATTCACACATTCTTTTGCAAATTCTGTTCGTTCCAAGAGGGAAAAGCTTGTAGGATATTTACGTTTACACAGGAAAACACAGCCAGTGTTTCGCAAAGTGAATTGCTTTTTCTAGGCGAGTAAACTTAGTTGTAAGAGGCTCTAGACGGTAAAAAAGTATACTTTTCTACATAGACAAAACATGCGTTTCCCAGTCTAAGTCGCACATTCTTAGGCGAATTCTGTTCGTTCCAATTGGGAAAAGCGTGTAGGCGAACTTGGCGAATAAGCTTAGTTTGAAGTGGCACTAGACGGTAAAAAGCATACTTTTCTGGATAGACAATACATGTGTTTCCCAGTCTCATTCACACATTCTTTTGCGAATTCTGTTAGTTCCAAGTGGGAAAAGCTAGTAGGATGTTTACTTTACCCATGAACACACAGCTAGTGTTTCACAAAGTGAATTGCTTTCTCTTGGCGAGTAAGCTTAGTTTTAATACCTTTCTATATAGACAAAACATGCATTTCCCAGTCTAAGTCACACATTCTTAGGCAAATTCTGTTCGTTCCGACTGGGAAAAGCGTGTAGGAAGTTTACAAATAAGATAAACACAAACCTTGTGTTTCACAAAGTGAATTGCTGTTACTTGGCGAATAAGCTTAGTTTTAAGTGGTTCCAGACGGTAAAAAGCATACCTTTCTATATAGACAAAACATGTGTTTCCCAGTCCAAATCACACATTCTTAGGCGAATTCTGTTCATTCCGACTGGGAAAAGCATGTAGGAAGTCTACAAATCAGATAAACACAAACCTTGTGTTTCACAAAGTGAATTGCTGTTACTTGGCGAATAAGCTTAGTTTTAAGTGGTACTACACGGTAAAAAGCATACTTTTCTCGATAGACAAAACATGTGTTTCCCAGTCTCATTCACACATTCTTTTGCGATTTCTGTTCGTTCCAAGTGGGAAAAGCTAGTAGGATGTTTACTTTACCCATGAACACACAGTTAGTGTTTCACAAAGTGAATTGCTTTCTCTTGGCGAGTAAGCTTAGTTTTAAGTGCTTCCAGACGGTAAAAAAGCATACTTTTCTATATAGACAAAACATGCGTTTCCTAGTCTACATCACACATTCTTAGGCAATTTCGTTCGTTCCGACTGGAAAAAGCGGGTAGGAAGTTTACAAATCAGATAAACACAAACCTTGTGTTTCACAAAGTGAATTGCTGTTACTTGGCGAATAAGCTTAGATTTAAGTGGTACTAGACGGTAAAAAGCATACTTTTCTTGATAGACGAAAACATGTGTTTCCCAGTCTCATTCACACATTCTTTTGCAAATTCTGTTCGTTCCAAGAGGGAAAAGCTTGTAGGATATTTACGTTTACACAGGAAAACACAGCCAGTGTTTCGCAAAGTGAATTGCTTTTTCTATGCGAGAAACTTAGTTATTAGTGCTCTAGACGGTAAAAAGTATACTTTTGTACATAGACAAAACATGCGTTTCCCAGTCTAAAACGCACATTCTTAGGCGAATTCTGTTCGTTCCAATTGGGAAAAGCGTGTAGGCGAACTTGGCGAATAAGCTTAGTTTGAAGTGGCACTAGACGGTAAAAAGCATACTTTTCTGGATAGACAATACATGTGTTTCCCAGTCTCATTCACACATTCTTTTGCGAATTCTGTTCGTTCCAAGTGGGAAAAGCTAGTAGAATGTTTACTTTACCCATGAACACACAGCTAGTGTTTCACAAAGTGAATTGCTCTTTCTTGGCGAATAAGCTTAGTTTTAAGTGGATCCAGACGGTATAAAGCATACTTTTCTGGATAGACAATACATGTGTTTCCCAGTCTCATTCACACATTCTTTTGCGAATTCTGTTCGTTCCAAGTGGGAAAAGCTCGTAGAATGTTTACTTTACCCATGAACACACAGCTAGTGTTTCACAAAGTGAATTGCTCTTTCTTGGCGAATAAGCTTAGTTTTAAGTGGATCCAGACGGTAAAAAGCATACCTTTCTATATAGACAAAACATGCGTTTCCCAGTCTAAGTCACACATTCTTAGGCAAATTCTGTTCGTTCCGACTGGGAAAAGCGTGTAGGAAGTTTACAAATAAGATAAACACAAACCTTGTGTTTCACAAAGTGAATTGCTGTTACTTGGCGAATAAGCTTAGTTTTAAGTGGTTCTAGACGGTAAAAAGCATACTTTTCTGGATAGACAAAACATGTGTTTCCCAGTCTCATTCACACATTCTTTTGCGAATTCTGTTAGTTCCAAGTGGGAAAAGCTAGTAGGATGTTTACTTTACCCATGAACACACAGCTAGTGTTTCACAAAGTATATTGCTTTCTCTTGGCGAGTAAGCTTAGTTTTAAGTGGTTCCAGACGGTAAAAAGCATACTTTTCTATATAGACAAAACATGCGTTTCCCAGTCTAAATCACACCTGTTTAGGAAATTCCGTTCGTTCCGACTGGGAAAAGCATGTAGGAAGTTTACAAATCAGATAAACACAAACCTTGAGTTTCACAAAGTGAATTGCTGTTACTTGGCGAATAAGCTTAGTTTGATGTGGTACTAGACGGTAAAAAGCATACTTTTCTGGATAGACAAACATGTGTTTCCCAGTCTGATTCACACATTCTTTTGCGAATTCTGTTCGTTCCAAGAGGGAAGAGCTTGTAGGATATTTACGTTTACAGAGGAAAACACAGCCAGTGTTTCGCAAATGAATTGCTTTTTCTAGGCGAGTAAACTTAGTTGTAAGTGGCTCTAGATGGTAAAAATGTATACTTTTCTACATAGACAAAACATGCGTTTCCCAGTCTAAATCGCACATTCTTAGGCGAATTCTGTTCGTTCCAATTGGGAAAAGCGTGTAGGCAAACTTGGCGAATAAGCTTAGTTTGAAGTGGCACTTGACGGTAAAAAGCATACTTTTCTGGATAGACAATACATGTGTTTCCCAGTCTCATTCACACATTCTTTTGCGAATTCTGTTCGTTCCAAGTGGGAAAAGCTAGTAGGATGTTTACTTTACCCATGAACACACACCTAGTGTTTCAGAAAGTGAATTGCTTTTTCTTGGCGAATAAGCTTAGTTTTAAGTGGTTCCAGACGGTAAAAAGCATACCTTTCTATATAGACAAAACATGCGTTTCCCAGTCTAAGTCACACATTCTTAGGCAAATTCTGTTCGCTCCGACTGGGAAAAGCGTGTAGGAAGTTTACAAATCAGATAAACACAAACCTTGTGTTTCACAAAGTGAATTGCTGTTACTTGGCGAATAAGCTTAGTTTGAAGTGGCACTAGACGGTAAAAAGCATACTTTTCTGGGTAGACAATACATGTGTTTCCCAGTCTCATTCACACATTCTTTTGCGAATTCTGTTCGTTCCAAGTGGGAAAAGCTAGTAGAATGTTTACTTTACCCATGAACACACAGCTAGTGTTTCACAAAGTGAATTGCTTTTTCGTGGCGAATAAGCTTAGTTTTAAGTGGTTCCAGACGGTAAAAAGCATACCTTTCTATATAGTCAAAACATGTGTTTCCCAGTCTAAATCACACATTCTTAGGCGAATTCTGTTCGTTCCGACTGGGAAAAGCGTGTAGGAAGTTTACAAATAAGATAAACACAAATCTTGTGTTTCACAAAGTGAATTGCTGTTACTTGGCGAATAAGCTTAGTTTGAAGTGATACTAGACGGTAAAAAGCATACTTTTCTGGATAGACAAACATGTGTTTCCCAGTCTCATTCACACATTCTTTTGCAAATTCTGTTCGTTCCAAGAGGGAAGAGCTTGTATGATATTTACGTTTACACAGGAAAACACAGCCAGTGTTTCACAAAGTGAATTGCTTTTTCTAGGCGAGTAAACTGAGTTATAAGTGGCTCTAGACGGTAAAAAGTATACTTTTCTACATAGACAAAACATGCGTTTCCCAGTCTAAATCGCACATTCTTAGGCGAATTCTGTTCGTTCCAATTGGGAAAAGCGTGTAGGCGAACTTGGCGAATAAGCCTACTTTTAAGTGGTACTAGACGGTAAAAAGCATACTTTTCTGGATAGACAAAACATGTGTTTTTCAGTTTCATTCACACATTCTTTTGCGAATCCTGTTCGTACGAAGTGGGAAAAGCAAGTAGGATGTTTACTTTACCGATGAACACACAGCTAGTGTTTCACAAAGTGAATTTCTTTCTCTTGGCGTGTAAGCTTAGTTTTAAGTGGTTCCAGACGGTAAAAAGCATACCTTTCTATATAGACAAAACATGTGTTTCCCAGTCTAAATCACACATTCTTAGGCAAATTCTGTTCATTCCGACTGGGAAAAGCGTGTAGGAAGTTTACAAATCAGATAAACACAAACCTTGTGTTTCACAAAGTGAATTGCTGTTACTTGGCGAATAAGCTTAGTTTTAAGTGGTACTACACGGTAAAAAGCATACTTTTCTCGATAGACAAAACATGTGTTTCCCAGTCTAAATCACACATTCTTAGGCGAATTCTGTTCATTCCGACTGGGAAAAGCGTGTAGGAAGTTTACAAATCAGATAAACACAAACCTTGTGTTTCACAAAGTGAATTGCTGTTACTTGGCGAATAAGCTTAGTTTGAAGTGGTACTAGACGGTAAAAAGCATACTTTTCTTGATAGACAAAACATATGTTTCCCAGTCTCATTCACACATTCTTTTGCAAATTCTGTTCGTTCCAAGAGGGAAAAGCTTGTAGGATATTTACGTTTACACAGGAAAACACAGCCAGTGTTTCGCAAAGTGAATTGCTTTTTCTAGGCGAGTAAACTTAGTTGTAAGTGGCTCTAGACGGTAAAAAAGTATACTTTTCTACATAGACAAAACATGTGTTTCCCAGTCTAAATCGCACATTCTTAGGCGAATTCTGTTCGTTCCAATTGGGAAAAGCGTGTAGGCGAACTTGGCGAATAAGCTTAGTTTGAAGTGGCACTAGACGGTAAAAAGCATACTTTTCTGGATAGACAATACATGTGTTTCCCAGTCTCATTCACATATTCTTTTGCGAATTCTGTTAGTTCCAAGTCGGAAAAGCTAGTAGGATGTTTACTTTACCCATGAACACACAGCTAGTGTTTCACAAAGTGAATTGCTTTCTCTTGGCGAGTAAGCTAAGTTTTAATACCTTTCTATATAGACAAAACATGCCTTTCCCAGTCTAAGTCACACATTCTTAGGCAAATTCTGTTCGTTCCGACTGGGAAAAGCGTGTAGGAAGTTTACAAATAAGATAAACACAAACCTTGTGTTTCACAAAGTGAATTGCTGTTACTTGGCGAATAAGCTTAGTTTTAAGTGGTTCTAGACGGTAAAAAGCATACTTTTCTTGATAGACAAAACATGTGTTTCCCAGTCTCATTCACACATTCTTTTGCGAATCATGTTCGTACTAAGTGGGAAAAGCAAGTAGGATGTTTACTTTACCCATGAACACACAGCTAGTGTTTCACAAAGTGAATTGCTTTCTCTTGGCGAGTAAGCTAAGTTTTAAGTGGTTCCAGACGGTAAAAAGCATACCTTTCTATATAGACAAAACATGTGTTTCCCAGTCCAAATCACACATTCTTAGGCGAATTCTGTTCATTCCGACTGGGAAAAGCGTGTAGGAAGTCTACAAATCAGATAAACACAAACCTTGTTTTTCACAAAGTGAATTGCAGTTACTTGGCGAATAAGCTTAGTTTTAAGTGGTACTACACGGTAAAAAGCATCCTTTTCTCGATAGACAAAACATGTGTTTCCCAGTCTCATTCACACATTCTTTTGCGATTTCTGTTCGTTCCAAGAGGGAAAAGCTTGTAGGATATTTACGTTTACACAGGAAAACACAGCCAGTGTTTCGCAAAGTGAACTGCTTTTTCTAGGCGAGTAAACTTAGTTGTAAGTGGCTCTAGACGGTAAAAAGTATACTTTTCTACATAGACAAAACATGCGTTTCCCAGGCTAAATCGCACATTCTTAGGCGAATTCTGTTCGTTCCAATTGGGAAAAGCGTGTAGGCAAACTTGGCGAATAAGCTTAGTTTGAAGTGGCACTAGACGGTAAAAAGCATACTTTTCTGGATAGACAATACATGTGTTTCCCAGTCTCATTCACACATTCTTTTGCGAATTCTGTTCGTTCCAAGTGGGAAAAGCTAGTAGAATGTTTACTTTACCCATGAACACACAGCTAGTGTTTCACAAAGTGAATTGCTTTTCCTTGGCGAATAAGCTTAGTTTTAAGTGGTTCCAGACGGTAAAAAGCATACCTTTCTATATAGACAAAACATGTGTTTCCCAGTCTAAATCACACATTCTTAGGCGAATTCTGTTCATTCCGACTGGGAAAAGCGTGTAGGAAGTTTACAAATCAGATAAACACAAACCTTGTGTTTCACAAAGTGAATTGCTGTTACTTGGCGAATAAGCTTAGTTTGAAGTGGCACTAGACGGTAAAAAGCATACTTTTCTGGATAGACAATACATGTGTTTCCCAGTCTCATTCACACATTCTTTTGCGAATTCTGTTCGTTCCAAGTGGGAAAAGCTAGTAGAATGTTTACTTTACCCATGAACACACAGCTAGTGTTTCACAAAGTGAATTGCTGTTACTTGGCGAATAAGCTTAGATTTAAGTGGTACTAGACGGTAAAAAGCATACTTTTCTTGATAGACAAAACATGTGTTTCCCAGTCTCATTCACACATTCTTTTGCAAATTCTGTTCGTTCCAAGAGGGAAAAGCTTGTAGGATATTTACGTTTACACAGGAAAACACAGCCAGTGTTTCGCAAAGTGAATTGCTTTTTCTAGGCGAGTAAACTTAGTTGTAAGAGGCTCTAGACGGTAAAAAAGTATACTTTTCTACATAGACAAAACATGCGTTTCCCAGTCTAAGTCGCACATTCTTAGGCGAATTCTGTTCGTTCCAATTGGGAAAAGCGTGTAGGCGAACTTGGCGAATAAGCTTAGTTTGAAGTGGCACTAGACGGTAAAAAGCATACTTTTCTGGATAGACAATACATGTGTTTCCCAGTCTCATTCACACATTCTTTTGCGAATTCTGTTAGTTCCAAGTGGGAAAAGCTAGTAGGATGTTTACTTTACCCATGAACACACAGCTAGTGTTTCACAAAGTGAATTGCTTTCTCTTGGCGAGTAAGCTTAGTTTTAATACCTTTCTATATAGACAAAACATGCATTTCCCAGTCTAAGTCACACATTCTTAGGCAAATTCTGTTCGTTCCGACTGGGAAAAGCGTGTAGGAAGTTTACAAATAAGATAAACACAAACCTTGTGTTTCACAAAGTGAATTGCTGTTACTTGGCGAATAAGCTTAGTTTTAAGTGGTTCCAGACGGTAAAAAGCATACCTTTCTATATAGACAAAACATGTGTTTCCCAGTCCAAATCACACATTCTTAGGCGAATTCTGTTCATTCCGACTGGGAAAAGCATGTAGGAAGTCTACAAATCAGATAAACACAAACCTTGTGTTTCACAAAGTGAATTGCTGTTACTTGGCGAATAAGCTTAGTTTTAAGTGGTACTACACGGTAAAAAGCATACTTTTCTCGATAGACAAAACATGTGTTTCCCAGTCTCATTCACACATTCTTTTGCGATTTCTGTTCGTTCCAAGTGGGAAAAGCTAGTAGGATGTTTACTTTACCCATGAACACACAGTTAGTGTTTCACAAAGTGAATTGCTTTCTCTTGGCGAGTAAGCTTAGTTTTAAGTGCTTCCAGACGGTAAAAAGCATACTTTTCTATATAGACAAAACATGCGTTTCCTAGTCTACATCACACATTCTTAGGCAATTTCGTTCTTCCGACTGGAAAAAGCGGGTAGGAAGTTTACAAATCAGATAAACACAAACCTTGTGTTTCACAAAGTGAATTGCTGTTACTTGGCGAATAAGCTTAGATTTAAGTGGTACTAGACGGTAAAAAGCATACTTTTCTTGATAGACGAAAACATGTGTTTCCCAGTCTCATTCACACATTCTTTTGCAAATTCTGTTCGTTCCAAGAGGGAAAAGCTTGTAGGATATTTACGTTTACACAGGAAAACACAGCCAGTGTTTCGCAAAGTGAATTGCTTTTTCTATGCGAGAAACTTAGTTATTAGTGCTCTAGACGGTAAAAAGTATACTTTTGTACATAGACAAAACATGCGTTTCCCAGTCTAAAACGCACATTCTTAGGCGAATTCTGTTCGTTCCAATTGGGAAAAGCGTGTAGGCGAACTTGGCGAATAAGCTTAGTTTGAAGTGGCACTAGACGGTAAAAAGCATACTTTTCTGGATAGACAATACATGTGTTTCCCAGTCTCATTCACACATTCTTTTGCGAATTCTGTTCGTTCCAAGTGGGAAAAGCTAGTAGAATGTTTACTTTACCCATGAACACACAGCTAGTGTTTCACAAAGTGAATTGCTCTTTCTTGGCGAATAAGCTTAGTTTTAAGTGGATCCAGACGGTATAAAGCATACTTTTCTGGATAGACAATACATGTGTTTCCCAGTCTCATTCACACATTCTTTTGCGAATTCTGTTCGTTCCAAGTGGGAAAAGCTCGTAGAATGTTTACTTTACCCATGAACACACAGCTAGTGTTTCACAAAGTGAATTGCTCTTTCTTGGCGAATAAGCTTAGTTTTAAGTGGATCCAGACGGTAAAAAGCATACCTTTCTATATAGACAAAACATGCGTTTCCCAGTCTAAGTCACACATTCTTAGGCAAATTCTGTTCGTTCCGACTGGGAAAAGCGTGTAGGAAGTTTACAAATCAGATAAACACAAACCTTGTGTTTCACAAAGTGAATTGCTGTTACTTGGCGAATAAGCTTAGTTTGAAGTGGCACTAGACGGTAAAAAGCATACTTTTCTGGATAGACAATACATGTGTTTCCCAGTCTCATTCACACATTCTTTTGCGAATTCTGTTCGTTCCAAGTGGGAAAAGCTAGTAGAATGTTTACTTTACCCATGAACACACAGCTAGTGTTTCACAAAGTGAATTGCTTTTTCTTGGCGAATAAGCTTAGTTTTAAGTGGTTCCAGACGGTAAAAAGCATACCTTTCTATATAGACAAAACATGTGTTTCCCAGTCTAAATCACACATTCATAGGAAATTCTGTTCGTTCCGACTGGGAAAAGCGTGTAGGAAGTTTACAAATCAGATAAAAACAAACCTTGTGTTTCACAAAGTGAATTGCTGTTACTTGGCGAATAAGCTTAGTTTGAAGTGGTACTAGACAGTAAAAAGCATACTTTTCTGGATAGACAAACATGTGTTTCCCAGTCTGATTCACACATTCTTTTGCGAATTCTGTTCGTTCCAAGAGGGAAGAGCTTGTAGGATATTTACGTTTACACAGGAAAACACAGCCAGTGTTTCACAAAGTGAATTGCTTTTTCTAGGCGAGTAAACTTAGTTATAAGTGGCTCTAGACGGCAAAAAGTATACTTTTCTACATAGACAAAACATGCGTTTCCCAGTCTAAATCGCACATTCTTAGGCGAATTCTGTTCGTTCCAATTGGGAAAAGCGTGTAGGCGAACTTGGCGAATAAGCTTAGTTTGAAGTGGCACTAGACGATAAAAAGCATACTTTTCTGGATAGACAATACATGTGTTTCCCAGTCTCATTCACACATTCTTTTGCGAATTCTGTTCGTTCCAAGTGGGAAAAGCTAGTAGAATGTTTACTTTACCCATGAACACACAGCTAGTGTTTCACAAAGTGAATTGCTTTTTCTTGGCGAATAAGCTTAGTTTTAAGTGGTTCCAGACGGTAAAAAGCATACCTTTCTATATAGACAAAACATGTGTTTCCCAGTCTAAATCACACATTCTTAGGAAATTCTGTTCGTTCCGACTGGGAAAAGCGTGTAGGAAGTTTACAAATCAGATAAAAACAAACCTTGTGTTTCACAAAGTGAATTGCTGTTACTTGGCGAATAAGCTTAGTTTGAAGTGGTACTAGACGGTAAAAAGCATACTTTTCTGGATAGACAAACATGTGTTTCCCAGTCTGATTCACACATTCTTTTGCGAATTCTGTTCGTTCCAAGAGGGAAGAGCTTGTAGGATATTTACGTTTACACAGGAAAACACAGCCAGTGTTTCACAAAGTGAATTGCTTTTTCTAGGCGAGTAAACTTAGTTATAAGTGGCTCTAGACGGTAAAAAGTATACTTTTCTACATAGACAAAACATGCGTTTCCAGTCTAAATCGCACATTCTTAGGCGAATTCTGTTCGTTCCAATTGGGAAAAGCGTGTAGGCGAACGTGGCGAATAAGCATACTTTTAAGTGGTACTAGACGGTAAAAAGCATACTTTTCTGGATAGATAAAACATGTGTTTCCCAGTTTCATTCACACATTCTTTTGCGAATCCTGTTCGTACTAAGTGGGAAAAGCAAGTAGGATGTTTACTTTACCCATGAACACACAGCTAGTGTTTCACAAAGTGAATTGCTTTCTCTTGGCGAGTAAGCTAAGTTTTAAGTGGTTCCAGACGGTAAAAAGCATACCTTTCTATATAGACAAAACATGTGTTTCCCAGTCTAAATCACACATTCTTAGGCGAATTCTGTTCATTCCGACTGGGAAAAGCGTGTAGGAAGTCTACAAATCAGATAAACACAAACCTTGTGTTTCACAAAGTGAATTGCTGTTACTTGGCGAATAAGCTTAGTTTTAAGTGGTACTACGCGGTAAAAAGCATACTTTTCTCGATAGACAAAACATGTGTTTCCCAGTATCATTCACACATTCTTTTGCAAATTCTGTTCGTTCCAAGAGGGAAAAGCTTGTAGGATATTTACGTTTACACAGGAAAACACAGCCAGTGTTTCGCAACGTGAATTGCTTTTTCTAGGCGAGTAAACTTAGGTGTAAGTGGGTCTAGACGGTAAAAAGTATACTTTTCTACATAGACAAAACATGCGTTTCCCACTCTAAATCGCACATTCTTAGGCGAATTCTGTTCGTTGCAATTGGGACAAGCGTGTAGGCGAACTTGGCGAATAAGCTTAGATTGAAGTGGCACTAGACGGTAAAAAGCATACTTTTCTGGATAGACAATACATGTGTTTCCCAGTCTCATTCACACATTCTTTTGCGAATTCTGTTCGTTCCAAGTGGGAAAATCTAGTAGGATGTTTACTTTACCCATGAACACACAGCTAGTGTTTCACAAAGTGAATTGCTTTTTCTTGGCGAATAAGCTTAGTTTTAAGTGGTTCCAGACGGTAAAAAGCATACCTTTCTATATAGACAAAACATGCGTTTCCCAGTCTAAGTCACACATTCTTAGGCAAATTCTGTTCGTTCCGACTGGGAAAAGCGTGTAGGAAGTTTACAAATCAGATAAACACAAACCTTGTGTTTCACAAAGTGAATTGCTGTTACTTGGCGAATAAGCTTAGTTTGAAGTGGTACTAGACGGTAAAAGGCATACTTTTCTCGATAGACAAAACATGTGTTTCCCAGTCTCATTCACACATTCTTTTGCAAATTCTGTTCGTTCCAAGAGGGAAAAGCTTGTAGGATATTTACGTTTACACAGGAAAACACAGCCAGTGTTTCGCAACGTGAATTGCTTTTTCTAGGCGAGTAAACTTAGTTGTAAGTGGCTCTAGACGGTAAAAAGTATACTTTTCTACATAGACAAAACATGCGTTTCCCAGTCTAAATCGCACATTCTTAGGCGAATTCTGTTCGTTCCAATTGGGAAAAGCGTGTAGGCGAACTTCGCGAATAAGCTTAGATTGAAGTGGCACTAGACGGTAAAAAGCATACTTTTCTGGATAGACAATACATGTGTTTCCCAGTCTCTTTCACACATTCTTTTGCGAATTCTGTTCGTTCCAAGTGGGAAAAGCTAGTAGGATGTTTACTTTACCCATGAACACACAGCTAGTGTTTCACAAAGTGAATTGCTTTTTCTTGGCGAATAAGCTTAGTTTTAAGTGGTTCCAGACGGTAAAAAGCATACCTTTCTATATAGACAAAACATGCGTTTCCCAGTCTAAGTCACACATTCTTAGGCAAATTCTGTTCGTTCTGACTGAGAAAAGCGTGTAGGAAGTTTACAAATCAGATAAACACAAACCTTGTGTTTCACAAAGTGAATTGCTGTTACTTGGCGAATAAGCTTAGTTTTAAGTGGCACTAGACGGTAAAAAGCATACTTTTCTGGATAGACAATACATGTGTTTCCCAGTCTCATTCACACATTCTTTTGCGAATTCTGTTCGTTCCAAGTGGGATAAGCTAGTAGAATGTTTACTTTACCCATGAACACACAGCTAGTGTTTCACAAAGTGAATTGCTTTTTCTTGGCGAATAAGCTTAGTTTTAAGTGGTTCCAGACGGTAAAAAGCATACCTTTCTATATAGACAAAACATGTGTTTCCCAGTCTAAATCACACATTCTTAGGAAATTCTGTTCGATCCGACTGGGAAAAGCGTGTAGGAAGTTTACAAATCAGATAAAAACAAACCTTGTGTTTCACAAAGTGAATTGCTGTTACATGGCAAATAAGCTTAGTTTGAAGTGGTACTAGACGGTAAAAGGCATACTTTTCTCGATAGACAAAACATGTGTTTCCCAGTCTCATTCACACATTCTTTTGCGATTTCTGTTCGTTCCAAGTGGGAAAAGCTAGTAGGATGTTTACGTTTACGCATGAACACACAGTTAGTTTTTCACAAAGTGAATTGCTTTCTCTTGGCGAGTAAGCTTAGTTTTAAATGCTTCCAGACGGTAAAAAGCATACTTTTCTATATAGACAAAACATGCGTTTCCTAGTCTACATCACACATTCTTAGGCGAATTCTGTTCGTTCCAATTGGGAAAAGCTTGTAGGCGAAAATGGCGAATAAGCCTACTTTTAAGTGGTACTAGACGGTAAAAGCATACTTTTCTGGATAGACAAAACATGTGTTTCCCAATCTCATTCACACATTCTTTTGCAAATTCTGTTCTTTCCAAGTGGGAAAAGCTAGTAGGATGTTTACGTTTACCCATGAACACACAGTTAGTGTTTCACAAAGTGAATTGCTTTCTCTTGGCGAGTAAGCTTAGTTTTAAGTGGTTCCAGACGGTAAAAAGCATACCTTTCTATATAGACAAAACATGTGTTTCCCAGTCTACATCACACATTCTTAGGCAATTTCGTTCGTTCCGACAGGGAAAAGCGTGTAGGAAGTTTACAAATCAGATAAACACAAACCTTGTGTTTCACAAAGTGAATTGCTGTTACTTGGCGAATAAGCTTAGATTTAAGTGGTACTAGACGGTAAAAAGCATACTTTTCTTGATAGACAAAACATGTGTTTCCCAGTCTCATTCACACATTCTTTTGCAAATTCTGTTCGTTCCAAGAGGGAAAAGCTTGTAGGATATTTACGTTTACACAGGAAAACACAGCCAGTGTTTCGCAACGTGAATTGCTTTTTCTAGGCGAGTAAACTTAGTTGTAAGTGGCTCTAGACGGTAAAAAGTATACTTTTCTACATAGACAAAACATGCGTTTCCCAGTCTAAATCGCACATTCTTAGGCGAATTCTGTTCGTTCCAATTGGGAAAAGCGTGTAGGCGAACTTCGCGAATAAGCTTAGATTGAAGTGGCACTAGACGGTAAAAAGCATACTTTTCTGGATAGACAATACATGTGTTTCCCAGTCTCATTCACACATTCTTTTGCAAATTCTGTTCGTTCCAAGTTGGAAAAGCTAGTAGGATGTTTACTTTACCCATGAACACACAGCTAGTGTTTCACAAAGTGAATTGCTTTTTCTTGGCGAATAAGCTTAGTTTTAAGTGGTTCCAGACGGTAAAAAGCATACCTTTCTATATAGACAAAACATGCGTTTCCCAGTCTAAGTCACACATTCTTAGGCAAATTCTGTTCGTTCCGACTGGGAAAAGCGTGTAGGAAGTTTACAAATCAGATAAACACAAACCTTGTGTTTCACAAAGTGAATTGCTGTTACTTGGCGAATAAGCTTAGTTTTAAGTGGCACTAGACGGTAAAAAGCATACTTTTCTGGATAGACAATACATGTGTTTCCCAGTCTCATTCACACATTCTTTTGCGAATTCTGTTCGTTCCAAGTGGGAAAAGCTAGTAGAATGTTTACTTTACCCATGAACACACAGCTAGTGTTTCACAAAGTGAATTGCTTTTTCTTGGCGAATAAGCTTAGTTTTAAGTGGTTCCAGACGGTAAAAAGCATACCTTTCTATATAGACAAAACATGTGTTTCCCAGTCTAAATCACACATTCTTAGGCGAATTCTGTTCATTCCGACTGGGAAAAGCGTGTAGGAAGTCTACAAATCAGATAAACACAAACCTTGTGTTTCACAAAGTGAATTGCTGTTACTTGGCGAATAAGCTTAGTTTTAAGTGGTACTACACGGTAAAAAGCATACTTTTCTCGATAGACAAAACATGTGTTTCCCAGTCTCATTCACACATTCTTTTGCGATTTCTGTTCGTTCCAAGTGGGAAAAGCTAGTAGGATGTTTACTTTACCCATGAACACACAGTTAGTGTTTCACAAAGTGAATTGCTTTCTCTTGGCGAGTAAGCTTAGTTTTAAGTGGTTCCAGACGGTAAAAAGCATACCTTTCTATATAGACAAAACATGTGTTTCCCAGTCTAAATCACACATTCTTAGGCGAATTCTGTTCATTCCGACTGGGAAAAGCGTGTAGGAAGTCTACAAATCAGATAAACACAAACCTTGTGTTTCACAAAGTGAATTGCTGTTACTTGGCGAATAAGCTTAGTTCTAAGTGGTACTACACGGTAAAAAGCATACTTTTCTCGATAGACAAAACATGTGTTTCCCAGTCTCATTCACACATTCTTTTGCGATTTCTGTTCGTTCCAAGTGGGAAAAGCTAGTAGGATGTTTACGTTTACGCATGAACACACAGTTAGTTTTTCACAAAGTGAATTGCTTTCTCTTGGCGAGTAAGCTTAGTTTTAAATGCTTCCAGACGGTAAAAAGCATACTTTTCTATATAGACAAAACATGCGTTTCCTAGTCTACATCACACATTCTTAGGCAATTTCGTTCGTTCCGACTGGGAAAAGCGTGTAGGAAGTTTACAAATCAGATAAACACAAACCTTGTGTTTCACAAAGTGAATTGCTGTTACTTGGCGAATAAGCTTAGATTTAAGTGGTACTAGACGGGAAAAAGCATACTTTTCTTGATAGACAAAACATGTGTTTCCCAGTCTCATTCACACATTCTTTTGCAAATTCTGTTCGTTCCAAGAGGGAAAAGCTTGTAGGATATTTACGTTTACACAGGAAAACACAGCCAGTGTTTCGCAACGTGAATTGCTTTTTCTAGGCGAGTAAACTTAGTTGTAAGTGGCTCTAGACGGTAAAAAGTATACTTTTCTACATAGACAAAACATGCGTTTCCCACTCTAAATCGCACATTCTTAGGCGAATTCTGTTCGTTCCAATTGGGAAAAGCGTGTAGGCGAACTTGGCGAATAAGCTTAGTTTGAAGTAGCACTAGACGGTAAAAAGCATACTTTTCTGGATAGACAATACATGTGTTTCCCAGTCTCATTCACACATTCTTTTGCGAATTCTGTTCGTTCCAAGTGGGAAAAGCTAGTAGGATGTTTACTTTACCCATGAACACACAGCTAGTGTTTCACAAAGTGAATTGCTTTTTCTTGGCGAATAAGCTTAGTTTTAAGTGGTTCCAGACGGTAAAAAGCATACCTTTCTATATAGACAAAACATGCGTTTCCCAGTCTAAGTCACACATTCTTAGGCAAATTCTGTTCGTTCCGACTGGGAAAAGCGTGTAGGAAGTTTACAAATCAGATAAACACAAACCTTGTGTTTCACAAAGTGAATTGCTGTTACTTGGCGAATAAGCTTAGTTTGAAGTGGCACTAGACGGTAAAAAGCATACTTTTCTGGATAGACAATACATGTGTTTCCCAGTCTCATTCACACATTCTTTTGCAAATTCAGTTCGTTCCAAGTGGGAAAAGCTAGTAGAATGTTTACTTTACCCATGAACACACAGCTAGTGTTTCACAAAGTGAATTGCTTTTTCTAGGCGAGTAAGCTTAGTTATAAGTGGCTCTAGACGGTAAAAATTATACTTTTCTACATAGACAAAACATGCGTTTCCCAGTCTAAATCGCACATTCTTAGGCGAATTCTGTTCGTTCCAATTGGGAAAAGCGTGTAGGCGAAAATGGCGAATAAGCCTACTTTTAAGTGGTACTAGACGGTAAAAAGCATACTTTTCTGGATAGACAAAACATGTGTTTCCCAATCTCATTCACACATTCTTTTGCAAATTCTGTTCGTTCCAAGTGGGAAAAGCTAGTAGGATGTTTACGTTTACCCATGAACACACAGTTAGTGTTTCACAAAGTGAATTGCTTTCTCTTGGCGAGTAAGCTTAGTTTTAAGTGGTTCCAGACGGTAAAAAGCATACCTTTCTATATAGACAAAACATGTGTTTCCCAGTCTAAATCACACATTCTTAGGCGAATTCTGTTCATTCCGACTGGGAAAAGCGTGTAGGAAGTCTACAAATCAGATAAACACAAACCTTGTGTTTCACAAAGTGAATTGCTGTTACTTGGCGAATAAGCTTAGTTTTAAGTGGTACTACACGGTAAAAAGCATACTTTTCTCGATAGACAAAACATGTGTTTCCCAGTCTCATTCACACATTCTTTTGCGATTTCTGTTCGTTCCAAGTGGGAAAAGCTAGTAGGATGTTTACGTTTACGCATGAACACACAGTTAGTTTTTCACAAAGTGAATTGCTTTCTCTTGGCGAGTAAGCTTAGTTTTAAATGCTTCCAGACGGTAAAAAGCATACTTTTCTATATAGACAAAACATGCGTTTCCTAGTCTACATCACACATTCTTAGGCAATTTCGTTCGTTCCGACTGGGAAAAGCGTGTAGGAAGTTTACAAATCAGATAAACACAAACCTTGTGTTTCACAAAGTGAATTGCTGTTACTTGGCGAATAAGCTTAGATTTAAGTGGTACTAGACGGGAAAAAGCATACTTTTCTTGATAGACAAAACATGTGTTTCCCAGTCTCATTCACACATTCTTTTGCAAATTCTGTTCGTTCCAAGAGGGAAAAGCTTGTAGGATATTTACGTTTACACAGGAAAACACAGGTAGTGTTTCACAAAGTGAATTGCTTTTTCTAGGCGAGTAAACTTAGTTGTAAGTGGCTCTAGACGGTAAAAAGTATACTTTTCTACATAGACAAAACATGCGTTTCCCAGTCTAAATCGCACATTCTTAGGCGAATTCTGTTCGTTCCAATTGGGAAAAGCGTGTAGGCGAACTTGGCGAATAAGCTTAGTTTGAAGTGGCACTAGACGGTAAAAAGCATACTTTTCTGGATAGACAATACATGTGTTTCCCAGTCTCATTCACACATTCTTTTGCGAATTCTGTTCGTTCCAAGTGGGAAAAGTTAGTAGAATGTTTACTTTACCCATGAACACACAGCTAGTGTTTCACAAAGTGAATTGCTTTTTCTTGGCGAATAAGCTTAGTTTTAAGTGGTTCCAGACGGTAAAAAGCATATCTTTCTATATAGACAAAACATGTGTTTCCCAGTCTAAATCACACATTCTTAGGAAATTCTGTTCGTTCCGACTGGGAAAAGCGTGTAGGAAGTTTACAAATCAGATAAACACAAACCTTGTATTTCACAAAGTGAATTGCTGTTACTTGGAGAATAAGCTTAGTTTGAAGTGATACTAGACGGTAAAAAGCATACTTTTCTGGATAGACAAACATGTGTTTCCCAGTCTGATTCACACATTCTTTTGCGAATTCTGTTCGTTCCAAGAGGGAAGAGCTTGTAGGATATTTACGTTTACACAGGAAAACACAGCCAGTGTTTCACAAAGTGAATTGCTTTTTCTAGGCGAGTAAGCTTAGTTATAAGTGGCTCTAGACGGTAAAAATTATACTTTTCTACATAGACAAAACATGCGTTTCCCAGTCTAAATAGCACATTCTTAGGCGAATTCTGTTCGTTCCAATTGGGAAAAGCGTGTAGGCGAAAATGGCGAATAAGCCTACTTTTAAGTGGTACTAGACGGTAAAAAGCATACTTTTCTGGATAGACAAAACATGTGTTTCCCAATCTCATTCACACATTGTTTTGCAAATTCTGTTCGTTCCAAGTGGGAAAAGCTAGTAGGATGTTTACGTTTACCCATGAACACACAGTTAGTGTTTCACAAAGTGAATTGCTTTCTCTTGGCGAGTAAGCTTAGTTTTAAGTGGTTCCAGACGGTAAAAAGCATACCTTTCTATATAGACAAAACATGTGTTTCCCAGTCTAAATCACACATTCTTAGGCGAATTCTGTTCATTCCGACTGGGAAAAGCGTGTAGGAAGTCTACAAATCAGATAAACACAAACCTTGTGTTTCACAAAGTGAATTGCTGTTACTTGGCGAATAAGCTTAGTTTTAAGTGGTACTACACGGTAAAAAGCATACTTTTCTCGATAGACAATACATGTGTTTCCCAGTCTCATTCACACATTCTTTTGCGATTTCTGTTCGTTCCAAGTGGGAAAAGCTAGTAGGATGTTTACGTTTACGCATGAACACACAGTTAGTTTTTCACAAAGTGAATTGCTTTCTCTTGGCGAGTAAGCTTAGTTTTAAATGCTTCCAGACGGTAAAAAGCATACTTTTCTATAGAGACAAAACATGCGTTTCCTAGTCTACATCACACATTCTTAGGCAATTTCGTTCGTTCCGACTGGGAAAAGCGTGTAGGAAGTTTACAAATCAGATAAACACAAACCTTGTGTTTCACAAAGTGAATTGCTGTTACTTGGCGAATAAGCTTAGATTTAAGTGGTACTAGACGGGAAAAAGCATACTTTTCTTGATAGACAAAACATGTGTTTCCCAGTCTCATTCACACATTCTTTTGCAAATTCTGTTCGTTCCAAGAGGGAAAAGCTTGTAGGATATTTACGTTTACACAGGAAAACACAGCCAGTGTTTCGCAACGTGAATTGCTTTTTCTAGGCGAGTAAACTTAGTTGTAAGTGGCTCTAGACGGTAAAAAGTATACTTTTCTACATAGACAAAACATGCGTTTCCCACTCTAAATCGCACATTCTTAGGCGAATTCTGTTCGTTCCAATTGGGAAAAGCGTGTAGGCGAACTTGGCGAATAAGCTTAGTTTGAAGTAGCACTAGACGGTAAAAAGCATACTTTTCTGGATAGACAATACATGTGTTTCCCAGTCTCATTCACACATTCTTTTGCGAATTCTGTTCGTTCCAAGTGGGAAAAGCTAGTAGGATGTTTACTTTACCCATGAACACACAGCTAGTGTTTCACAAAGTGAATTGCTTTTTCTTGGCGAATAAGCTTAGTTTTAAGTGGTTCCAGACGGTAAAAAGCATACCTTTCTATATAGACAAAACATGCGTTTCCCAGTCTAAGTCACACATTCTTAGGCAAATTCTGTTCGTTCCGACTGGGAAAAGCGTGTAGGAAGTTTACAAATCAGATAAACACAAACCTTGTGTTTCACAAAGTGAATTGCTGTTACTTGGCGAATAAGCTTAGTTTGAAGTGGCACTAGACGGTAAAAAGCATACTTTTCTGGATAGACAATACATGTGTTTCCCAGTCTCATTCACACATTCTTTTGCAAATTCAGTTCGTTCCAAGTGGGAAAAGCTAGTAGAATGTTTACTTTACCCATGAACACACAGCTAGTGTTTCACAAAGTGAATTGCTTTTTCTAGGCGAGTAAGCTTAGTTATAAGTGGCTCTAGACGGTAAAAATTATACTTTTCTACATAGACAAAACATGCGTTTCCCAGTCTAAATCGCACATTCTTAGGCGAATTCTGTTCGTTCCAATTGGGAAAAGCGTGTAGGCGAAAATGGCGAATAAGCCTACTTTTAAGTGGTACTAGACGGTAAAAAGCATACTTTTCTGGATAGACAAAACATGTGTTTCCCAATCTCATTCACACATTCTTTTGCAAATTCTGTTCGTTCCAAGTGGGAAAAGCTAGTAGGATGTTTACGTTTACCCATGAACACACAGTTAGTGTTTCACAAAGTGAATTGCTTTCTCTTGGCGAGTAAGCTTAGTTTTAAGTGGTTCCAGACGGTAAAAAGCATACCTTTCTATATAGACAAAACATGTGTTTCCCAGTCTAAATCACACATTCTTAGGCGAATTCTGTTCATTCCGACTGGGAAACGGTGTAGGAAGTCTACAAATCAGATAAACACAAACCTTGTGTTTCACAAAGTGAATTGCTGTTACTTGGCGAATAAGCTTAGTTTTAAGTGGTACTACACGGTAAAAAGCATACTTTTCTCGATAGACAAAACATGTGTTTCCCAGTCTCATTCACACATTCTTTTGCGATTTCTGTTCGTTCCAAGTGGGAAAAGCTAGTAGGATGTTTACGTTTACGCATGAACACACAGTTAGTTTTTCACAAAGTGAATTGCTTTCTCTTGGCGAGTAAGCTTAGTTTTAAATGCTTCCAGACGGCAAAAAGCATACTTTTCTATATAGACAAAACATGCGTTTCCTAGTCTACATCACACATTCTTAGGCAATTTCGTTCGTTCCGACTGGGAAAAGCGTGTAGGAAGTTTACAAATCAGATAAACACAAACCTTGTGTTTCACAAAGTGAATTGCTGTTACTTGGCGAATAAGCTTAGATTTAAGTGGTACTAGACGGGAAAAAGCATACTTTTCTTGATAGACAAAACATGTGTTTCCCAGTCTCATTCACACATTCTTTTGCAAATTCTGTTCGTTCCAAGAGGGAAAAGCTTGTAGGATATTTACGTTTACACAGGAAAACACAGGTAGTGTTTCACAAAGTGAATTGCTTTTTCTAGGCGAGTAAACTTAGTTGTAAGTGGCTCTAGACGGTAAAAAGTATACTTTTCTACATAGACAAAACATGCGTTTCCCAGTCTAAATCGCACATTCTTAGGCGAATTCTGTTCGTTCCAATTGGGAAAAGCGTGTAGGCGAACTTGGCGAATAAGCTTAGTTTGAAGTGGCACTAGACGGTAAAAAGCATACTTTTCTGGATAGACAATACATGTGTTTCCCAGTCTCATTCACACATTCTTTTGCGAATTCTGTTCGTTCCAAGTGGGAAAAGTTAGTAGAATGTTTACTTTACCCATGAACACACAGCTAGTGTTTCACAAAGTGAATTGCTTTTTCTTGGCGAATAAGCTTAGTTTTAAGTGGTTCCAGACGGTAAAAAGCATATCTTTCTATATAGACAAAACATGTGTTTCCCAGTCTAAATCACACATTCTTAGGAAATTCTGTTCGTTCCGACTGGGAAAAGCGTGTAGGAAGTTTACAAATCAGATAAACACAAACCTTGTGTTTCACAAAGTGAATTGCTGTTACTTGGAGAATAAGCTTAGTTTGAAGTGATACTAGACGGTAAAAAGCATACTTTTCTGGATAGACAAACATGTGTTTCCCAGTCTGATTCACACATTCTTTTGCGAATTCTGTTCGTTCCAAGAGGGAAGAGCTTGTAGGATATTTACGTTTACACAGGAAAACACAGCCAGTGTTTCACAAAGTGAATTGCTTTTTCTAGGCGAGTAAGCTTAGTTATAAGTGGCTCTAGACGGTAAAAATTATACTTTTCTACATAGACAAAACATGCGTTTCCCAGTCTAAATAGCACATTCTTAGGCGAATTCTGTTCGTTCCAATTGGGA